>NC_000069.6:68687725-69015725 GCF_000001635.26 Mus musculus | reverse complement strand
CTCCAGCCCCCCCCCCCCCCCATTTAGTGTTTTAAGTAAATAAAATTTTCTGTCAAGCACAATTTGGTAAGGTATACTACCAATAATTAATAACACAATTTGCTAATTAGTTCTCATTTTAAAAGAATTTTTCTTTTTCTTTTTTTGGTTTTTCGAGACAGGGTTTTTCTGTATAGTCCTGGCTGTCCTGGAACTCACTTTGTAGACCAGGCTGGCCTCGAACTCAGAAATCCTCCTGCTTCTGCCTCCCAAGTGCTGGGATTAAAGGCATGTGCCACCACTGCCCGGCTAAAAGAATTTTTCAAAAGGTTTCTTCATGAAGTGCATAAGGAACCTGCCTGAGTGCTTATAGTTTCACTCTATAAAGCAATCTAATTTCTCTATAAACCTGGTGTGAGTTTAACAAGGGACCCACTTCATAAAAGATGACTAAGTGTTCTGATTTTTTTCAACTGAGAGTCTAAAATGGGAAAGGAAATTATCTTTCCCTTTAAGTACCCTGATTAGGGACAGCAAATAGCACTGTGACATGCTATGCAAGAAATCTTCTGTTTGTAATCAATCTATCAACTATAAACTATAACTAAAATCTTTGATTACTTAAAAAGGAAAAAAAAATCAACAAACAAAAACCTACAAGCAGCAGCTAAGGCTGATTTCCAGGTAACTTATTGACTCGAATGAAGAAAATTCTGTCGCTTCCCTGCTCTGTAAGCATTGTAACAGCAAAGGAAAAGGCACGGGAGTGGGAGATGGGATGCTCAGGGACAGACAAATGGCTAAAAAACAGAAATTACATATTAAGATATTTCAGTGATTCAATTTTTATCAATGTATGGCTCAACCTTAAAAATTAGGCTAAATTGTACCAAAGAAAAAGAATTGCATTTAACATTTTAAAATTTACTCGATGGCAGGTGTACTTTGTACTGATTTTTAAGACAGGGTTCTCTAAGTAGCCCATGCTGGCCTTGAACTTGAGCTCTGTCATTACCTACTAAGGATTTAAGGCATGCACCATCAAGCCATGCTAGCAGGTGCTCTTTTTAACAGTTCTATACAGTATCATAATCTGACATCTAGTAGCACCAAATTTAGAGTGAAATTGTAAAGCAAAATGCCTATATATATGTTAGTCCTACAGTATATAGGTAGCAGAGAGTACTTTCCTGTCAGTTCTCAAATCTTTGCATCAACAATTCAAGTTCAGACAGAACCCAAACCTGAAGTATGCTCAAAGATTTTAGTCACTGAGAACACATACTCTAATATATTTTCTAATTCATTTTGAGTATCTAAATGTCTACTTTGAATAAATAAAATAAGAAAAAATACGCCAAAAGAACCCACATTTGAGTCAAATGACCATAAGGTATTAAGTCTACCTTTTTTCAAATAATGGAAACCCGAGGTCCAGTGAAACCATACACACAAGTAAAAATATTTGAATAGTACCACATGTTTCTTGCCCAAATTATTTTTGGGAGGTGTGCATAGTTATTAAGAAGCAATCTAGCTTGAGAGAAAGCACGGTAGTTGACTGCTTTTGTTATTTGCTCCTTCCAAAATAAGATGAAGGATGCAGTGCTGATTTCCTCCCACTCCAAGTTGTTGATTAAAGACAAGTTCATTTATGAATCAAAATATTCTATTTCAAGCCTCATGAGATAATGTTTTAAATTGTATTATAATGTAGTCTTGTTTCTGTTTTCCTTTGAGACAGAGTCTCTCTCTGTAGCCCTCGAAGTTCTGGGATTGCTACGGAGACCAGGCTGTCTTTGAACTCACAGAAATCTGCTTGCTTCTCTCTGCCTTTTGAGTGCTGGGATTAAAGTCGAGCACCACTGCTCTGGCATTCTTTTAAACACTAAACAGTGAATGAATAAGGCTCAGTTAGGTCTTTAATTAAAAGGACTTCTGTGGCTTAAAAAAATCATTTTATTTTCCCATGTATGGGTTGTAGTGTTGGCAAGTATGTCTATGTGCCACATATGGGCAGTGGTGCCAGAGGACAGAAGAGGATATCAGATGCTCTGGGACTGAAGTTAAAGATGGTGGTAAGCTTCCAGGTGAGCCCTCTTAATTGCTGAGTCACCTCTCCAGTTTCTGCTGTGGCTTTTCAATGACAACCTAGAACTTTTCTTGTAGTTTTAATCCTTAATACTACCTTCATGTGCCCAATCATTGGCTCCTGTATGCTTTCTACTATTTCCATTTTATGCCATCTACTGTGTAATCTGTGGACTGACAGAGGGAGTTTTCAAAAAGATCCTAGCTCATGTGAAACATTTTAAAGCAGTAAGATTAGTATATTTCTGAAATAATTAAAAAAAAATTTGTATGTGTTTATATGCCCACGTGAATGCAGATGCCTATGGATTTCAAAAGGTGATGAGTCCCCCAGAGCTGGAGTTACAAGCAGTTGTAAATTGGATGTTGACAACTAATCTGAGGTTCTCTGTAGTAATAGCAGTAACCCCCGAAGATATCCTCCACCACCCAGAAAAAAATATCATCAATTTGAACTTAAAAGGGATACTCTCTCACACCAATGTTACAAATCACAAACAGTAACAAAGGTAACAGACATTTCATGTTATTATGTCATACCTGAAGCTAGTAAAATTTTATATACCCTCATATATGAGAGTGGTAGGGCTTAAAAATCTGAGAGGAAGTTGGGTATGGTAGCACATCCCCAAACCCAAGGAAAGTGAAATAAGTCCTTCTATTTTCACTAAAATACAGGTAGGGAAGGGGTTGAAGAAATGGCTCAGCAGTTAAGAGCACTTACTGCTTTTGTAAATGACCCAGGATCAGTTCTAAGCACTGATATGGTGGCCCACAACCATCCAGTTCCAAGGGTTGTGATGTCTTTTCCTGACCCATCTTGGCACAAATCACACACACACACGGTACACGTGAGTGATTGGAAAAACACGTGTATACATTATTAGACATCAAACCAAGAGCCTCATGTATGCAGATAATCACTACCACTGAGCAATATTCTATCCCCTTGGGCTTTTTAAAATTTTGCCTAAGTAACTTTCACTTTTGCTGCATTTTGCTGACTATAAGTTAACTTCTACCTTCCTCAAGTACATTTTACTCTAATTTTTCTGCAAAAGGACAAGTAACCAAATCTCTAACGTTAGTATCTGTTTAAAGTATACAAGTAAAAAAGAGAATGCTCTTGTGGTTAGTTCTCATATCTATTCTGTGTGCTTAGGGCACTCCTAGCTTGGTTTTCATAGCTGAGACACTGGATAAAATACCTTTGGAAAACTGAAGTATTATTACTATTAACTCAAAAAAATTCTTTTGAAATTTAGTCACAGACTAACTCACTTTTAATTTTTCTTTATTTCTACAGATTAAGAGACTATAAAAAATACACTTATATTCAGGCCAACTCTAAAAGTCTATTAAGAAACATGAACATCTCAGTTCTAAGTTAACCCATTCTCCAAAGTAGAAAAGAGTAGCAAAAATCATTTGTTTCATTTTGTTATAAAAGATGAAAAGCTATGGAACTAAAAACGGACCAAATCAAAACCCTGCTTTTTAAGGAATTTACAAACCCACTTTCAACACAGCCATGTATTAATTAACTTAGAAGGGTAACAGAAGCACACGATTATCATTTCTCTAACCCAAATGGAACAAAATCACCCACTCATGGAGCAAACCAGTAAAATCTAGTTAGTATCTATGAAACATTACCGGCTAATAATAAAACCTTTCTTGTTTGGGCCAGTAAGTCTTAAACATCATAGTCTCTCCTGGAACATACAAAACTATGTAAACCAATGGTCAACCAACTATGTGACTTCTTGTGAAGTACACACACCCATGTATAGCTGTCCATAAGGATAAGAAATAGCCTTTATGCATTTTTAGACTAATCTTAGCACAGTGCCTCACTAGAAACACATTTAAACAGTGAAACCTGGATCTGGATAATAGCAAGGCTTAAAGAAACATCAATCTATAACTAGTATAAAAGCCTTTTCCATTTCTAAAATTTAGTTCATTTTAATATTTAAAAACTTGCTTTTTCTAAATTTAGATTACATATGATGTAATCATTATCACTGTCTCTGCATACTTACACCCTGGATGCTAATACTATGATAACTATCTTCAATTTTCTAGCCCCCCCTAACAAATGTTAGTGAAGAGAGAATGAAATAAAAGCTACAATAGTACTTACCTTCCTTCACACGATTTAAATCTTACTAGTTGAAGAATCAAAGATTTTTGATAAGGAGCTAAGAAAAACTCAGAAACTACTTCCACTTTCAAATTTAATAGAATTCTGAGTTCTATCTAGTTGCTAAAGTTCTTATCTAAGTTCAACCAAATCAAACTGAATGTTAATTAGAATGTTCAACTTAGTATTCTTTGGAAAGAATATAAAAGTTTAATTGTGACAAGGGTTCAGTTAGGAGGACCAACAATCAATCATCTTTAGTACTCTAGAAGTAGGCGTTAATATAAGCTCAACAACTTATTTATCTCTTTGGGAATTTACTTTATCAGTTTTCTTCATTAGCAAATTATGTAGAAGTAAATTGTACAAAAACTTTACAAGATCTAAAATATAGTCTATTTTGTACTGGCATAAAACTGATCTCAGAATAAAATAAAGCACACAGCAAAGAATAAACCAAAGATTAGTATAATTCCCTACAAAACTGTTACCACCATTAAATTTAAGATTATAAAGAAATACAACTTTTTATCCAATTAATTAAGCCAAATTCCTGAAAAAATGGAAATCTATAAACAGTACAATTCATTTAAAAAACAAAGCAAAATACCTACAGTGGCATAAGATTACAGCTATATAAATCCAAATCTTATTTACACATATATCTGCAACTGATTCTTTTCAATATTTACTTTTAAGTAACACTGGTTCACTAAATTATTGTAAATGCACTGTTCTGATATTTAAGGGGTATTCTAGAAAATTATCATTTGTCTTTTATACTGTGTATGCCTCAAATAATAATAATGCCTTAAGAATATAATGTGAAATTTGTGAAAAGTATGTTAGTGGAACACTTAGTTACACAACAGAACATTTTAAATCACATTGAAACTCCCAACTTATTTTCAAAATCAGTAGCACAAGATGTACTGTACAAGGCACAGCTGCTCTGCATAACAATCTCTCTTTTTACATTTTATTTATGCTCTTAGTAGACTGGGATAGTATTTTAAAAAAAGCCTTTAAATCAAAACAGCAATTTCATAGTCCCTAACAAGGCTGTATTTAAAAAAAAAAAAAAGTAGGAAAGACAAAATTTTCCTTCTGTTACACTATCAGAATATACTTTTACTTCCATAATCACACCAAAAGTGGAAAAATAAACAAACAAGCAAGCAAAAAGCAAGAAACAAATAAAATACAAGGTCTAATAATAAAAAAAAAATACCAGGAACCTAGTGTTTATATTTCTAAGAACTGATACTAACAGTATTGGTTTAAGAAATTAGGTCCTCATAAACAAATTAAATTCACCCAGAGTAAACCTTTATGCAAGTATAATGTTAAAAATATTACATTAGGTACCCAGGAAAACTTGTTGTGATATCAAGTATATGGTTTTTATATTATTTTATATTTAAATATCAATAAACAAAAGGGACAGATTATCAAAAGATTTTTATCTAAACTGTTATCTTAAAGGGAAATAACAAACAGAAATGAGTTGCTATATCCCTGTCACACTAAAGCAGCACAATAATATTGGTGTTTAATATTTATTTCACTACGCCAATATTTACGTGCTGCTAGAGTGGAACAAGCATGTCAGATATCCAAACATAATACAACTGTGATGGTACCATATAATCTTGAATGAATTTCCTTAAATTTCTAGAGCAGCAAATAATGATTCGCATCTTGACTGTAGTATGTAAACCATGATGTGCTGCTACAGTACTTTAAGGTTCCAAAAGACAGGACTCAGCAAACAGAAGAACACTCTTTCAAGCTTTAGTACAAGCCAAAAATCAAAAACCAAGAACCTTGGAAGAATTTTTAAACGTACCTGCAAGATTAAAAATCGATTATGGTCTAAGTCAATGCCATGGCTTCTAAGGAGATTTCCAACATCTTTAAACGTCTTCTTCTTCCCACTTATGTGGTAGACAGAAGTGCTATCTCTGTAGGCGGTTCTGGATACATAGAAGTTGCTGTTAGGAAGGACTTCGTAATCATCTCCTTCCTGTTTTTAGGAAAAACAGAACCCGAAAACTGTTGGTATTAAATCACAGGTTTAATCCAGATTTCATTTACTTTATACTGATACTAATTCAACAGATTAAATATTTTTCTTGTATTCTTTAACAGATTCAGATGTATATAACGAATTTTAATCCTTTTCACCTATTGCTTGTTTTATTTCCCCTGAATTATGTATGGCCATAGGCTGACAACCATTTTAAAGTGAGATAAAAAATAAATTGCTTTACAAAGGACTAGATACTTCTCCAAGTTGTTTGGTTTATTTCTCAAAAATCTCTAAAAGTTTAAACCAAGCAAACACAAATTTCAGCCTATTCAAAATATATCTGAATGAGAGCCAAGGAAGGCGAACAAGACCTCAGCATATCTACAACAACCCACTCCACTCAGATAACCTTGGTGACTGTTAAAAAGCTTCAAGAAGAAACAATTTAAGGAAAATATTTAGGGGAAATACTTTTCTGGTAGTGGTAGGGTCTGCGAGTAAAGATTGTGTATGATTGTGTGTGTGTGTGTGTGTGTTTGTGTGTGTAGGGAGACAGGATTCCCTTTCCTAAACAGCATTTCCTATCATTAATTAGAAGTAAACCATCATAAAAATTTGCAATCATATACATAATAAAGGAAATCAAGTTATAAGTCCATCTTAGCATTAAAGTTCATTTATTCTTAAAAGGCTCCGTGTCATATTTAATTTTGGATTAATTAAACAACAGGTACTAGACTATCATGACTTATTGGCAATCTAATTCTCTAACTCAAATGTGCAACAGAATGAATTCAGAAGCAAAATTCTGATAGATGCTTCTGTGTAGTTAAATTTCTTTATATGTAAAACATCCCCACCAGCATCCAATTATCTGTTACTTTACTATGGGCACTTATTTTTTAAGGTTCTTTTCCGTTGCTTTTTGAACCATGAATTTTTCTAAGCTATTAAACAGATGCCTGTCCCCTACCATTTCAAAACATACTTCATCACGGTAGTTCAAACCTTAGAAAATTTCATCTCTCTCTCTCTCTCTCTCACATAGCTACTAATTATTACATTTTAGAGTCAATTATTGCATTTTAAAAATTAAAATGTTTATCCTAAAGCAAAAAAATGTACAACTTTTCAAATGAAGCCCATATTTATAGTGAGTGAATGCTGAATTAGCACTTAGGGCCCCTACATCACTGTATTCTTCCAAAAAGCTGAAGTAAATATGTTCACAGAAGCAAAATCCATTTCTTATTGCTCTAATTATACACAAAGTAAAATAAAGAACAATTCAGATCTACAATAACAAAATGTGGCATGTTTCCTTTTCTTGCTTGAAGGTGCAAGTAGAAAATCTTACCTTATCAATTATCTTTTGAAAATGAACTTCTACAGTACAACTCTGAATATCCTTGTGTTCATCAGAATTATGTATCAGTACCGATAGCTTTTTAGACCTTATTTTTTGTGCTCGATAGCCAAACACAAAAAGCATGGAATCAATAACATTGGATTTTCCACTGCCATTTGGTCCAATAATACAGGAAAAGCGCTGCATAAAAGTAAATTTTTAAAAATTTAAATAGTCACACTTAATACTAATTTTAAACTACTCCATAATTTAATTTGTAATAAAAATCAAAGGTATCATTAAAAGTTTTCATTAGAAGATAAACACTTTTTCTTTCTTTCTCTTTAGAAATAAAAGCAGTTTATTAAGAAAAGGAAAGCACCCTAGGAATGGAGTGGGCCAGGGAACTGAAGGAAAACACAATCTGAGTTTTCTTACATCATGTTCTTCAATAGCACAAGCTTCACCATTTAAATAAAAACCACCTTCAAATTCTAATCCCGACATTTTACAAAACTCATTAGCACAGTCAACGGGGAAAACATTCCCTTCTAACAAAAACAGATTCCATTCAATATGCAAATATTGCTAAAGATATACCAAAGACATCAGATAAAGAAAAACTCATTCCTGTTGTTGAAGTCACAGGCAACATACTGTCTGTGCGTCTATGAGCATATGTGTGTAAAGAGTCAGGACCGTTAGAACACTGAAATATCTTGTAATTAAAGATGTATTCCACGTTATCTGAGCAGGCAGTACCTTATGGAAAGGTCCCAGAACTTTCTCTCCAGCATAGGACTTGAAGTTTTGGTTTACAATATGAGTTATCATGAGACGAGGAGCTCCAGCTTCACTGGCCATGGCTGGAGGTGGGGGTGGAGGGATACTATTCAAAATCTCCTCTAAACTTCTGTTATCCAGCTCCTCACCTGGAGGCTCTAGGTTAAGGGAGAGGCAAAGAGGGGAAAGCCTACATTAGTGTAATTAGTTGAACGTCTATCATCTGCTAGTATTTAAAGAACACAATGGAGGGATGTTACTTAAAGAAACCTAGGAATTTATCTTCCATACAAACATATCCTAAACTCATGGGGATGGATAATCCTTCAGATTAGTTTTATGTAAAATAAAATTCGTGAAAGCAATCAGACCAGTCACAAAATGTGTGGTATACACATTGTACTTAGAGGAGTCAAAATACTCAATATACCATAAAGAAAACCTTGCAACAAACGGATTCCCTGATGCAGGAGATGCAACCCTAACAATCGAAAATCCAACTCTCCACATGGCTCAGCTTAAGAAACTCACAAACTTCAGTAACATGGTGACAGGAATTTCACAGTAGCTCTTAATTTCTACCCTCCGCCTGCTCTACGCTCTCAATTATACCTTCTCTTTAAAGGCAATCTAGGGGGCCCAGCAATTTTTTTCTTGTGTAGAACCCAAGTTTGGTTTTCAGCACCCACAATGGGATGCTCGAGGTTCATGCCCTCCAGGGGCACCTGCACTCATGTACATATGCCCGCGTCACCCAACACTGACACACTTTATAAAGTAAAAATTAGTATTGCGCCCCAAAAGACAATCCAACAGTAAAGGGCGAGTCACGCAACTCCACATCACATTCACTCCAGTCTAAGGGCGCAGAGGCGCTCAGCACCCATGCCGCTTTCAGCGGAAATATGAGAAAGAGGTCAGTACTACTCTAAAACACAGAAACTCACAACGCAAGTTTTCCGCTCACTCTCATATCTTCCAGAACCGTTAGAGCAAACTGCATGGAATTCCTCTGAAAACCAAAGAACGGCTTTCCGGAGCTTCCCAAATCAACCTGTCGTCGCCTGCGCCCCGCCACCCTCAGAGGGTCTCCACAGGCTTCCGACGCACGGGGATCCCGACCTGTCACTCACTTGCGGGTGCAGCGCTCTCCGCTTCGCCGGCCGGTTGCTCCATCTCTTCGTCGCTGTGGGCACCGTCCTGGGAGGGCGGCGGCCCTTCCTCCTGGTGGCAGGCAGTGGAGGGCTTGGTGCCCTTACGCCGCATGGTGGCTGCGGCAGAAGAGTCCCGAGTCAGGTCGGCCCGCAGCTCGCCGCTCAGGCCCCGCAGCAGCAGGACGGGCTCCGCCCAGGACCCACCCCGCCACCGCGTTCCCCAACGCCGCTAGCCAGTAGCGGGTCCCTAGGAAAGTGGCTACTAGGAACCCAGCAGTGGCAACCGGGCGGGACGGGTTTTCCCACGCCCCAGCTACGTGGGGAAACATAGCCGCGCCTGCCATCGCGCCCAGGACGGAGGAATTCGCTCAGGCCACCCCCGCCCCTGTGGAACCATCTCATAAGAGAAGGACGTCTGCTGACAAGTCTCCTCCCGTCGGGGCTGGGGAGTGAATGTGCTCGGAATCGGGGAGGGAGGGAGAGAGGTACAGAGTGGGAGAGAGAGAGAGAGACAAGTTCGTCCAGCTTCGGGGCTGCGTGGCTACTCTCCAGAGCAGCAGCGCCTGCCTGCCCGGGCGACTTGTCAACCCCCTCCCTTCTCCCCGCCATTTAGGTCCTGACGCCCGGACGGCCCTCGGAGAAGTCCAGGTCTCTTTTCCTCATCGCCCCAGCGGAGAGGATGGCCGAAGCCGGAGTCACCCGCCACACACTGCTGAACTGGACTCTGGCAGCGTCTGCTTGGGTTGGGTCACTTTCCGGGATAGTAGGGGGTCTAACCCTCCCGGGTCCGGGGCGGAGTCCCGATGGACGACAGTGTAAGCCATGCCAAGTGCCCAGGAGAGGCTCTGAGTGGGGCTGCAGTCCCCTTAGGAGACAGGACGGATCGGCCTGGGGGAGGGGACGCTCTGGCCGAGCCAGGCTCGCTGCCTCCCCCAGGAAGAGGCGCCGGAGCCGCCGCCCGGCCGCCGAGGGGGAGGGGTGACAGGCACGGGAGCTCGCCGAGCCGCCTCCGCCGCTCCAGCTCCAGGCCTTGGGGTTGCGGGCGCCCGCGGGGCAGGGAGGAGAAAGTGTGACAACCTGATCTAGAAGAGAAGGACTTCACCTGTCGGCGGGTCCACTCCGAGCCGGGCTGAAATGGTGGCACGGCCGACCCCCCGCCTCGCTCCTCCCGGTGTCTCGGCTCCGGGTCCTTCACTCGAAAATGGCGCCTAAAATCCAAACTCGAACGGAAATTCGTTACAAACGCGCGCAAGGGTTTCTGGGACCCGCGAATTTGAAAAAAAGTGCGGCGAGTCCCACCGCCATCTTCGGGCCGTTCGGGCGCATGCGCGGGCTCTACCCCAGGGACCGTGGCGCCGAGGGCCAAGTTACGACTGGGAAGGGAGAGCAAGCAGGGCTACGTCCTTTCTGTGGACTTTAACAGAAATGAGAGTTTCGCACTTCTAGAACGACAGCATTTGAAAAACTGGAGGAATTTGAAAAAGAAGGAAAAAAAACAAAACAAAACAAGCAGGGTCCCGCCTACAATTGTAGGCGGGTCCAAGTTGCCCAATAACACCTTCCAGGGAGAGGGCGGGCTCGGTTAGGGGCGGGGTCAAGAGCCCGCTCGGGTGACTGGCACCTAGCAAGTATCGCGGGAACATGGCAGGGGGAAACGCTCGCAGCGCTTAGAAATCACTATGGTGACGGAAAGGTCGGGAGGCTATTTGGTAACTAGTTCGAGCTCTGAGAGCAGTCGCCACCGCTTTCCTGGAACTTGAGGTAAATTTCTTCATCTCCAGAGCCTTTGAAGAAAGGGCTTGGAAGCGGTAGCGGTCATTAAGACCTAGCTTCTCTTGGTTAGATGGGATGAGCTTTGCGGGAGCATCAGTTATTTTCCATCTTCTTCCAGCCACCAGGGTGTTGATCTTGGGATGTGGAGTTTACAGGTAAAGCGAGGAAACCGGGATTATTGAGTTAACCTTGTAGTCCATTTATGAATAACAATGATTTTTGAACTATTTTGTGTAAGTGACACTACTGAAAGGTGTTGAGTTTAAATAACCATTTGGCCAGCAGGGCTCCTAGTGGGAGAAAGGATTCGCTGGTGATAACTAGTTACCGTTATGGGGGAATTAGTTCATAAGTAGCATTTGTCTTTGTTACACAGTGAAAGGAATAGCAAGGGTTGTTAAATGGATGCGGCAATTCCTAATCCCGAGCGGTTTAGTTTCCTTAATGGGCTTTTAACCTGAGTTTGAGGATAATGATGGTTGGGACAGAGTTTCTGACTCTCCGAAAATTGTATACCAAGTTTTGTGTGTTTTGGCATTGTTTTCCTGAATGTTTAGTGACCCTATAATTTTGAAAAACGGTCTGTATCACTCATCCTCCCCAATGTTAAAGAACCGCTGATTAATTTCGCTGCCCCCAGTAAGTATTTATACAGCAACTTTTAAATTGAGAGCTGTTAGCCTTTCTCTTTTTTTTTCCTCAACCTATTTAGGGTTTGGCATTTTAGAGCACCAATAAACCTTTTTTTTTTAAAAAAAAAGATTTATTTATTATTATAATCTAAGTATACTATAGCTGTCTTCAGGTGCACCAGAAAAGGGTGTCAGATCTCATTACAGATGGTTGTGAGCTACCATGTGGTTGCTGGGATTTGAACTCAGGACCTTCAGAGAAGAGCAGTCAGTGCTCTTAACCACTACTGAGCCATCTCTCCAGCCCACCAACCTTTAATGAATGAATTTACATTGTTCTAAAATATATTATGGCTTTGAGATGCCTAACACTTAGATTCAGTGATTCTCAGGAAGTGCTGGAGAGGACTACAAGTGTGGGAGTCTGGAGGAGTTTGGAGATTGGTGTGGTTTGAATAAACGTTTGCTAATATAATAATGTACCTTTATATTTCTAGTTGAAAATAAATTGTCTTCATAAAATAAATGTCACCATGAAGCTCAATGAATATTTTTTGGGGGGGGTATGGAGGACTAGTAGGAGTACCAAGAGGATAAAGGGATTCTTTTTAGGGGCTTCTGGAGTATTTTGTATTTTCAGAGGTTCTAAAATACAACAAAGCTGAGCGGAAGAGATACCTGCTATGAAAGAAGTAGACTGGGCCAGGGGAGATGTGTGGTGTTAGAAGCACTTACTGCTCTTGCAGAGGACCCAGGTTCTGTTCCTAGCACCAACATGGCTCTCAGAACCGTCTGTAACTCCAGTTCCAGGGATTCGGTGCCCTCTTCTGGCCTGGAGAGAGACATGCATGTGAACCACATCATGCAGAGAAGACACTCATACATGTAAAGTAAATGTAAGAAAAAGGTAGAATAGACCATATGGGAAGGTGTATATGCTAGTCAGAGCAGAACTTACTAGAAAGCTATAAGTAGGAAGCAGGAAGGCTGGAGAGACGGCTCAGCAGTGAGGACCACTGCTGCTCTCGCAGACCTGGATTTGGTCCCCAGCACCTATACTGAGAGTTTATACCTGCCTGTAACTCCAGTCCAGGGGACCTGACGCCCTTTTCTGCACAATGGTGGTGCTCGGCACACACATACGTGCATGCAGTATACACATTAAAAGTTAGAAAACAACCCTAAATCCTATTATTTCTTTGGATGTAGAATTGGGCAGTTTACTCATCAAGTGTCTCTGGGAATGTTAAAAATCAACAGATAATGTCTATCTCAGAGCAGTGTTTGTTCATCTAGTATACATAAGTATTTGATATTACTATGTGATGGCATTTGAGGAAGAGTAATTTAGGAAGGATCTTGAAAGGCAAATTAAGAATATAGCTACAGGCTGGGTGTAGCTTGGGAGATGAGGCAGGAAGTTTGCCATGCATTTAGAATACCTGGGCTATGTGTTGAGTTGGAGCCAGTGCTATAGAGTGAGAGTGTTTTTTAAAAAAAAAAAAAGGAAGACTTCTTAACAACTGAAATGGGTTATGTTGTTACAGGGAAAAGAAATCAGTCATAGGTTTAGATAGATCGATATTAAACACTCTTTCCTGAGTAGGGAAGAGTGCCTAGGCAAGAGAAAGGAAAGATTCACGGTTCTTTTGGACAGACTACTGCTGTTACAGGTTTTGGTGGTTAAGAGTATAAACCCTTAAAGACAGTCAAGTGCCGTTCTTTATGGATCTCTGAGTTAGTGAAAAGGCAACAGGTAAAACAAGCAGTAGTGCTGGCCACTGAGTCGGATGCTGGTATCAGTATGGAAAGTCTTAACTAACGTGGAAAGGAGTGGTCTTCAGTAAATCACTTAACGACAGCCTCAAATTTAAATGAACTTAACCATGCCCTGTCAGAACAAACATCTCCCTCCCTCTCTCCTTCCCTCTCTTCCTTGAAACAGGGTCTCATTATAGCTCAGACTAGCCTTGAATTTCCTATGTAGCCAAGGCTAGCTTTGAATTTCTATTTATCTGGACTTCGAGGCAAGCATCATCATGCCTGGCAGCACAGACATTTTTATAACAGCTATAAACTAAGTTGCGTAATGAAGAAGAGATATAACCGAGAGCTATAGAGTAGACGTAAGTCGGAATGTGAACATGATGAAATAGGCATTTAGGGATTAGGGATGTAGGCTTGGTTGGTAAAGTGCTTAAAGAGGCCCTGGATTTGATTCTCAGCTCTGCATAAAACCTATCATGGACAGTATACTCCTGTATTGCCAGCACTCAGGTGGACAAGGCAGGAGTAGAATAAATTCATGATTATTTTTCACAGCTAGTTTAAGGTTAGTCTGGACTATTAAGCTTCTGTCTCAGAGAAACAAAACAAATCTGTGTGTGTTGGTCCAGGCCTTCTAGCACCTGGGGGGCAGAAGCAGGTGCATCTCTGTGAGTTCAAGGCCAGTCTGGTTTATTATATTACTGAGTGTGATTAAAAATGTCAAACAGTATTGGGGGAGGGCATAGTGCAGTTGCAAGCGCCTGCTTTGTACCCAAAAAAGGTGAGGAAATAATTATCACTTCTCGTTGAGTTCTTCCTGTTATCCATCACTTATATATCTTCTTATATATCTTCCCAGAGAAGTGTTTTAGTACCCGCCAGCTTAAATCTATAACATCTTTTTCATTTGCACACAGGGATTGAATTGTATTTTACAAAAGTTTTGTAGTATGTGTACACGGTATGTGTATAGGCATGCTAAGGCACACATGTGGAGATCAGAGAACAACTTCGTGGAGCCCATTCCCTTCTTCCAGAGCCTTTAGGTGGGTTCTGGGGATTGAACTCCGGTCATCATGCTTGTGTGACAGGTTCATTTACCTGATGAGCCATCTTGCTGACCCTAAGTTTTATAATATTGCTATACATCTTGCTTTTCTTTTGAATATTATAGTTATCTTTCTATATCAATAGATAGCCCATTTGAAAAATAATTAATGTAGCATTGTATTTCGTTGGTGCAATATGATTCTTCAGTTTTGGTTGAATTAAAGATCACTGGTATCTGGGTGGTTGGGGTGTGTACATGCTTGTATGTGTGTGTGTGTGTGTGTGTGTGTGTGTGTACGTGTGTGTGCAGGTGCTGATGCCTGTTGTTGAAGCTGGAGGTAGATAATAGGCATCTTCTGTCATTTGCTATGTTGAGTTTTTCCCTTCTTAAAGACTTATTTATTTATTATGTACATGCTGTTCCATATGTGCCTGCGTGCTGGAAGAGGGTGCCAGAGTTCATTATAGATGGTTGTGAGCCACTATTTGGTGGAAATTGAACTCAGGACCTCTAGAAGAGTAGTCAGTGCTCTCAACCTCTGAGCCATCTCTCCAGCCTCACTGTGTTAGTTTTTGAGACAGGGTTTCTCATTGAACTCAGAAACAATTGGTGGGACCTCCTGGCAGTTCTGGGTTTCTGCATCTCTCTCCCTTGTGCTAGTGTTACAAGCATACGTGGGATTTTTCATGGGTGCTAGGGATCTGAACACAAGTCCTCATGCTTGCACGACAGTCAGTCCCTTTACCACTGAGCCATCCACACAACGTCACCTACTATCTAATATATATATTTTTAGATTAGTGAATTAGTGTCTTGCTAGAATTAATGGAACACCATGGCAAAAAGTTGTAAAATCCGTTAAAAATGATATGGGGGCTGGCAAGATGGCCCATCCAGTAGAGGAACTACATGGTGGAAGGAGGGACGCAGTCAGCTTCTGCAAGTTGTGCCGCTGTACAATTTACTAATTAATTACAATAATAATAATAATAATAATAATAATAATAATAATGAGATCAGAGAGTTAGCTTTTAGGTAAAAATTATTTCAGTGCAAGCCAAATGACACAAATTTTATCCCAGGAACTGACTTCTAAAAGTTGTCCTATTACTTCTAATGACAGCAATAATAAAATAGAATTTTAAAAAGAGATTATTTTAAAATGTGTTATGGGTGTTTTGATTGCATCTACATTCGTATTTCATGTGCATGCAGTGCCCGAGGAGCCCAAAAAAGGGGTCACTCCCCCTAGGACTGGAGTTATAGATGGTTGGGCGCTGACGTGTGGATACAGGGAACCAAGCCTCTGTAAGAACAGCAAGTGCTCTTAACTGGTGAACCACCCCATCTAAAAAACCTTTACAGAGAATATTGAAAACTGGGCTTAATGGTACATAGTTAACATAGTACATGTGAGCTTCAGGCAAGAGAATCAGAAGTTCAAGGTTATCTTCAGCTATATCGCCATGTTGGGGTCAGCCTGGGCTACATGAGACCCTGTCTCAAAATAAAAAGGTAATATTGGAGTGTAGATATTACTCATGGGTAGAATTGTAAAGAAATAGACATACTACAATGATCAGTGTAACTTACAGAGAGTTTATTTTGGCTGACAGCCCTAGACCCTAGAGGGTTAGAGGCCAGCATGGCAGCGGGCAGTAGGTTTGGTTAGCAGGAACAGGAAGCTCAGAGCTCACATCGAGACCCCAAAGCAGAGAGAACTAGCACATATTATTAAGCTTATTTTAGCAAGCACATAGAGGAATTACGCTGAGGCGAGGGTTGGAGGTCCTTACTAATTGAACTGTACTATCATGCATAAGCCTGTTGCCTTTGATGGTAAAATGTCTTCGTCTTTTCTAGGAAATAGTGAGCCTGCCCCTATTTTTCTTCTCAGCTATACAGTGGACCTTAAATTTAGTTTGCTAGCAGCTCTAATGGAACTTAACTGAATAATTAAAAAAAAATCTGCCTTTCTTATTTTTTATTGAAGAGCCATAAAAGAACTCCAAATAGAGTTATCAACTTTGGTATTTGATGTGTGTGTGTGTGTGTGTGTGTGTGTGTGTGTGTATGAGAGAGAGAGAGAGAGAGAGAGAGAGAGAGAGAGAGAGAGAAACAGACAGACAGACTTGCCATGTGTGTTGGTTTGAAATGAGGCATGTTCTCCATAGTCTTGGGCATTTGAACACTTGGTCACCAGTTGGTGGTTGGTGGTGGTGTTTGGAGAAGTACAGGTGGTACAGCCTTGCTGGAGGAGGTATGTCATTGGTAGTGGGTTTTGAGGTTAAAAGCCCAGAGCCATTTCCAGGATTATACTCAGCTCATTAGGTTTGGCAGCAGGTGCCTTTACCCCCTCAGCCATCTCCCCCCCCCCCACCGCCCCCACAAGGTTTCTCTGTAGCCCTGGCTGTCTCAGAGATCCACCTGCCTCTGCCTCCCAAGTGCTGGGATTAAAGGCGTGCGCCATTACTACCTAGCCCCCTTAGCTCTCTTGCTAGCCCCAAATTCTACTTTTTGATACTATTGGATAAATATCCCTAATCTAAAATGTGTGGGACCAGAAGTGTTTTGGATTTTTTTTTTAGATTCTGGAATATTTGCATATATACATGAGATACCATGTACATAGTACCCAATCTGAGCATAAAGTTTGTTATTTATACATGTCATAGTATAGGCTAAAGGAGTTTCATGCCGTGGTTTTTCAAGCAGCTCTGTTCTCCCTGGCTTGTCATATGAAGGCAGGTATGGACTTTTCTACTGGTGTGTGGTGACAGTTGGATTTTGGAGCTTTTTGGATTTTAATTTTTTTTTTTAAGATTTATTTATTTATTTATTTATTTATTATATGTAAGTACACTGTAGCTGTCCTCAGATACTCCAGAAGAGGGCATCAGATTTTGTTATGGATGGTTGTGAGCCACCATGTGGTTGCTAGGATTTGAACTCGGGACCTTCGGAAGAGCAGTCTTAACCACTGAGCCATCTTGCCAGCCCCGCTTTTTGGATTTTACATTTTTGGATTAAAGACCCTCAAATTATACCATACAAGATTTCAATGAACATATATTTATGTATCTTATATGTATATAGTAAATTCCTCAACTAGAAGTCCTTCCTAGAGTATATTTCTTTTGCAATATCTCCTCCTTTGATTTAGTACCTTCTAATTCAAAAGGAGGTATGCATAGCGTGTTAGCAGTCAATGTATCTGTGTCTCTGGTATAAGAGGGGCTGGAGGGGCTGAAGAGATGGCTCAGTGGTTAAGAGCACTGACTGCTCTTCCAGAGGTCCTGAGTTCAGTTCCCAGCAACCACATGGTGGTCATAACCATCTGCAATAGGATCTGATGCCCTCTTCTGGTTTTGCTAAACAAAATTTTCTCAAGCTGTCTTGAACTGCTGTAAAACGGGGCATTGCCCCACCATGGGCTCTGGTAGTAGGCACGAGTTGTTCTTTACACAAGCCTTATAAATGTTGGCCCACACTAGACCAACAACAACTTATAAATGATATTTAGCATAAAAACCAAGTATTGCTATTGCTGTTGTTCGTTTCTTGCTACCTCCCTTCGCTACTCCCCAGACAGACACTGTTGGTTGGTCAGATCCTTCCCTACCACTGAGATACCATTGCTTGGTCAGCTACCAAAAGCATGCGTCTTATCATATTCACGAAGACATTGCCCGCAGAGCAGCTGTGTTTCACATTGGTCAGGAGACAGAAAGGGAGTCAGCTGTCCTGCTCCTTGTCCAGCTTAGTCTGTGATCCCAGCCACAAGAAGGGCCACAAGCCGACATTCAAGGTGGAACTTTCTTTCTCGGCTAAACCTCTGGAAACATCATCACAGCTACAGCTTTAGATGTGTCCATTAATGTGCTAGGTTTTCCTCATTCCAGCCTAGTTGACGATTGAAATTAGCCAACCCACGTGGGCAGTGTAGATTCAGGCTGTTCTGTACGTCTTCACATAGGCTATGTGGGAAAAAGATTGTTTTATTTTCTTATTTAAAACTGTGTCAACATTTAGATGTAATTCATATAGATGTTTTCAGCTAACTGGTACATATAGCGAAAATCTTTCTTTGTCAGGGAGAATCTTTCCTGTGTTAGGTTGTTGCTCTCTTCCTCTGACCATTTGGCATCATTATTTCTGAATGGCTGGTGAACCATTAGCAAGCATGTACTGCTCTTACTATATATAAAGTTTGGTTATGATTTCTTCTGGTGAGGAAGTATCTAAATTATTATGGATGTGATTGTATTTCATCATTCTAAATATTAGGTTTCAGGTTGTAGTTAGTAATATAAATATTATGTATATTACTATAAATAGTAATATAAATAGTATGTAAATATCCTATCATGGTTTGTCAATTGCAGAAGCAACAAGAATTCTGTTATTTTTTTGAACTTTTAAAAATTTGAATAAATTTGAATAATTGTGATGAACCAGGTCTTTATAAAGTGTCATCTACTCTTTTCCTTTTAGTGATGGACCAGGTTACTTCCACCTTAGGCTCAAAAGCCCATTATAGTCAAGACAAAGTGGGCTCATTCCTGTTTATGATTAAATGTTTCTCAGGCTCTGCCCCACCTGGAGCCTTAACAACAAGTAATTCTGTGTTGCCTATCCCAGGGAAGAAAGACCAGGCTTTTGTTTCATGAAGTTGTAATGACCACCTTGCAACCCCAACTTTGTTTCAAAAGGTTCTCATGACCACCTGCTGTTATGACCACCTTGTTATAGTCTGCTTCTGTAACCCTTCCCATTGTTCTCACCAAATCCCCCATTTGGAACCCAGCTATCCCTGAGCTATAAAAGCCCTTATCTTCCCCATGGCCATGCTGACCTCTTGAGCCCTACCGTTATGGGGAGACAGCCTGTGTACATGAGTCAGAAAGCTTGCTTTAACTAATTTGGCTATGATGGTTTGGGTTGTGGTCTTTGTCCTTGAATCTTTGGGGTTAACAAATTAACACTAGTTAATCCCAAAAGGGTCTGAGGGAAAGGAGGAAGGAGTTTTGAGAAAGCTAGGGAGCTCCTTTGTATCAAAAATGCATCTAGGAAATGTGCCTGAAGTGAATGACATTTGTCCCTGTCGGTGCCATGTACAGTTTTATACTTTTAAAGTTAAAAGAAATCATCCAAAGAGAGAAGGAGAGAGGGCTGCACACTTTGCCTACCTCAACTCAGGGATTGAGATGTGACCTCAGGGAGCCCCAATGTTCATTTTTTAAAAAATCTTTTATCAGCACCTTCTTTGATGTAGTTCTCTGTAATTTTAGAACCAGTAGAGATTTTTTTTAACCCCCTTTAATTATATTCTCACTTGATTATATTCTTGGTTTTTTTTTAAAGATTTATTTATTTATTTATTTATTTATTATATGTAAGTACACTGTAGCTGTCTTCAGACACACCAGAAGAGGGCGTCAGATCTCATTACAGATGGTTGTGAGCCACCATGTGGTTGCTGGGATTTGAACTCAGGACCTCTGGAAGAGCAGTCAGTGCTCTTAACATCTGAGCCATCTCTCCAGTTCTGGTTTTTTTTTTTTTTTTTTATTGTCTGGTGATACTGCTCAAAAAATGTAAATGTATATTGGACTCCGATAGATTGGCTCTTGGTGATACAATTATTTAGAGAGTGTTTACAATGTTTTTTGTTTTATTTTTAATTTCCTTTAGTAATTATATACTTTTTTGGATAGGTTCTATTATGTATTTCTGGAGATCCTGGAACTCACTGTGTAGACCAGACTGGCCTTGAACTCACTGAGATCTACTTGCCTTAATCTCCCAAGAACTGGTATTAAAGGTGTGGTCTATAATAATGACCTGCTACAAGTTAATTTTGTGCCCAACTTAAAAAAACCTTTTTTTTTTTTTTTTGAGTTGGGGTTTCACTGTGCTGCCCACGTTGGTCTCGTTCATGGGTTTAGACTACCTTGCCTCATTCTTTCAAGTAGCAGCACCACCACACCCAGCCTGCATAACTTTTAAAGCAATTTATTGTCTCATCTTTAAGCAATTCAGTTGTTTTTCATTGTTAGCTGTGACTGTTGGGCAGTCTTTTTCCCCCACAATAGATTGTTAGCCCCAGACCGATACACACATACACACAGACAGACACACATTGGTAATACCATATTGTTTTCATGTAGATTATAGATTTAAGGCCCTTAAAAATGTAGCCTAGCCTGAGGAAGTTAACTCATTGGACAGGATCAAAACTGAACTGTGATTGAAGGTTTCCTGGTTTGCCGCATCTTTTGATTTGGTCGCAGGACAGCCTTTGGAAATTTTTTGTTTGTTAAATGTGCCTGTATGCTCATGTGCACAGTTCTCAATGTTGATTACATGTTTTCTTTATCTTCACAGTGAATACAATCAAGCGGTATTTAACATTTCTCTGGAACTGGAGACATGAGACTGAAGATATCTCTCTCAAAGGAACCAAAGCATATCCTTTAACCCTGTATACCTCACTCGTTCAACCTGCGGCCATACCGTCAAGTTCTCTTCTGCTCTTTTAACCCTGTATACCTCACTCATTTAACCTGTGCTCATACCGTCAAGTTCTCTTCTGCTCTTTTTAGTCTACTTGCAGCCTATTTTTCATTTATGTAATGGTATTTTATAAATAAATTGTTTTCAACATATTTAAGACCCCAGATGTAGATTTTTCTGAAGTATACTGGGAGCCCAAAGTCTTACTTTCTAATACTTACTGACATTTTTATTATACGACTTCTTAAGTATTTAAAAAGTAACCTTTGTTTAGTCTAATAGAATCTTTAAAAAAGTCTTTAACAAGATCTGAAGGCATTGGTGGCACACACCTCAAGTCCCAGCACTCGGGAGGCAGGCAGACTTCTGAGTTCAAAGCCAGCCTGGTGTAAAGTGTGAATTCCAGAACAGCCAGGACTACACAGAGAAACCCTGTCTCAAAAAACAATACAAAACTCTGACTGATTTGTTCATGTGTTCTCACACGTATGTGCTCATTTAGTTCTGCTTTATTTCTTTGTACTCCTGATAAAGTAGAGGACAAATTAGGGAAATCTGAACAGTCAGTCCTTTATTATTTCACAAGGGAAGGCAGCAATCATTCCTTTCTTATATAAACAACCCTTTTTTCTATTATATTTTGTCAGAGAGACCCTTTAATTGGACTTTAGGAAGATGCAATTGGCCCTCCTTTTCTCATTCTTAAGACATTTCAGTCAGTTCTCACAGCATTACCTATGGGCTTCATTGCCAGTCTGTGAGAGAATAAGAGGCTTAATATGGGGGAGACTTACTATTTCAACTTATTGCTCTTGCAGCATTGAAGGATCATGTTTTAGTAATGTAAGGTCCATTTGTTTGCTTGCTTGTTTAATTTGTGGCTGGGGATTGAACCCAAGCCTACCTTGAGCATATTAAGTGCAGTTTCTACATGGAACTATACTCACAGCCCCCATTTTTTATTTTATCTTTCAAGACATTGATCTGTTGTAGATGTGAAGCAAAGAAAAATTTGGTCCCTGTCTTAGTCAGGGGTTCTATTCCTGTACAAACATCATGACCAAGAAGCAAGTTGGGGAGGAAAGGGTTTATTCGGCTTACACTTCCACGTTGCTCTTCATCACCAAAGGAAGTGAGGACTGGAACTCAAGCAGGTCAGGAAGCAGGAGCTGATGCAGAGGCCATCGAGGGATGTTACTTACTGGCTTGCTTCCCCTGGCTTGCTCAGCCTGCTCTCTTATAGAACCCAAGACTACCAGCCCAGAGATGGCACCACCCACAAGTGAACCTCCCCTCTTGGTCACTAATTGAGAAAATGCCTTACAACTGGACCTTGTGGAGGCATTTCCCCAACTGAAGCTCCATCCTCTGTGATAACTCCAGCTGTGTCAAGTTGACACAAAACTATCCAGTACAATAGTTCTCAAAGCATAGCATTTATGGCTTTAGAGTATACAGTCAGTGGCTCATGATATATTTCCAAAGTTGAGCAATTGTTATCACTATTTAATTACAGCACTGTGGCAGTGTTTATACACACACACACGTTCATACAGACACACAACACATATACACATGCATGTGCAAACATGGCACACACACCACACATATGTGTATACACTCCCCCATAATAATAAATAATATGATTTTAAGACTTAAAAACATTGGATTGTTAATTAAACATAAATAACTAAGGGTTGGGATGTAGCCATCATACATAGAGCCCTAGACTCTTTGAACTATACAAATGAAAAAGTCAAATTAAAAATAGGCAACTAACATGAAAATAGAAGAAGTGGTAAGATGGTAGTTCCAGATGTTAGGCCTCACCCTCCCTAGAAGACTATCATCATCATGTGCGACAGAGAGACAGTTCACTGTTACAGTCCAGTCTTTTGAAAAAAATAATGTTTTAAATTTATTAAATAATATGTGATATTGGGCATGGTGGCTCATTCCTTTAATCCCAACATGTGGAATGTAGCAGCAGAGGCAGATGGATATCTGTGATTTTGAGCCAGCCTGGTCTACATAGTAAATTATACACCGGCTATGGATACTTAGGGAGACTGTCTCAAAAAGAGAGTGTTGGAGAGATGGCTCAGACTTTAAGAGTGCTTACTGGTGTTTCTGAGGACACAGTTCAATTAACAGCCTTCGTATGGTGGCTCACAACCATCCATAAATCCATGTCTTAGTTAGGTTTTTGCTGTGATAAAACACCATGACCAAAAGCAACCAGAGGAAAGTGTTTATTCACCTTACAGTTACATATCACAGTCCTTCACTTGAAAGTGTTGGGTTTTCAGTTGAAAGTCAGGGCAGGAACTCAAACAGGAGGTACCAAGAAGCAGGAGCTGATGCAGAGGCCATGGAAGGGTGCTGTTTACTGGCTTGTCTCTCATGACTTGCTTGGCCCATTCTTCTGTGGCCCAGGACTACCATCCCATAGCACTATCCACAGTGAGCAGGGCCCTTCCACACCCATCACTGATCAAGAAAAATGCACCACAGGCTGATCTGATGGGTCAATTTCTCAAAATATTGAGGTTCCCTCCTTCCAAATGACTCCAGCTATATCAAGTTGACAGAATTAGCTAGCACGTTCTAGTTCTAGCAGATCTGGAACCCTCTTCTGACTTGCACAGGTATATGTACACATATATGTATATGGTACATATACATGCAAGCAGAACATTCACACACATAGAATAGATCATACTTGTTAAGTAAATCTACAACAATGGAAAATTATAATATATATTGTTCTAGCGACTAATGCAATAACTTATGTAGTAAGATGCATGGTCCCTCTTTCTTCCTGCCTGTCTCCTAACATCATTTTCTACCTTTTGGGTTTTTACTTGCTGTTTTTGAGTGTGTGTGTGTTTGTGTGTGTGTGTTGACCATGTTTACGAAATATCTTCAATCACAAATTTTATTCCCTCTGTCTGGCTTTTTTTCTTTGATTTCTATTCTTGAAACCTACTTTGTAAACAATTTCCTTTATATGGAAAAAATACTAAAAGTCATACAATGAGGGCCTAGAGAGATGGCTCAGTGGTTAAGAGCACCATTTGCTCTTCCAAAGGACCTGGGTTCAATTCCCAGTACCCAGCTCACAACTGTAACTCCAGTCCAAGGGATCTGACATCTTCACACCAGTGCACATAAAATCAAGTTAAATAAATCATTTAAAAATGTATATATATTTTAAAAAGCCACACAATGAAAACCTACATTTAGAAACTACACTTGGCTATCCATTTGGCTTTTCTTTTCTTTTTTCTTTTTTTTTTGTTTTTTTTGTTTTTTTTTGTTTTCGAGACAGGGTTTCTCTGTGTAGCCTGCCTCTGCCTCCCAAGTGCTGGGATTAAAGGCGTGTGCCACCAGCACCCGGCTTCCATTTGGCTTTTCATAATCCACATCTTGAGTGACTGTACAGGCGTAAGTCTTTTGGGCTTTACATCTCCTTGACACGCAGCATCACATCAAGAATTAGTGAGCTGTGTGGGTTGGACTACGGCGGAGGAGCTGTACTCATGCAGTGACGACCACCAGATCGTCAAGTGGAACCTGCTAACCAGTGAAACCAGCCTAATAGTCAAGCTGCCTGATGACATCTACCCGATAGACCTTCACTGGTTTCCAAAGAGTTTAGGCATAAAGAAACAGACGCAGGCAGAAAGCTTCGTCCTCACAAGCTCTGATGGTAGGTGTTGAGTGAATGGCCTCTGCATAGCTTTGTATTCACAACATAGGGCAGTACTGTGATCTGTGCCTGGAGTTGTCTTACAAAACTGCTATTTGATGTAGACCCACTGTCATTTTCCTTTGTGACCTTGATGATTTTGAAGGATCTGGTCTATTACTTTATAGAAAATCCCTGGCTTTTTTGTTTTTTTGTGTTTTGTTTTTTTTCCCACTGTTTCTTTAAGATTTGATTCAACTTAAAAATTTTTAATGGGAATATTGTGAAATTCGTGGTGTTGATGTGGCTCATTGTTGTGATGTTAACTTTCCTTATCTGATAGTCAATGCTTATTAAGTAAATCTACTATGATTTTACTATTTTCTCCCCCGCTTTTTGATTAGTTTTATTTTATGTGTATGTGTGTTTTGCTTATATGTATGCCTGTGCCTGGAGAGGTCAGACCAGTGTGTCTGATGCCCTGGAACTGTGGTCATGGATGGTTGTGAACCACCATGTGGGCATTGAGAAGTAAAGTCAGTCTCCTGTAAGAGCAACAAGTGCTCTTAACCACTGAGCCATCTCTCTAGCCTCTATTTTCTCCTTTTTAATAACTTGTTTATAAAAATATATTTTGATACCATGTAAAAGTGTTTTTTCCTTCGTGGGTATCCTCTGTTTTCTAACCTCTACTGATAATTCTTGGCTAGATCATTTATTTCCAGGAAAGCTTCCAGAGATAGTTGCTATTCTACTTCAAGGAAAAACTCCCGGGCCATGCCATGTGTCTTACTTGGCTTAATGTTAGGTTAGCCTCATAGATGTTTATTTCATTAATATTCTGCGCAACCAGCGGAGCCAAGGACACTGATTTTTGCTTTTGTTTTGTAGATGTTCTCATTATGCTTTGAGCACATCCTCACCTGCACGAGATGCTCCAAACGAATCTTGTAGTCTTTAGTTTTCCAAACAGCTCTGTCTTTAGATGTCTAATGATATTCAAAAGCCAAGACACAGGCATTGCCAGGAGTGTTCTTTCTAGTGGGGTGTGTCTACTTGTCAGATTCTTCATCAAACAGAAGTAGGACATGGGGATACAATTGTATGTTTAAAAAATCAGAGCCATTCAGATGGTTCAATGGGTAAAGCCACTTGCTGCCAAGCCCGAGGGCTTGAATTCAGTCCCTAAAACCTACACTGTGGGAAGGAGACACTGACTTCTGCAAGTTGTCCTCTGGTCTCTATATGTATTCTTTGGTACATGCATGCCTCTTCCCGCAATCGATAAATAAATAAATGTAAAAACAAATTAGATGCATGTCAGTAACCAGTTCTTTCTCACTCTCTATCTAAACCTTGAATATATTCTGGTTATACCAATTCTAATTCAATACTACAGGGTTTAGTTTAGTTTTTCTTTTTCCAATTCTTGGAAACAGTAAGGAACTATGGTTATTTTTAATCAATATATACTTTCATTTAATTCTATAATCTATAATTTTTAGAACAAATAACTTAGACACTAGACTACTGTAAGAAACAACCCATTTTGTAGTTGTGTAATAATATTTCCCCTTTGGATCTCTCTCCCCCTCTGCTCCTCTTCCCTCACCTTCCATCCCATCCTCTCTCCTCCCCTTTTCTTTGTGTTCTCCTTCTCCCTCTCCCTGTCCCCACACCTCCCAAGTCTCACTGTGTGTCCCAGGCTGTTCTGGAATCACTGTCCTTGGCCTCTTATGTGCTGACATTACAGGTGTGTCCCAGTCTGTGGACAGTTGTAATGCATTTGTGGTCTTTAAAAATGTGTTCCACATAGCCGGGTGTGGTGGTGCATGCCTTTAATCCCAGCACTCGGGAGGCAGAGGCAGGTGGATTTCTGAGTTCGAGGCCAGCCTGGTCTACAGAGTGAGTTCCAGGACAGCCAGGGCTATACAGAGAAACTCTGTCTTGAAAAAAACCAAAAAAAAAAAAAAAACCAAAAAACAAAAAACAAAACCCAAAAAATGTGTTCCACAACTTTCAAATGTTTATAACTTTTCTCGTTTACATTATTCCAAAAAAGTCGGGGCTTATGTATATTTTTAAGTTTAAATTTTTTGTTTACGAAATGAAATATACTATATGTGACTGTCTATCATTCTACATTTTTGCATCTTTTTTTAATCTATAAAAATGATTTCTTCTGTTTTTTTTTTTTACTTTTTTTCTTTTCCTTTTGTTGGCTATTTTCTTTATTTACATTTCAAATGTTATCCCCTTTCCAGGTCTCTCCTGCGGAAACCCTCTATCTCATACCCCCTCCCCCTGCCTCAATGAGGTTGCTCCTCGACCCATCCACCCACTCCACTCCCACCCTCCAGTTCTGGCATCCCCTACACTGGGGCATCAAACCCCCTCGGGCCCAAGGCTGCTCCGACCACTTTGAGTCAGAGCAAATCGACAACAAAAGGAGGTGAAAGGGATACAAATTGGAAAGGAAGAAGTCAAAATGCCACTATTTGCAGATGATATGATAGTATACTTAAGCGACCCCAAAAATTCCACTAGAGAACTCCGAAACCTGATAAACAATTTCAGCATCTTTTTTTATTAAACTTTCGTTCCTTGAATTAAGAAGAATAATGACACTATTTGTTCTTATGCCTCTAGTGCCTAATAGCTAAGTGTTAGTTCATTAATGCTAATTATAATTAACCTAATAGTAGGAAGTCAAATATTTTAGTATAAGTTAATTAATAAAATAGATTCTCATAGATAATTTCTTTTAGGTAAGTTTCATCTGATTTCCAAGTTAGGAAGAGTGGAAAAGAGTGTAGAAGCTCACTGTGGGGCTGTGCTCGCAGGACGATGGAATTATGAGGGGACTGCATTAGTGACAGGTAAGTGTTCTGCAGATTTGTCTCTTCGCTGTGCTGGGATCAAAGCCAGGAGCTTTCACATGTGAGACCAGTGATCCACCACTGACCAGTGTCCTCATCCTTACCCTACCTAAGTAGCATTCTAAATGAATTTGTAAAGAGAAACTTTCAAAGTAGCTTGTTTTACTTCCATTTCTGTGCTGTAGGAAAATACTGTGAGCACAGCCAGCATCCGGGTGGAAAGGGCTTTATTGTAGTTTACAAGTCCTGATTATAGTCTATTTTTGTGGGGAAGTCACGGCAGGAACTCAGTGCATTGCATCCACAATCAAGAACAGAGAGAGAGTAAACACTTAACCTGCTTCCTTCGCTGTCATGCAGTTTTGGGCCAGCCATGAAGTGGCACTGCCCGCACTGGGCTGGGTTTTCCTATATCAAGTAATAGTCATGATAATCCCCCCGGGCATGCCTCCGGCCAACTTAGTCTCGATCATTTCTCAGTTGGGATTCTCTTACCAGGTGGTTCTGCATGTGGCAAGCTGACATTTAAAACTAACCACCACATTCATTTAGCAGTAGCACATTTCACTGTCTAGTAGCAAATAATTGTCACAGTACCAATCCAGACTGCTGTGTAAATGGTATCGTTCAGAATTTTTTTTTTTCATTTTCTATCTGGTGATAGAATCTTGATATGATGTACAGGCTGGCTTGATATTCATTTTGTAGGTCAGTCTGGTCTCATTAGCAATCCTCCTGCCTCGGCCTTCTCAATGCTGGGGCTACAGGAAGAGTGTTACTATCTCCATTTCTTGAGATTATACTAATCATTACTTTATTTGTGACTTGGAGAATGTTTTATCAAAGGATGCTTTTAGAATGATTAAGTCCTAGAGTAGGTAAAAATTATAATTTAAAAAAATTCTAAAATGAAACATTTCTCATAACTTACCTATATTTGCCTTCTCTACTCCAGGTAGGGCTTACTATATTAGTTATCTATTGCAACATAATGAGTTACCTCAACAATTAGAGACTTAAACCATAAGTACTGAATGTGTGGTCATTTCTGTAGGCCTGGGAGCAGCTTTGGTGGGTGGATATTTCTGGCTGTGTGTGCCATGAGGTTCCTTCAAGTTGTAACATGTGGCTACAGTCCTGAGAAGCCTTGATTGTTCTGGCTTACACACGTGGCTGCTGGCATGAGCCTTGGTTCTTCTCTAGCTTTAGCAGAGTCCTTGTTTCCTTGCCACT
The DNA here is from genome assembly GCF_000001635.26 of Mus musculus. Lineage (NCBI taxonomy): Eukaryota > Metazoa > Chordata > Mammalia > Rodentia > Muridae > Mus > Mus musculus. The sequence continues at coordinate 68,986,650 of NC_000069.6, read as the reverse complement.
TAGGCAACTCCATGAGACTGATAGAATATTTTTACCGCATAGCATGTGATTCCCCAAGGGTGAAAAACATAGCAGGTCAGGAACCACAGTATCTTTTCTGACTCCCCCTCAGAATCATACTTGGCCATTTCCATCCTGTTCTGTTCCTTAGATGCAAGTCACTGAGTACAGACCACACTGAAAAAGAGCAAGTTTAAGCTGCACCCCTTGAAGAAAGGAATACTTGAAATCTGTGCAGATGTTTCTAATCTCTCCCTTAGGCCTTCTCTAGGAGGATTTTTGATTTTTAATTTATTATTATTATTATTATTATTATTTTAGAGACATGTCCTCTTTCTTACCGGTACCTTTAACTTCTTTTCTAGTGGCCTCTTTTTGAGCATATAAATATATTTAGATACGAATCATTTTAAAAATTAGGCAGGAAATATAGGTTCTAGGTTGGAATGTATCTCAGTAGCAGAGTGAGTATTCATCTACTATGTGCAAGGTTCTAGGTTTGATCCCTAGCACCACAGAAGTAGACTATAACAACTAAGTAAATAAAAACAAAACTTCTGCTGGGCATGGTGGTGCACACCTTTGATCCCAGCACTCAGGAGGCGGGGGCAGGTGGATCTCGGTGAGTTTGAGGCCAGCCTGGTCTACATAGTGAGTTAGGGACAGCTAGAGCAATATAGTAAGTCCTGGTCTTGGAAAGACAACAACCAACCAACCAACCAACCAACCAAATAAAAAACCAGTCAACCAAATAGAAATCCCTTTCTTAAATGACTCTCTGTAGCTCCAGACTCTTTCTTCCTGTCTGACCTAAGATGGTCACAGGTGGATTTCATTTCCCTGGTGGTGGTAACTGCAGTAGATACTACATGGAGAGTACTTTCCTTAAAGTCTAAATGGAGATCATAATGGCAACAGAAGTAGTATTTGAGTAACACACTCCTGAGTTTTCCAAGTTTGAAGGAAAGGATGAAATTTTGACTATGGAAGTTCAGTTACATTAATGAAAGCTTTCTTTTTCATGTAATTTTGATTAAAATTTACAGTTAAAACATACTCTGCTACACTTGGAATAAATTGGAACTGAATTTTAAACATTTAGATGTTTATATATGCACATGTAAACTTAAGATAATTTTTATACAGATATTTTTTTTTTCTGCACAGTTGGAGAAGATGGACAAGTGAAAATCTGGTCAAAGACAGGGATGCTCAGATCAACTTTAGCCCAGCAAGGTACGCGCGATACTTGTTCCTTTAATGTCTACGTTTGTACGACGTGAGGGGCACAGCATTCTCTTTTATAAGTCATCTATTACAGGGCTGGAGAGGTGGCTCAGAACCTAAGAGCATTGACTGCTCTTGCAGAGGTCCTGAGTTCAATTCCCTGAACTCACAGGGAAGCTCATAGCAGTCTGTAACTTCACTTCCAGAGCCTCTGACACCTCTTCTTACCAGGCTTGAACATCATATGCACATATACATGCAGGCAAAATGCCCAGACGCATAAAATAAATAAACCAAAAACTCGTTTATAGTGGATAAACATATAGATGTATATAATATGAAAATTTTCTCAAAAAATAGAATTTGCTAAAGTGGTTGAGATTGACTTTGGTCACATTCAAAACCTGAATTTCCTTCTTCTACTTAGATTCAAGAATATTTTTTAAAAAAAGACATATTTCTTTTATGTATGTGAATGTTTTACTTGCATATTTGTGAATCCTACGCTTGTCTGGTATGTGCAGAGGTCAGAAGAGGGCACGGTTGTCAGCTTCTCTGGGACTGGAGTTCAGAGCTTGTGAGCTCCCATGTGGGTGCTGAGACTTGAATCTGGGTCCTCTGCAAGAGCAGCAAGTGCTCAGAATGGTTGCGCGATCTCTTCAGCCCTGTACTTTATTGTTATTACATTTATGTAGTCATTTATCTGTGGGCTCATATGCCTTCACCCATCAGTCAGGGTGTGCATGTGGAGGTTACAGACCAACTCATGGGAGTTGGGTTTTTCATTCTACCATGTGGATTCCAGGGATGGAACTTGGGTCATAGGCTTGGTGGCAAATATATTTTCCTGCTGAGTTATCTCACCAGCCCTCTACATTTTCTTCCTTTCCAATATGCCTGATCTAATATTATTTAAATTATTTAAAAATATATGTATTTAAAAAGCCAGGTATGGTGTCGTGGTCACCTCTAATCTGCTCTGGAGGTTGAAGGAATTGTATCTCTATGAGTTCAAGGGCATCTTGGTCTACATAGTCAATTCTAGGATATCCAGAGCTATATTATTGAGAGATTGGCTTTTTCTTTTTATGTTGTGAATCTATATAAAGGTAGTTGTAGGCTAAATATATTTTTAAATGATTCTGAAATATTTAGAGCACCTTGTATATAAAGTATGCCTGGATATCTAGTTAAGACAGCCTAACTGGGCAGGGTGCTACATGCCTGTAATCCTTATACTTAAGAGAAAAAGGCAGGAGGATTGTGGATTTGAGTCCATCTTGGAATATATAACAAGACCTTGTCTCAAGAATAGCTCCTTGGTAGAATACTTAGGTAGCATACAGAAGGCCCTGGGTTCAATCCATGGTACTGAAAAGGGAGGGTGGGGAAGGGGAAGGAAGAAGGGGAAGAAGGGGAAGGGAAGAAGGGGAAGGGAAGAAGGGGAAGGGAAAAGGGGAAGGGAAGAAGGGGAAGAAGGGAAAGGGAAGAAGGGAAGGGGGAAGGAAGGGGGAAAGAAGGGGGAAGGGGGAAAGAAGGGGAAAGAGGGAAGAAGGGGGAAGGAAGAAGGAGAGAGAGAGAGAGAGAGAGAGAGAGAGAGAGAGAGAGAGAGAGAGAGAGAGAGAGAGAAGCTGTGGGTGAAAAACATGGAAAATAAATCCTCTTCATTTAAAAGCCCCAGTAGCCAGGCATAGTGAACCATGCTTGTAATCCCAGTACTTGGAGCTTGAAGCATGCAGATCCCAGCAGTTTGAGGCTTGCCCTGTCTACATAGACAGTTCCTGTCTAGCTGGGATATACTGTCTCAAAACAACAACAAAAGTTCCAGTAATTTGATAAGATTGGCAGTCCTTATACATTATGTTGAACTTTGATTTCTGTCCTAATGAAGGTAACAGCTATGGTGATGAGGGAAACTTGGTAACTGGCACCCTTTAAAGGAGCATCTCTGGGTTCTATATACACATCTGTATGAGGAGAGGAGTGGTGGTAGACACTCCTTTTGGGGCTTAAATTACATGTAAATTCTTAAGGTAAAGCAGGTTAAATGTCCTAGAACACAAAGGAATCTCATGTTTACCTAAGCATGTATGAGCTGATCTGTAGACAGGCTGCCAAAAACACTTGCAGATAATTGTTCAGAATTATATTTAAAAATTGCAATATGAAGTATCTATAACTAATTCTATTTTTAAAATGGTGTTTACTTCTATATTAATGTTAAAGTTAGATATTTTTTAGTTATTCATTAAGCAGATATTAACAGAAGTGACTAGAAATGCTAAGTAGTTTTTTCTTCTGAGGTAAAGTCTTTCTATTCTACCCATAGTTTCTAAGTCGGATATTCACTGATGAGTAGGAGTAGTCATAGGTATTTATGTTCACGTTCCAGAGTTTATTAATTATTACTTTTGTAGTAAAATGATGAAATGCATAGTTAGAAAGTAAGCCTTACTTTAGTGGGCACAATGATTATCTTTTGGCTTTATAGATTTTCTTTCTTTCAATGGTGGAGCTAGAGATCCAATTCAAGGCCTTGTAACTTCTAGGCAAGAGCTACCACCAAGCTACCTGTAGCTGTTGGCCCTATAGATTTTCTCCTAGCCTGTCTGCAGAATTCAGAAGAGGGTGTCAGATCACTTGGAACTGGAGTTACAAATAGTTAAGGGTGCTGGGAGCTGAACCCAGGTCCTCTGCAAGAGAAGCAACTGCTCTTAACCACTGAGCCACTCCAGTCCCTCCTTGGTTATTTTCTTGGCCACTGCTCTTGAATTTCAGACTTCCTGAGGCTGAAGTAGAAACCTGGAGTAAGTTGTTTAATATTAACAGTACTCATCAGAGGGTGCTGATATAGTGCTACATATTAGTTCTGTGCTGTACTTTATATGTTAAGGATCTAGAAAACTACTGCTTAGTTTACAAACAAATGTTTGTAAATAGTAACGATGTCATTTATTAGCATTCTAAATAGCAATAATTTCTTTGATATAAGAGTTACTTTGAGGGGCTGGAGAGATGGCTCAGCGGGTAAGAGCACTGACTGGTCTTCCAGAGGTCCTGAGTTCAAATCCCAGCAACCACATGGTGGCTCACAGCCATCCGTAATGAGATCTGATGCCCTCTTCTGGTGTGTCTGAAGACAACTACAGTGTATAATAAATAAGCAAATCTTTAAAAAAAAGAGTTACTTTGAGAGGGAGGCAGTGGCAGCACTCTGTAGTCAGAGGCAGAGATCACTGAGTTTGGGGCCAGCCTGCTCTACAGAGCAAGTTTTGGGACAGCCAGAGCTACATAGAGAAACCCTGTTGGGGATGGTAGGGACTTTGAAAGTGCTAATCACTTTTGCCTTGCTTAATTTTATTCTCACACAAGGTTTATATTAATTATGAAATTGATAAATAATATTAAGTTACTTTTTCCTAATTTAGTAACCCTGTTATTATTTCAATGAAACAATCTGTTTTTAAAGGTAATACTACAGAACTATGCATTTAATTCCTGAAGTTTTAATTACTTGTGTACTTTTTTTAACAAGGCAAACTTTTGATGCTTCATCTGTGGAAAAATCATTAGAGGAGTTAACTTGTCATAATGACCTATTTCAGAAGGAACAGATCCTGATGACTTGTAAAGTGAGTTAGAGACTGCAGATTTTAAGGGCTGGGTGCTAATGTCTCAAATCAGAAAGTCAGGCAACTTAGCTTCCTTTGCAGAGTTTAGAAATTGGATATAAAAACATACCAAACCCAAGTTACTCTAAAACTTGGAATTCTATGAACAATGTTGAAAATATCCTTGTTATTTTGTCTATACCTTTATGTCAATTATACTTTTTTTAAAAAGTTTATTCTCTGGCATGCATGCATACACACACACACACACACACACACGAGCATGTGTGTGTGTGTGTGTGTGTGTGTATTCATTCATCCATTTATTTATTGTGTATGCATGTGGGTGGATGCATGCCATGGCACACCTGTGGAGGTCAGAGTGTAACAGGCCTCCAGACCTTAGTATACTGATACCACATTGGAAGCACCTTTCAGGCCTAGAAACCCAGTATATAGGTTGCAGCACCTGCCAAAACAGGAGCAAAGGCTAAGTTAACGAGTCCAGGAAAGTCCCCAAGTAAGAAGTCTCCAATGTATTAGCCCTGCCTTTTGGCTTCTGTAGTTCCATTTCCTGCTAGCTGAGTTGGAACAGTCAGGATGTGGGTGTTGTGCATGAAAGACAGAGCTTGGGGCTGCATATTTGGGCAAGCTTGCCCGTATAGTAACGATTGTCACTTTGGCTTTAAGAGAGCCCCTACGGCAGTGTCTGGTGCGCTTGCTCACATCACAAGTGCAGCTTGCAGAAGTAGGTTCTTCCCCTTGGCCGTGTGGGGCCTGGGCCACACTGAGCTCATCAGGCTTGGCAGCTCGTGCCTTCCCCCTCCCTGCCGAGGCACGCTGCTCTTTACGTTTATTTGTTCATGAGGAAACATTAGTTTCTGAATTCCTTTTTTTTTTTGATACAGGCTCCCTCTACCCCTGGTTGTCCTTGAACTCCCATAGATTCTGACTCTGACTCTGGAATCTAGGGATTAAAAACTGCATGCCAATAGCCAGTCCTGTATTCATTTGTTGACTGTTAGGGTTTTTTATATAAAACATTTATATTTACAACTATTAGCTTTCTACATAGAAAGTGATAGTCATAACTCTCATTTTAATATTAAAGATGAATCTCAACTGGCCTGGGATGCAGTTTAATTTAGCTTAGGAATGCTTCTTCCTGATGCCTACGAGTAGTTTTCCACATTTGAGAAAAGTATGTAAGTGGTGAATAATTGTAAGTAAGCCCTACCCACGATACACTGTACATTCTGATTGTGGATTAAGATTAGATTAAAATATTCAAGTAAATATGTGAGTACAGAAATAGAAGAATACAAGATGGAACTGTTTTGATGAAGCTGGTGAAGAATAAACAAATCAACATGAATGACTATGATGCAAAGCAGGATGCGCATTACTGTGAAGCTGTGCAGAGGTTGGGAGAAAGTACTGATTGGGAAGGCAAACAACAGTGTAGCATCTTTTTACTGGGTTTTTGAAAGGTGAAGGAATTAGGTATGGAAATAGCCATATTTGTATGATAGTAGATTTGGTATTGGAGGAAGTTAATTTTATCCGAGGCAGGAGAGAGGAGGAAGCAAGAAGTCAGGCACGTAGAGCAGACATTTTGGCAGATTCCAGGTGTGTGGGCAACAGTACTGACAAATGCCATGACGTTGACAGTGCACGATGCAGAATGGATGGGTTCAAGTTTATTCTGTAGTTTCACAAAACCTTAAAACAGAATTGAGCTGACCAAGGTGGTACAAGACTGGAATCTTAGCATTTGGGGTGGGTGCAGAAGAAGCAGGAAGAACAGAAGTTCAAGTCATCTTTTGCTACATAGCCCATTTGTGGATAGCCTGGCCTACAGGAAACTCTAGTCTTTCAAAAACAAACAAAACAACTAAACTGTTAGAGGGAGCTCACCAGAGAGGACTGCACAGACCCAGGCTATAGAGTCTATAGCCAATGAAAGTCTTTATTCTGTAAGGCTAAAGTTAACCTATAAGCCCTGCTTGCCCAAGGACAGATAGCTTCCTGAAATACTGGGTGGGTGTGTGGGTGGGGGAGGTTTCTGTATGATAACTAACACGCTGTCCCAATTGTACAGGATGAGTCTGACCACACGAGGTGGGAAAATATGTAAGCAGGAAGTATGTCAGTGTCCATTCTGTCCCCAGTTGGGTGAAGGTGAAAGTGCAAAGGGCCACAATTCCCCAAAGACTGACCCTGGACTCAAATAGTATGTAAAGGCAGAAGTCCATGCTGCGTCTCCCCGTTACCAAGACAGACGACAGCTGAGTGGGCTCGCAGGCTCTCGTTAAAGCCCATTGGAATTCTGATATAGATGAGCTTCATCTTCCTCTGTCTCTCGGCCTCGCAGAACCATTATCAGGGCGCAGAGGCTGGAAACTGTGCTAAGGAAACTGTGCCAAGGCAGAGGAGCTTTATCTTACTCTACCTCCAGGCATTCCCGAACCATTATGGGGCGTGGACTTTTTCTATTAGTAATTCACTTAGCTGGGCTTGCCTGGACTTGCCCAGTTCTTAGGCCTAGTCTCCTTTTATTTTATTTTATTTTATTTTATTTTTGCATTTTATTTATTAGCTATTTTCTTCATTTACATTTCAAATGCTATCCCCAAAGCCCCCTATACCCTCTCTCCGTCCTGCTCCCCAACCCACCCACTCCAGCTTCCTGGCCCTGGCATTGCCCTGTACTAGGGCATATGATCTTCACAATACCAAGGGCCTCTCCTCCCATTGATGGCCGACTAGGCCATCCTCTGCTACATATGCAACTAGAGACACAGCTCTGGGGGTACTGGTTAGTTCATACTGTTGTTCCACCTATAGGGTTGCAGACCCCTTCAGCTCCTTGGGTACTTTCTCTAGCTCCTCCATTGGGGCCCTGTGTTCCATCCAATAGATGACTATGAGCATCCACTTCTGGATTTGCCAGGCATTGGCATAGACTAACACAAGAGAACTATGTCAGGGTCCTGTCAGCAAAATCTTTCTGGCATATGCAATAGTGTCTGGGTTTGGTGGTTGTATATGGGATGGATCCCTGGGTGGGACAGTCTCTGGATGGTCTTTCCTTCCGTCTTAGCTCCGAACTTTGTCTTTGTAACTCCTTCCATGGGTACTTTGTTCCCCATTCTAAGAAGGAATGAAGTATCCACACTTTGGTCTTCCTTCTTCTTAGGCCTAGTCCCCTTAACTGCCAATTTGAAGCCTGCCATGGAGTCAGCCTGTCTCATCCCTCTCACCACTCCCCCCACCTTCAGTAATGTGCCATCTTGAATCCTTGAGATGTTTCTGAGGCCCCATACACTAGCCGCTCCAGCAAGCCCTATGTCAAGAAGAGAGCCTGATAACACAGTGGAGATGGCCATCCTTTTAACCCAGTTGTTTAGAGATGCTAGCTGGTTGAAGATATCCTCTCCGGAGTAATAAGTCACTCTGGGTACAAGCTATACAGAACACAAAAAACCTCAGTTGTATTTACAACCAGGCATGGGGTAAGCCCAAAGGTACAAGCGCACCAAGTATTCTCTGGGAAGAGCATGTATCCTGCAACGGTAGGGGTTATGGCCCAGCTGCAGAGGTGGGAATAGGCTGGATGTACCTTATTTCCAATGAAGAGTTCCTGTATGGTAACCAACAGCTCTGTGTTAAGTCTGGGGAGAGAGGAGTTAAGACCTGGCAGTCTAATCAGCCCTCCTGCCAGCCATTGTGAACTTGATGACAAGGTTGTTGCAAGCAAGCAGGATCAAGAGCGCTAGAGTCGCAGTTTCAGCGGATTGACAGGGGTGGGGTGACCTTCCATCATTCTTGTGGCAGTTCATCTAGAAGTCTCCACTGCTGGGACCTCAACTTCTGTATCCTCTCTCTCCTTGCAGGCTTAACCTGGGAGTGGTATATCAACTTCCTGATCCTGTCCACCGTGACAGCCATAGATGTGGTCAGGATTGTGGTGTGAGGCCCTTTCCAGCAAGGTTCCAGAGTCTTGTGGTTATGTCTCTTAATCCAGACTTTGTTACTTGGTTCAAAGCAGTGAGGGTTAGGGTAAGGAACAGACTCATAAGCCTGGTGGATGGCAGCCAGAGTTGCTTCTGGACCCTAATCCTGGCTTCCAAGGATTTTAAAAACTTATGTTGGTTATATTCAGCTAAGATAGCAGACTGGAGGTTAGGCAGCATGGGAGGGGGCCTCCAATATAGGATTTCAAAGGGGGAGGGGGAAACCTAAAGTATAGGGGATGTTCTCAGCCCTATACAAGGCATAAGGTCAGAGAGACACCAAGTTACCATCAGGGGTCGATTTGGTCAAGGTCTCCTTCAGGGTCTGATTTATTCTCTCTACCTGCCCTGAACTCTGGGATCTGTATGCACAATGTAATTTTCAATTGTCCCCACAACCTGTGCTAGAGATTGAGTTACCTGAGAGATGGATGCTGGTCCACTGTCAGACCCAAGCAGGGTAGGCAAACCACACCTGGGTGTGATGTCTTCCAGAAGCTGCTTTGCTACTATGTTGGCAGTCCCTTCTTTGTAGGGTAGGCTTCTACCCAGCCTGAAAAGATATCTATAAAAACTAGCAAAGACTTGTATCTATATGTTCTGGGTTTTATTTCTGTATAAGCTATTTCCCAATTAGCCCCTGGCCATTGACCTCTGATTCTGGTTCCTGGAGTGGCCCCTTGACCGGGGCCTGAGGAGTTCACAATCTGGTATGTGGCACAACCTGAGATTACCTGGTCAACTAAGTGTCCTAAGTCAAATATTTTGTAGCTTGTACAGCAGTTCCTTCAGTTTTCCGTGACCCCGGTGTGAAGCTTGGTGAGTCTGATGGATGTATGGCTTAGCAAACTCCTTAGGTAGGACGGTGCAGCCTTCGGAGGTCAGCAACCCTCTGTCTCTTCTGTAAACTCCTTGGCATTTTGCCTGATGTCATTTGTCTTCAGCGGTATATTCCGGAATGGCTGGGAGCACAGGGTGCAGCAAAGCTACCAGGTTGTCAGCAGTAGAAGTTTGGGCTTTATCAGCTAGCCTGTTCCCTCAGGCTATTTCTCGTCCCTTTCTGATGCCCAGAGCAATGAATTATTTGAGAGGAAGCCATAATGTCTCCAATAAAGCAAGTATTCCTTCTTTATTTTTGATGTTTTTTTCCCTTTGCAGTCAATTATCCCCTCTCTTGGTATACGGATCCATGTAATGTACGTGAGCCATAGCAAAGGCATATCTACTGTAGCTATGGCTCCCTTTGTCAGTTTTAAAGCCTGAGTTAGAGCCGTTAGTTCTGTTTTCTGGGCTGAAGTTTCTGGTGGCAAAGCAATTGCCCAAATAACAGAGTCCAAGTCCATTACCTCCACCCCTGCACACCCGATTCCATCTGGGTAAAGCTGCTCCCATCTGTGAAGTAGATACGTTCCACATCTGGCCAGGGTATGTCAGTTAAGTCTGGCCTGGTATTCTGGGTGTGCCTCAGAACTGTGGAGCAACCATGCTGACTGCCTTGCCCTGTAACAAAAGAAAACAACGCACCAGAAACCCTGAGTGGGACAGGAGGAGGAAGTGATTATCCGTGAGGAACGTGCTCTAGTTCGTTGTGAGAGAAGAGGAAACAGGAGGAGATTGGGACTTGTAGAGGGTGGCCAGTGAGGCTGTTTCTGAAAGGTCCTTTGTTAATGAGGGTAGGATTTAAGAGAAGCACTGAGGCGGCCATTGGGGGAGGCGTGGGGCATAGTTCTAGGAGGGGCTGAGCAGGGTGGCTTCCCTGTAAGAGATAGAGGGTGGGTACCCTGTAAGAGATAGAGGGTGGCTACCCTGTAAGAGATAGAGGGCCAGAGGAATAAGAGATTCTGGTGGAGCAATATAGAGTTTGAGTTTTTAGGTATCTTTGGGGGAAATGGAAATGTGTTGAAGATCAGAAATAAAGGCTAAAATTTAACTTGGGAGTGGTTACATAGGTAAAGATGAAGTCATATGGAAGTGGGGAGGTAGAACCTGAGGAAACAAATGCTGTTATTTAAGTTTTTGTTTTGTTTTTTATCTTGACCCAGTGACACATATAAGTGAGTTGCTTTGCTGGAATGAGGCCCACTTGATTATCTGTCTTTTGCAAGTAGAGTGAAAGCAAAATGTGGTTTGTTTTTAATTTAATTTAGGTTTTTTTTTTTAAATTTACTCACTTTACATTCTGCTTACTGCCCCCTCCTGGTCACCCCTCACACATTTCTTGCCCCCTTCCCTTCTCTGAGCTGGGGCGGGGTGGGGGTGGGGGGCTAGGTATCCCCCCATCCTGGCATTTTAAGTCTCTGTGAGGCTCAGCACTTCCTTTCCCACTGAGGCCAGACAAGGCAGCCCATCTAGAAGAACATATCCCACATACAGGCAACAGCTTTTGGCATAGCAAACCCCCTCCCCCCACCTGGTTCCAGTTGTTTGAGACCCCCATAAAAACCAAGTTGCACATCCAGATGAGTGGAAATGTGATTGTTTTGACAGGATCTTGCAGAGTGACCCGCTTGTCTGAAGGCCGTGCGTGCTGGGATTACAGGTGTAGGCCACTGTTGCTTAGCTGGCAAATTAGTTCTTGAGTGCTTTCTACTATGAACAGCAAAGAAGCGAATGTTGACAGTTTACAAAGCCTTTGCTAGTGCACTGGTAAACAGGGACTGTTCAGTTAGTGCTAGGCTCCATTTTACGTATTTCCATCCACTCTGTAAATCCATATTAAAATCTAGGCAAAGACAGCCACTGTATCACATTAGCGAGTATTTTGTTTCTAATACATCTTTTAGTAACAGAAAAACAACACTTTTAGGGGATACTGTTATGGTATGAATGTGAAAAACATGGTACGTTTGACCAGGTACTTCCTTAAAACAATGGAAATACATTTTCTCAACTCCTCTGTGGTTTAAAATGCTTTCAAGGGTTGAAAGAATTTAGATAATTTGTTTTACAGAGAGATAAGGGTCTGACATTTAACACAACCCAGGTGCATGTGGTTTCTTAAAAAATGTCAAAAAGATCACATGACTTTAGTGTACTAAGTCAGAAAAACAAGCTCGTGAATGTTTTAACTGAAATGGAGCATAAAAATTTCCTTAACAAAAAGCCAGAATTTATTACAAAATGATTATGTATTTCTATTTTTGTTAATGATAAAATTAATAACATCTTGTTACATACTTTACTAAATTCTTATTTTAAAATAACTCCATCTGCAGCCTAACTGTATTCTTGTTCTACTCTGCAAACTGAAATACAGCATGGATAGTGCTTTACTTGTTTGTTTTGTGACAGCGTCTTGATAGAGAGCCCTGGCTGGCCTTGAACTTGGAACAGACCCTTGCTACACTCTTAAGTGTTTAGCTCACACACAGGCACTACCACACCTGGCTAACTCATGCTTTAATATGTATGTTTTTAACAGTGGTTTAATATTATGAATTTGTCTCAAATGCTAGTAAGAGAGACTTATCATGAATCATTTTCTCTGTAAAGCTGTTCATCTGCCTTAATAAATGCTGTCTATCCAAAGCACCCACACCTTAGCTAATGTCTGCTTGAAGGAATGTGGCTTAAAGGCTTGTTTGTAACAAAGAAACTACATGTTTCACTTTCTTTTTTTTTTTTTAAAGATTTGTTTATTTATTCATTTTTTTTATATGAGTACACTGTAGTTGTCTTCAGACACACACCGGAAGAGTGCATCGGACCCCATTGCTGATGATGGTTGTGAGCCACCATGTGGTTGCTGGGATTTGAACTCAGGACCTCTGGAAGAGCAGTCAGTGCTCTTAACCACTGAGCCATCTCTCCAGCCCCCATGTTTCACTTTCTCAGCTTGCTTTGTTTTATTCTCTAAATCACCTTTCTGAAACACTATTACTATTTAAAAAACTGTACAGGCAGGAAATAAATTGTCTCCCTGTCCTCACATGGTGGGTGAGTATTCGGAAGGGAGGTCTGTAAACAAGGAAATGGTGATACAGCCACCTTAAGAGGCCCTCAGCTCAAAAGCCAAGGGAGGAGGAGGGTGAACACATCCCAGGTCCACATCCTACAGCACAGCTAAAGGCCCAGAGTCACATCCTGTGCAACTCAATGGGAGCTGGCACTACAGAATTATTTCTGTCTACAACTCAGCAAAGTATACTCTTACTGACAGTTGTGAGTGTATGATAATTTATAAATTAAAATATATTAATTTCCCCTTTGCACAAAATATAAGTATAATAATGGAAATTAGAAAGCACATACTAGTTTTCTATAATCCTAACTACATTCTTTGTTTTAATTTAAATGTTTTGAGAATTTTATACATGAGTATAGTACATTTGCTTCATTTCTTCCCTGATCATCTACCCTCCCCTACTCCTCCCACACCCCCTCCTTTGAAGTCATGACCTGTTCTGTAATTATTCTTAGTTTTGTTTTTTACGTTTTGTTTCTAACAGTGTCTCACTGTACACCATTGGCTGATATCAAACTCAATATGTAGATCCAGCTGGCCTTGAACTCACAGAGATCTGCCTGCCTGTAACTTCAGAGTCCTGGTAATAAAGGCATATATCGCCTTCATGTGTGATGTTGTTGTTGCTGTGTGTATACAAAATGTACTGTTGTGTTTGTACACAGCCTACTGAGTTCCTTTAGGATTGCTTATATGCCAATCACTCCAGACTGCATAACTATCAGAGGCTCCTTTCTGCAGAAAATGTATTTTTCCTCTCAACAGCCATTGCCCGTCTTGTAGCTCTTCATTTAGGGGTAGGATGTGATGAAATTTTTCCTCATCCACATTGGCATGTGGACTGGTTGGTATACAGGTGTAGACTACCATACTGTTTAGACTTCATGGCTGCAGTCATGTCTAGAAGACAGTATTGTCCATTAGGTGTCCTGATCCTCTGGCCCTTACCGTCTTCCTATCTCCTCTTCTCTAATTTTGTCTTGGCTTTTGTCCTTTTTTTTTTTTTAATTTTTTATTATATATTTTCTTTATTTACATTTTAGATGTTATCCCCTTTCCTGGTTTCTCCTCTGACAACCCCCTATCCCCATCCCCTCCCCCTGCTTCTTTAAGGGTGTTCCCCCACTCACTCACCTACTCCTGCTTCTCCAGCTTGGCATTCCCCTACACTGGGGCATCGAGCCTTCACAGGACCAAGGGCCTCTCCTCCCATTGATGCCAGACAAGGCCATCCTCTGCTACATATGCGGCTGGAGCCATGGGTCCCTTCATGTGTACTCTTTGGTTGGTGGTTTAGTCCCTCTCTGGGAGCTCTGGGGGGTACTAGTTGTTGATATTGTTGTTCTTCCTATGGAGTTGCAAACCCCTTCAGCTCCTTCAGTCCTTTCTCTAACCCCTCCATTGGGGACCCTGTGCTCAGTCCAATGGATGGCTGTGAGTATCCACCTCTTTATTTGTCAGGCACTGGCAGAGCCTCTCAGGAGACAGCTATCTCAGGCTCCTGTCAGCAAGCACTTCTTGGCATCCACAATAGTGTCTGGGTTTGGTGTCTGTATATGGGCTGGGTCAATCTCTGGATGGCCTTTCCTTCAGTCTCTGCTCCACACTTTGTCCCTGTATCTCCTTCCATGGCCGTTGTCTTAGTTAGTGTTACTATTGCTTTGATGGAACACCACAACCAAAAAAGTAAGAGGAGGAAAGGGTTCATTTGGCTTACACTTCCACAGCACTGTTCGTCATCAAAGGAAGTCAGGACAGGGACTTGAACATCGTAGGAATCTGGGGGCAGGAGCTGATGCAGAGGCCACGGAGAGATGCTTACTGGTTTGCTCCCTTGGGTTTCTGAGCCTGATTTCTTATAGAAGCCAGTACTACCAGCCCAGGGATGGTACCACCCAAAATGGGCTGAGACCTTCCACTTAAGTCAGTAATTAAGAAAATATCTTACAGGCTATGTACAGCCCATCTTATAGAGGCATTTGTTTTCTCAGTCAAGACTCCCTTCTTTCTGATAACTCTAGCTTGTGTCAAGTTGACATAAAACTAGCCAGGATAGGCATAGTGTAGAGACTGTGCTGTAGATGTACCAACTGGGACCTGGCACTCCATGGTTCTTTATTCTCTGCATTTTGACCATCTGGATCTCTGAAGTCGCTTTCATCTGCAAAAAGAAGCTTCTTTGCTTGGGGGGGGGGGGGGGGGAGGAAGAGCTGCACTTGGCTGGCACTGCTAACTAACTGCCTTCTAACTCCCGAGTCCCTGGCTGAGCTTTTCCCTGCCAGTCTTTACCCTGAAGGACACTTGGAGTCGCTGAAGTTTGGGTTTACGTCCTTTAGGGAGTTTGTTAGAGTTGAAGGTGGTTTGTTTTGTTTTGTTTTGTTTTGTTTTTTTGAGGTGAGGGTCTCACACATCCTATAGCCTAGCAGGGACTACTGTTAACCACAGATAACTACAGTCCTATTATGATTCTCCTGCCTCAACCTCCTGACTGCTGGATTCCAGGCACGAGCCTATTCAGCCTGGCTAGCAATTTGCAGTTGAGCCCCAGGCTGCCCTAGAGAATATTCTTATAAGGACAGAAGGAGGAGGTGCAGGGTTTGAGTTTGATCACCAATTAGGCCTAGGTTCGTGGGTTGGTGTATATAGAGAGAAGCCTGGGTGCTGTTGACTAAACAGGATGATTAAAGACTTGATAACATTAAATGAAAACTGTGGAGCCATCCTGAACAGTTGGTATGGTCGAGGTGTAAGCTAGACTGTCCAACCTCTGTGAGCCATCAACACTTGTTCATTTATGCACTTATTTGGGGAAAATGGACAAAATAAACGGTAATGGTAATTTGTTTTAGTGAAATTCCCTTTCTGTTGACTGTAGCATGTTGAATTTTCTCTCCAAATACGTAATTAAATCTTATTGATTGCCCAATGTTAGGCTGGAACCCCTGCTCATTCCTTGACCAAGCCGGCAAACCCCATCTACCTTCCTCCCCACAACCCCGCCTGCACAGAAAGAAACACTACCTCCCATCTGCTTGGAGAAAACTCAGGCTAACATGTTCTCACTCCCTATCTCTGAGTATCTGGCAACCCACTGAAGGGGGCCCGCCCAGGGGCTCAGGTTTTGACCAGGCACAATCCCAGCTCCTAGCTGGCACACCTAAATTCTATAAAAATCTCCTTACTTTAGCCTGTGAGATCAGTGAACCTACCCAAGAGCTGCCTCCTAATAAACCTGCTTTTAATCTGGTCTAAATCTGGCCTATATCTGCATCACAGAGGGAGAGAAAATACCTATCACCTATGAATCAGCAAATTCAGATTTTATTTTCCTGGGAATTTAAATTTCTTGAACATTCATTCATTTTTTTTTTTTTCATAGAAGCCAATTGCTGTAACAGTCTGATTCTAGACAGTTTTCAAAGGCTTGGTTTTATAATTAAAAATTGGTTAATGTTTCATAGATTATATAACCCTGATAATTTTTCTAATGAATAGGTAGCTAGGCTAAGGTAAGGTGATTACAAATTATTTATTAGTAGTTAACCAGTGGTCGTTTTCTCTCTCTCTCTCTCTCTTTCTCTCTCTCTCTCATAAAGCCTTAGTATGTGACCTAGACTAGCTTATCACTCACTATGTGGTCCAGCATCTGTCTGTCTGTCTATCTATCTGTCTATCTATCTATTTGATAAAGCCATGGTATGTGACCTAGACTATCACTCACTATGTGGTCTAGCATAGCCTCCAATTTGTAATCTTTCTGTGTTGGCCTTGTGAGTGCTATGATTATAGGTGTGTACCACTTACTTGGTTATTATACTTATTTCTTAAAATGAAGGCCACATAAATCATAGTTTCTAGAAGATAGTAGATAGCCCAGGGAGTTATCAAGTTAAGAAATTCTGTTCTTGCTAAGCATGGTGGTGCATGTATACCTCTAATGTTAGCACTTGGGATACAGATGTAGGAGAATCAGGAGTTCAAGGCCAGCCTGACTATATTTCAAGGTCCTGTGTCATGAAAAAGTGGAGTAGGATGGAAAGATAGCTCTTTCTGAGCACCCAATTTTTATTCTTAGCACCCACATGGTGGCTCACAAGTCTCTTACCTCCACACCCAGGGAACCTGACACCTCTTCTGGCCTCTGTGGGTTCCAGGCATGCATGTAGTACACAGACATAATAAATACATGGAGGCAAATACTTATATACATAAAACGAAAGTCAATAAATCTTTTTTAAAAAGGAAGGATGGAAAGAAACAAAGTACTGTCCCTAAATGTAACTGAGTTTAAAGAATACTATGTAAATTCTTGTCAGAAACTAACGGGATTTGTGATAGATGTGTTTGACGGTTGCTGTGTCAGAACATTTGTCATGAACAAGGGAGGAAGTCTGTCTTTGTACTCAGAATTCAGAGAACTTAGTCCATCATGACATCAGAAGCAGAACAATTAACATCATGGCAAGTGAAGGAATAGAGAGAGATGGGGCTGGGGGGCTCAGGGCCCTGACTGATACACTTCCTGTAGCTAGGCCTACCTCCCCTAGTGTTCAGAATCTCCCCTAATAGTGCTGCGAGCTGAGGCCAAGCCTTCCACAGTGAGCATTTCACACTCAAACTGTACACATACATGTACTTTCCTGTTTGCAGTGTCACCACCATCCTGGCTATAGGCACCACATCTGACAAACTGCAGAACCTGTCCTCCTCTGAGAGTCTTTAATCTAAGAAGTCATAGGATTGAGGACAGGGAGATGGCTTCTTAGAAAAAGTGCTTGTCACACAAGGGAAAGAGCTGATTCTTGTCCCTAGCACCCACACAGAAAAGCTGGGGTGGTGGTGCACCCCTGTAATCCCATCACTGGGGAGGCAGAGGCAGGAACTCCATGGGACTTTCTGGCCAGCCATCCTATCCAAATTGACGAGCTCCATGACCAGTGAAAGACTGTGTCTTAGTCTTGGAAAACACAGTAGAGAGTGATAGCAATAGACTCTCAGTGTATATTTATGTAAGATATACCAGCCTGGTGTGGGTGAATGCTCTACTCCCACACTAGGGAGGCAGAGGCAGGGGAATCTCGTGAGTTGGAGGCAGCCTGGTCTACAGAGTGAGCTCCAGGACAGTCAGGGCTACACAGAGAAACCCTAAAGCCTCTGTGTGTGTGTGTGTGTTTGTGTGTGTGTTTAAATTTACACATGAGACAGCCAGGGCTATACAGAGAAACCCTGTCTTGAAAAACCAAAAAAAAAAATTTACACATGAAAGATATCATGCTTTTGGTAAGGTGGGTCACACTTGTAATCCCAGTGGGATTCCCAAGCTTGTGAGGCCAGCCCGAGTTACCCTGCAAGATCCTTTCTCAAACAAACCAAAACAACAGTGTAAAACATAGAAACATGAAATACAGTGTGTCAGTGGCTCACAGTAGATCTTTAATGCTTTTATTTTGAAATTATTAGATTAGTTTGTGTTTCTGTCTCCAATTGTTCTATGGTATGAAAGGACCACTGACAGAGAGTGAAAATAGCTCAGCTTATTTATCATCCGTGGGGTCTCTCTGTAGCTCAGGCTGACCTAAAATTTAGGATTTTCCTGCCTCAGCCTCCCTAGTATTTGGATTGCAGGCCAGTATCACCTTTCCAAGATCTTGACCCTCTTTTTTTTTTTTTTTTTTTCCAGACAGGGTTTCTCTGGAACTCACTTTGTAGACCAGGCTGGCCTCGAACTCAGAAATCCCAAGTGACTCTGCCTCCCAAGTGCTGGGGTTAAAGGCGTGCGCCACCATCACCCTGCGTTGGTCTTGACCCTCTTAACATTATTCTTTTTTAAAGACATGAAAATATAAGTTTATCATTTTCCCTTTCTTTTTTTACAGGAACACCAGTGTACTCAGTAGCCTGGGGCCCTGATTCAGAAAAGGTTCTTTATACAGCAGGCAAACAGCTCATCATTAAACCTCTTCAACCAAATGCTAAAGTTTTACAGGTACGTCTCAGGACTTCGTAAGTAGTTATCTGGCTCTTTGTCTCTGCTGAGCCGGGTGGTCCTTGCAGTTTCCTGTTTTCTGGTTAGTCTCCTTAAACTCTGGAGAGCTTTGAGTTTGCAGGCTTATCAGACTTTATTATAGATAAGGGAAAGTCTTTCTGCTTGTGTTTCCCCAAAGACTCACTTTCCCGGTACTTGAGCTCCTGCTCCTGTAGTTACTCAGGCAGGTGTTTTGAGTTCCTGAGCTGTCATGTGATTCAGCACAGCTGAGAGGCCTTTGCTTTACAGAGCCAGTCTCGTGCGTGGGCTTGCGATGAGACAAAGCTAAGTGAAACTCTTCAGAGTGCTGATTGGTTTTTAATCATCCTTATCATCTGTTCGCACACTTGTGTTTTCTCAAAGGGCTGGCTTTGGTTTCTTTCTTTCAGAATGGTGGAGCAGTCACTGTTAGACTTAGAACCAATTATGTACATATAACTTGAATAGTATGGAGAGCACTTGGCTTAAGGGTAGATGTTGAGCTGACATTTGCTTGTGTGCTATTCAGAAGAGAGGAATAGTTATTAGGAGCTAAATCATAAAGAATAGATGGGGAGGTAATCCTAAACCCAGGGAGTAGAAAAAAATTGGTTACTCAAAACTGTGTGAGAGAGGGGTAAAGGGAACCACACAAAAGCCAAGAAACAGCAATAGCTGTTAGAAGGTCAGGCCACATAAAAGGCAGACTTTTCAACAGTATGCAAGATTTGGTTATTGGATTCTAGCACTGAAAGACAGACGGACTTCTCTCATGTTTTGATAATGACAGTGGAGCCTGACTTTTGTTTGTCTTAGTTACTCTTATGTAGCTGTGATAATACACTATGACCAAGGCATCTTATAGTGTTTACTGCTCCAGTTGCTGGTGTGAACCTAGGCCTCCCAGGACCTAAAAATGAGGTGGACTAAAGTCTCATTCATGCAGTAGCCAAGTTTACTCAGAGCGTCAACTCTGTGTGTTAGGAAGACTCACGTGAGTAAGGTGTGCAATCACAAGAAGGAGCTGCACGTGGCCAGAACACGTTTTCTCATAGAGGGATATGAGTAACAACAGCCAGAGTAAACTCACTCCTATCTGACACACCTGGAAGGAGCATGAAAACACTTCCCAAGAACAACTCTGTGTCTTGAACAAACCGAGGTCAAGAGATGCTTGTCTTGTTTTCCTGGAGTTTTCTCACAAGCACTTAGAATTCTCACATGGCTGCATTCTTGGACTGTGTTCCCACATTGTAAGAAAGGGTTTATTTGAGGCTTACAGTTTCAGAGGGTTAGAGTCCACGTCTATCATGGTGGGGAGCATGGCAACCCACAGGCAGGCAGGCAGGCAGGCAGGCAGGCCTGACCCTGGAACAGTAGGTGGGAGCTCATGTCATTATCTGCAAGGAGGAGGCAGAGAAAGACACTGGGAATGTTGAAAGTCTTTTGAAGCCTCAAAGCCGTACTTCAGCAACACCTCCTAATCCTTCCCAGACAGTTCCACCAATTAGAGACCAAGTATTCAAACTTACGTGCCTATGGAGGCCATTTTTATTCCACTCACTGGCCCCCATAGGCTCATGATCATATCATAATCCATTTAGTCCAACTTTAATAGTCATAGTATTTCACAGTCTCAGCACAGTTTAAGAGTCAAAGTACAAAGTCTCTTCTGAGATTTAAGACAATCTTTTAAGTATAACTCCTTGTAAAATCAAAAAGCAAATTATATACTTCCAATGTCATGATGATACAAAATATTTATTACCATTCTAAAAGTTGTCAGAGGCCTTAGATAGTTCAGTCCTTCCAGCTTTGCTTGCTGAGACACAATTTTCCCTCTTGGGCTGGCTCTAGCCCTTGTATGCAGCTGTCCTTGGCAAATGTCTCATGGCGATGGCATCTTCAAAGTCGTGGAGTCTCCAAGCAAACCAGGCTTCACTGTCACAGCATCACGCAACAGCCTCTCAGGCCTCCATACAGTCTCTGCCACATCCCTGGCCTCAGCACCTCCCTTTAACCATAGGAGAAGATTCTACAGCCCCTTTACCCATGTATCTTTCATAACTCTAAAGCCAGAACCATGTAGACGATCCTGCCAAGTTTGACTGCTCTCATTTAAACCCTGACAACTTAGGAGTGAGGCGCTGGGTCACTTCACTTGCTTACGTCTGTGTGATGACAGAGTGTTTGACTCTCGTTACCTTGGTCGTCTTGTCTACACAACACCTATTCACTAGGATTGTTGTGAGGGTTACTGTCTGGTGTGAAGTAGGCACTTGCTACAGAGTAGCCGTTACTGATTTTGTTATGTTATTACGAATCAGTATACCTTCTTTCCTGTTTAATAAGCTAGAGAGTTCAGGAGAAAACAAAACAAAACAAAAAAAAGCTGGGCAGTGGTGGCGCACGCCTTTAATCCCAGCACTCTGGAGGCAGGGGCAGGCGGATCTCTGAGTTCGAGGCCAGCCTGGTCTACAGAGTGAGTTCCAGGACTGCCAGGGCTACACAGAGAAACCCTATCTCGAAAAAAAAAATAAACAAAACAAAACAAAACAAAACGACATGAGGGGAGTGGGTTTGGCTGGAGCACTGGCTCAGCCATTGAGAGCACTGACTGCCCTTCCAGGGTACCCAGATTAAATTTCTACCACCCACATGGCTCACACTGTTTGTAACTCCAGTTCTATGAAAGTTGGCACCCATGTCTGGCCTCCACATTTACCAGGCATACATGTGGTGCCTAGACATACATGCAGGAAAACACTTATACACATAAAATACTAAAATTTTAAAAAGATGTAAGGAATTTGGTGGTGGAGATTGACAGGTATGAGTGTTTTAAGAAGCATTACCTTGGGGGCTGGAATCCCCCCACCCCCCAGCACCTATACTGCAGCTAGGAACTGAGTGTAACTCTAGTTCCTGTGGATATGATGCCCTCCTCTGGCTCCTGTGGGTACTACACACATGTAATCTATATACATACATGCAGCCAATTGAACACATAAATTTTTTTTTAAAAAAGCATCAGTTTCAGAAGTTGGATAGATGGAGATTTCAAGCAATAAAGAGATCAAGGAAACTTTGATGGTCTATATTTCTGTATAGACTGTGCATGCTATCTCTGTGTCTATCATTTATCCATCTGCCTATAATCTTTATGTCTGTCTAATAATTATTTATATCAATTATTAAGAAAATTAATAATCTAATTTTATAGTGCTATACAATTAATTGGATTTTATATTGCTATAAAATTAATAACCTAATTTTATAAAGCACAGGTTTGCCTTATAAAGGCTACTCTTATAAAGGCATATTTTTAACTGAGGCTCATTCTTCTCAGATGACTCTAGCTGTGTTAAGCTGACAAAAAACTAACCAGTAAATCTGCAATGAAATTAGACAGCAAGAACAGGAATGTAAAATCTTTTCATTTATATATTTGGTTTATATTCGAGTTAAGACATCTGTAATTAGGAGGTTTAAAGTCAGCTGATACTGTAGATTATATAACATTAATTCCAGTTTTTAAAAAAAGATTTATTTATTTGTTTATTTATTATATGTAAGTACACTGTAGCTGTCTTTAGACACACCAGAAGAGGGCGTCAGATCTCATTACAGATGGTTGTGAGCCACCATTGCTGG
The DNA here is from genome assembly GCF_000001635.26 of Mus musculus. Lineage (NCBI taxonomy): Eukaryota > Metazoa > Chordata > Mammalia > Rodentia > Muridae > Mus > Mus musculus. The sequence goes on along the minus strand of NC_000069.6, from coordinate 68,964,174 downwards.
GATTTGAACTCAGAGCCTCCAGAAGAGCAGTTGGGGTTCTTAACCACTGAGCCATCTCTCCAGCCCTTTATTTCAGGTTTTAATGCTAACACCAATCTTGAAACAGTCTATCAACAAACAGTTCCCATCTGGAGTTCAGGCAACTGAGCAAGTTCATAGGATGTAAGCTATAAAGTGGTGCCATGTTGCTGGGTGCTTTCCTTGATGCAAATTGCCATGAAGTAAATGAGGAATTGTGCAGTGGCTGTGGAAGGAAGAGAGGAATCTGTGGAAGGCTGTGACAGGGCTATCACTTGAGTCCAGTGCTTTAGGCCAAGGTGAGCAACACAGTGAGACCCTCAGCTCTTAAATAAATAAATAAATAAATAAATAAATAGGAAAAGGACCCAGAAAAAGGATTTCTTTTAATAGAAAATATATTTCACTTCTAAAGTTTTAAGTAATGTCTTTTTTCCCCCTTAGTGGAAAGCCCATGATGGCATCATTTTAAAAGTCGACTGGAACTCAGTGAATGACCTTATTTTATCTGCGGGTGAAGACTGTAAGTATAAGGTATGTGTCTTAGCTTCATTTCCTGCTGCTGTGATACAGAACCCTGACAGAAGCAGCTTTAAGAGAGAAGTTGTCTGTTGCCTTCCAGTTGCAGGTTTCAGTCCATCATTGCAGGGCAGTCAGGGCAGGGGCTGGAAGCAGTCATGGCAGCAGGCAAGAGCAGAGGGCTGAGTGCGCCCAGACCTTTACTTGGTGTATCTTTTCAATGCTCACAGTCTAGGGAATTGTGCTGCCCACAAGACAGAGCCTCACAGATAGGTCACCATGGCAACCTGCTAGACCATCCCTCTCTGAGACTCTCTTCCCACCTATTGTGTCAAGTTGACAAATAAAACTGACCATCATAGCATATAGTGTTTAGACTTCCTATTGGCTTAAAATAATGAAATTTGGGGACACTGTTTGGTTTACAATAGCATATAAAACTATCTTTTAGTCTTTTACCTGTGATAATTGAACAGATTGTTTTCCAGCTTTAAATGCTATTTAAAGTTCTCATAATAAAATTTTGATTTAATAAGCAACAGCAGCATCTCGATTCAGCTCTTGTCTGTGTGTGTTTCAACTTAAATCAGTTCATTTCTTTTTTTTTTTTTAAAGATTTATTGTTATATGTAACTTCACTGTAGCTGTCTTCAGACACACCAGAAGAGGGCGTCAGATCCCATTACAGGTGGTTGTGAGCCACCATGTGGATGCTGGGATTTGAACTCAGGACCTTGGGAAGAACAGTCAGTGCTCTTAACCGCTGAGCCATCTTTCCAGCCCCCAGTTCATTTCTTGATTCACATATTTTTTTAAACCAACCTCCTAACTTCCCAAATATTGGTCTATTTCAGAATAAAATAATTTGTGGATACAAAGATGTTTTCCCCTTTCTGCAGAACTGGGACCATAAATAATTAGGCAAAGGCTCCCCCTACTGAGGTCTATCCCCTGCTCCAACACTGACGTTTACTGTCACTGTAGTTACAGGGACTTTAGTTGAAATAAATTATTAAAGAAAGCCAATAGAAATCCCATTTGGCAGAAAGAAATTATAGAAAATACCAACCCTCACCAGATTTTACTACAAAATTTAAAGCACTTAAGATGGCAGATGTAACGTTTCACCCAGGTTCTGAAATGCTTTCTGAGGCCTGAGAGTTTCCAGGATTATTGCTTTGTCTTCCTTGTGTGATGGTAACGTCTGGTTGCTAATTCTATATGGTGATGATTCCGAGTCTTCACTTGATATCTTATTGGAGGACAGACTTTTGTAGTAATGTGGAGATGATAAAAGCCTTTACAACTTTGATTCTATAGGTTTGGGATAGTTATGGCCGCGTGCTGTACGGCTCCCAGCCTCATGAGCACCCCATCACCTCAGTGGCCTGGGCTCCAGATGGGGAGTTATTTGCCGTTGGATCGTTTCATACGTTACGCTTGTGTGATAAAACTGGGGTAAGTTTCAGTCACAGGTATACTGTCGCACATGGTGATGTACAACACAGTGCTCACTCACTCACCTAGCGAGCACTTTGAAATGTTCTCATTGAAAACATTTGATACAACCTCTCTGATTTATCAGTTCCTAATTTGTGAGATGAAGCGGTGTGTAACTGAAGAGTTGACATATTCTCTGTTATTTATCTTTTTGGAAATATTTGTCTTGAGCATGAGTCTGAAGGATCGTAAAACAGTTTAGCTATTCCAATTTATGCCCACTTAGTATAGAACACAGAAATTTAAATGGTATTTTTGGTATCAATATGTTTCATATAAAATTGTAGTCACATATTTGTAAGGAATTAATAGTAAATTTAAAAGTTAATTTTAGTGCCAGTGTTTAAATGTAAAAGTTAATTTTAGTGCTAGTATTTGGAAAGCAGAGGCAGACAGATCTCTCTGAGTTCAAGGCCAGCTAGTGTACATAGCAAGTTCCAGCCAGGAACAGTGAGGCCCTGTTTCAAAAAAATAAGCCAGCAAACTGTTCTCCAGAAATCCCCAAAGCATATGTATTTCCTTCTTAAGGACTGGTGTTTGCGAGCTGAGGTGGTTGGTTGTTAAGCGCCTGCTGCCTGAGCCCGAGGACCTAAGCTTAGGTCTTCACACACCTGTAAAAGCCAAGCACAGCGACACTGTGCTCAGTACTGCTGGCTGGGTTCCTCGTGGCTCAAAGGCGTGTGCTTTAGCTGACTCGATAAGCTCCAGGTTCAGAGAGATCTCAATGTCAGCTTCTGTCTTCCAAATACATACACACACCCGTGTGCACACCTACGTGCACACGTGCACATACTCACACAGATGCCATATGTGTATATAGCATGCATGCATACACACACACACACACACACACACACACACACACAGACAGCACGCACACAAGCGAGCACACGAGTATTCGTGTTTGGATGCAAGTACATCCTGTGTTTAGAGCAGAATTCTATTCTGGCAGATGCCAAGCTCAGTAACTTTTACCCATTGTTCTCAAAGAGTGAATTTTTTATTAAAGTGCTCCAAAAACAGAGCATGATAATGGCTGAAAGAGTTTGAGTTGTTATGTTAACTTTCTGTCACTGTAACAGAATGGATGAGGAAGTCAGCTCATAGAATAACAGATTTATTTTGACTCTTGGAGGTTCCAGTCCAGGACCATTTGTTTCCATGCCTTTGGGCATGTGGGAAGCAGCATTAGGCAGCTGTGTGTGGCAGAGGAAGTCAGGAAGTGAGGGAGGAAGAGCACAGGCAGGCCCCATAATCCCTCTCTAGGGATGTCCAAGTGCTGAGTGCAGAAAGACTTCCTCTTCATTGCCCTACCTTCTATAGCTTCTACTGTCTCCTAAAGGCGTTGTCCTGAAGACGGCTCGATCCATTAACAGGCTTCTGGGGACCCTGAAGGTCTGGTCTGTAGCAATGGGGTGCTTGGGGACTGTTCTTAACCCTCATGGTTAAAATTGGCTCACAGTTGTTCTCTGGCTCCCCTTCTTTGAGTGCAAAGTTGATTAGTTAGAATTTTAGAACTTTATAAATGGCCTATAACTCTTGTGCTTACTTGTTTTCTATCACAAAAAAATTCAACTTTGTATGTGGCAGTAGAAGCTTTGAGATCTGCTGCTGTGACAAACATTCAGTCCCTCCCACAGCTCCTAAAGAGGCTGTGCATCTGGCTGAGTGCTGGTCCCTCAGCCCTGAGCTGGTCACATCCTCACTCCTATTTCCTTTCTCTTATTACCTTTTTCCTCCCTCCTTCCTTTTTCCCAGCCCCCTCCCTTCTGCCCTTTCTTTTGGTAAGAGAGCGTCTTTCTGTGCAGCCCAGACTATTTGAATGTTATCCTCCTCCTGCCTCCCAAGCACTGAGGTTCCAGCTGTCTCCACCATGCCCAGCTTCATCTTTATCCTGGCCTGGAACATTCTCGTTTCCATCTTATGCTTAGTGAATGATACGCGTTCTTTACGGCCTGCTTCTCAATTGACAGTCATTTTTACCATGGCATGGTGTTTAAATCTGTTTCTACTTCTCACTTTGTTTTGCTGCTATACCATCAGGATGTTAGAACATCTAATCCCTTAAAAAATCCCTTAAAAACCTTTTTTTTTTTTACTTTGTTTTCACATGTAAGGATCTTTACCTCACGTGTCTATCAGTGATTGTGTCTATGGAATATATACGCTCATTTTTGTAATATATTATGCTTTTATATTTTTTATTTTAGTTTTATATATATTACTTTTGACTCTCTAGTTGATAGGACCCCATAGCTTAAGGATTATCTATACTTAAGTACAGTCACTATAATTTATTAAGTCAGCTTGTATATAATCATTTTAATATGTCATTTGATTAAAATTTTAAAAAATTGATTTATGCAAATAACCAAATTCCACATTTACCTCATTTGTTACTATATCCTTTTTTAGGCTTAATAATTCTGGAAAAGTAAACTGAATTGATTGAATATGCTATAATTCCTTAGAGATTTGAGACTAACATTTTAAATATATATTCTTTTATCTGATAGTCATCTTATTATATACACTATTTATCAGACAGACGTTCCAGAAACTAGGCTTTAGATATTAAAACATATAAAGACTTGCATTCAAGTTGCCAGTAGTCTAGTAGAGAATCAGATTATAAGACTTACATAGAACAGTCACTAAGTGGTACGTAGGTTTGTTAAGCTCTGTGAAGATGTGGAGAAGGCTAATTCTCCCTGCGGGACATTGATTGGGAAACTGAGGCTTGGTGAATAAGTAGTTCTCCAAGGAGACAAGGTTTTCAGGCAAGAGGAACTTCTCGTGTCTCCAAATGTGAAAGAGTACAGCAGTTTTTGTGCAGTCAGTAGACCTTGCATAGGATATTATCAGGGGTTGATATAGACAAGTTATTCACCAAACATGCCCGCTAGGCTGTATGGAAGAGGATAGTTTAGACCTTGAAGATGTAATGCTTTTCTGTGCAGCCCTCAGGGATTGCTGCAGAGTGAGAAAGGCAAGGCTAAGATCAGAGTGTCTTTCTCCTGCAGCCAGAGACAGCCCCATGTTGACTTGGCTTACTGTGAGAGCATCTGCTCTGAGGTTTTGAACCTCTGGCAAAGTGAAGTTAAAAGCCAGCATGGTGTGCTAGTGTCTATAAAGCATCAGGATGGAGGTAGTAACACACTGGGGCTCAAATATTGGAAGTACTGCGGTGATAGCAAAGTAACAGTGATCTAGAGAATGGTAAGCCAAGCCAAGTCACAGGGTCATAGGCTACACAGACAGAGCTTAGCACGGGGCAGCAGTCTGGACTCTAGTGGGGGGACAAGGGTAAGTTACTGATTTTTAGAAGTGACCTATAAGAGATTGGACATTTTGAAATAGAGGTCATTTTGACTCTGAGGTCAGTGTGGGGACAGATTAGAAACGAGATAGAAGAGAAGCAGAGTGCCTAGGCTGTTGGTCTGAATAATGGAGTAGTGCGGAGAGCTGTCAAGGAGTTGGTTCAGGAGAGACGTCTTTGCTATTTGGGAAGAGCCATGAATTCCTTGAAGATAACCCCCTAATATGATGTAAATTGAATATGACATAATATGACATAAATTACTCTAACTTTTTGTTATTTTGATTGATACTTTGTTTGAACATTACAATAATCAAGTTACCCAAATTTAGTGTACATGAGCGCTCTTTGGGTGTTGCTAAAAGGTATGTTCTTGGGCTCTATATTTTAAATTTTATTTTATCTTTTACATTTATTTATTTACTTATATTTATTTTTTTATTTTTTGAGATGGGGCTTCTTTGTGTAGCCTCGGTTGTCCTGGAACTAGCTGTGTAGACCAGATTGGCATTGAACTCACAGAAATACACCTACCTCTGCCTGCTGAACTCCGGGATTAAAGGTGTAGACCACCGCCTCCTGGCTATGAAAGTTTTAAAAGGACTTTTTAAAAAACGATTTGTTTTTTATTTCATGTGCATTGGTGTTTTGTCTGTGTGAGGGTGCCAGATGTCCTGAAAGTGGACCTACAGACAGTTGTGAGCTGCTATGCACGTGCTTGAAATCGAACTCAGGTCTTCTAAAGAGTAACGAGCACTCTTAACACCAGCACTCTTAACTGCTCGAACCATCTCTCTAAGCCCCTTAAGAAGTATTTTCAAGTAGCCTACTAAGCCCAGTTTGTACTGTTCCTATACTGAGGGTTTGGGCGGCTGTCCTCTGCAGCGTGGTCAGCCTCCGGGGGCTCCATTCACAAAGAAAATGGACTCTCCCCGCCTAGAAGCATCGGTGGAAGTGGCTCCTTAGCTAAAGTGGGAGTCCATGAGCCCTGCATGCAGGTTGGAGTGTCAGTTGGCTTGCTCTTCTGCAGACCTATCTTGTGTAGATAACCACAATTGCCTTGTGCCCATTAATGCAGTTGTCCAAGAAGGACTAGAAGACACTGCTGCACTCCAGTCTTCCCCAACTTCTGGCTCTTACAGTCTTTTTGTCCCCTATTTCACAACGGTCCGGAGCCTTTGGGGAAAGGAGTGTTACACAGCTGTCCCATTTGTGGCTGGGCACACCACAGACACTTTCTTCATGTTAGTTAACCAGTTGTGAGTTTCAGCATTAACTGCATGACGAAACTTCTCACAGGAGGTCTCAGAGCTGCACAAAAACAGTTGATGGGTCTAAAGATTTAGGGGGCAGCTTGATGTCTGTTTAGTGGAATAATAAGCTTCCCACTAAGGCCTTTGAGTCCAGAACTGTGGGCTCTTGGAGCCCTAATTGTAATGTGCTTAAGTGAAATCTTACCTTAGGCTTAGACTCTTTCTTGTTCTGGTCATTTTTGTGTAGGGGTTGCTTGAGCGTGCTCCTTGGTCTTGAATACCTAGTTGTCAAGAATCCCCTTTCCCAGCTCCACCTCTTCATGATCTTATTTCCGATCAGAAGGAGGCTGGAAGCTGCTGCTTTGTGGCTCTTAGTGCGGACCGTGGGCCCAGGGCAGCTTTTACAGTGCTGATTGGGAAGTACTTGCTGTGTGATTTTTTTTCCCCCTCCCCTGGAGAAACACAAAACAAACATCTACTCACCCCAGATGACAGTGTAAACAGACCAAGGAAAGGATCCACCCAGGTCGGTCTTGCTTAGCCAGTGAGTTCACTGGAGTTACTTACGGGAGTGTGCTATGGGTGGTCCTCTTCTAGCTTGTCTTTGGTCCATGCATTTGTTTTCCTCCCTTCCCTTCCCTTGTCCCTGTTTAGGGATAAACTCTGGCCAGGGTTGTGGCCAGCCTTTGTGGGGCTGGGGCTTTGTGCATGTCTAACAAGCACTCTGCCAGCTCTGCTCTGAACCCTGCCTATAGCAGTTGACGTTGATAGATACTGTGCACGCATGCTGAGTTTGTATAACATATACCTCAGGTTTATCATAGTAGTATTCTAGCAAAATGAGGAATGAGCATCTGTGAGTAGGAAGCTGATTGGCAGTTGTTCTGTTTTCCTAAAATGCATTGCCTGCAGCTCGTTAAGAATGTGAAAGGAAGCTTGTGCTTAACCGAAAAGGTCTGCCTGCCTGCCTGCCTGCCTGCCTGCCTGCCTTCCTTCCTCAAATGGCTACCAGCAGTCAATTGAGTGAGGGGTGGCAGATGAAGGAGGGAGTAGACTGATCCCAAAGAAACCTAGGAAAGAGGGGAAGAGAGATAAAGAACAAGGGCTTTAGTGGGCTCTCATTTTTCCTGAGGAATCCATCGTTTATACCATACAAGCCAGCGTCAGACACACATGAGGAGACCAGGGAAGATAGGCAGCATCTGTCGATGGTGGCTTGTGGGTGATTCACAAACTGGAGAGGCCACATCAGAGTTCCTGATGGTGGTGCTTTGGTGTTACGGGAGTGCCCCAGGCACAGCCAGCTGGGCAGAGGTTGGATGGTAGCCGTTGTCTTTCTGTTTGGCTATGTCAGGTCATTGGCTGACTGTTGAATACCACAGTGAAGACTTCAGTTACCAGACAGGAGAGGAATAGTCTCTGGGCTAACAGTCTGGAAAAGTCTCTAAATGGGCAGGTGACTGCTGTTCCTATCAGGCAAGTACACAGACTGAATCAGGAGTCTGTTTTCCAGAGTTATTCACATGGTGGTATTGAAATATCCAGTTTTTAAAAGAAAAGAAAAAATGAGTTTTCAAAACACAAAAAACCCTCAAGATATAAGACATACTAAAAAGTGGAATACAATGGCCCATTCTTAGGGGGAAAAAAGGTGACAAAAACCATTCCTAAGATATCCAGCACTGAGCCTGTTACACAGAGGCCATGTGCTCAAAATAATTAAAGAAATGTTGATAAATCAACAGAAACATTTTGAGACAGTGAGCCTGGGTCCATTGTGTAGTGCTTGTTGACTAGACTGGTCTCGGACTGAGCGAGCTCTGCCAGGCTCTGCTCTCCGTGTGCTCGGATTAAAGGCACACAACACCCAACCAAAGGAACCCAATTAGAAGTCTGAAGTTAAGTAGAAATACTCCAGAACTCCGAAATACTATCTTTTCAGTAACAAGTTTTATGCATCTAAAATTGACAAAGCAATACATTTTTGACTCCCCAGAAAATGTGAAAATGGCCTTCCTTTGTAGCACATGGATAGAAGCATTATCCACTTTAGGTTTTCTCAAGTATAATTTGACACTTTGACACAGCTGTTATGCATTCAAGAAAATATAAAATGTTCGCTGATATCAAGCAGGTGTGGTCCTTGCTGCCCATCCTGATGACCTGACTCGGATCCCCAAGACCCACATGGCAGAGGGAGAGAATCAACTCAGTTGTCTTCTCCCCTCCACGGGAGCACCATGTGTGCACACCAAAATAAATAAATAAAAGAACAAAAAGTTAAGCCAGGAAAGAGCATTACTTTTAGCTGTTTATGTATATGTGTGTATCTATGTGTGTGTATGCCACATGTGTGTGGGAGCCTGCAGAGGCCAGAACACTATACTGGGTCCCCTGGAGCAAGACAGTTACAAGCAGTTGTGAAACCAAATGTTCTTAACCATTGAGGTATTTATTCAGCCTGAGATAGCATTATTTTAAGTTAAATGATCAAGAAATGCAAAAATATATATGCCAAGAAAATGAACATTACTGGGTGATCAGTAAAATAAATCATGGTATAAATGAATTGCTTGTGGAATAAAATTTAATTTTTTGCTTTCGTATTTTTCTAGGTTCTATAATAAACTTTATTTTTATCTTTTATTTTTATATTTATTTTTTTATTTTATCTTATAGTTTAACTTTATTTTTATCTTTGATATCTAAAAATGTGATTCAAATTAACATAGTAATTTTAAGTAAACATTCAGAATGTGTTAATGAATTATACTAGTTATTTGACAAAATAGGAAGTAAGGAGAAAACTCCGAAGAGGCGAGGTACTTTTGGCTAAATTAGCTAGCAGTGTAGCTTCTGTGTCAGTAGGGGGTGCTATTGCTTGTGTAGAAGATAACGTTTTTTGTAATTCTCATTTTCTCTGAACTTTCTTCTATTCATTTACTCATCCATTCAATTAAAGTAAATTTAATAATTCATTACCTGCAGGCACTTTCTTACAGCCGTGTGTAACTTTTCCTTGTTAATGATGTATATAGAGTGCAATTTGCCTCGTGTTAAGAGGTAATATGTGAGACGACTCCTAAGCAGCAGTCTTCCATAGAGTGTAAGAACTGCTTCTGTCTCCTTACTTTAAGCCAGCTTTATGTGCATGTTACTTTATGAGTTGAAAATTTTAAATTAGGCCAAAGATTGTACTTTTGAGGATCCTTGCAGTATAATATATGATGTGTATAGGAGTTGTGTAGAAAAGATGCAGTTGTTGAGACTTTCATCTTTGTCTTATATTTAAGTAGGTATTTCTCTGTTGGGAAATGACTTGCATAAACAACTTCAGAGAATGCAAGAAAATTAGTCTTGTCTTTTTCTTCCATACCATAACACTTACAATTTTTTATTCTCTGTTTATGGGTATTTTGCTTACATGTATGTCTGTGTTCCGCATGCGTACATGGTATCCTTGGAGACCATATGAGCACATTGGATCCTGTGGAGTTGGTCTTACGGAGGGTTGTGAGCTGTCATGTGAGTGCTGGGACTCACACTTGGGTCCTTTGAAGGAGCAGGCTGTGCTTTTAACCCCTGAGTATCTCCCCACCCCCAGAGTTAACACTTTGTAGAGGCAGTCTCAGCCAATTTTAAAAAATATTGTGCTTTCAGTGTGGCCGCTTATTCTAAAGAAATTTAAAGTACTTATTACATTTTTGCTTAGTGTGGGAGCAGCTTTGGTGTATTTCTAGAGTTCTGGGGTTAAAACTCCAGAGGTATGTTACAGAGTGAAGGCTCCTCCTGCGCCTTTATATTCCCCGTGTACATTAGCTCAGGGCTAAATGATCATCCATTCTGTTAACCCCACCATCCTGTGCCATCTTGTCTCTGTCACAGGACATGCCACTTACTTCTTACGAGTACCAATTGCTTTTTTATTGCCTTTTACTACAAGAAGTAAAACTGCTCAGGGCACACCAAATGTGGGAGAATCTCAAACTGTGCTAGAGCAATGACTGACCTGTGACTTTAGATTTCTACAGTTTATTGTGGTTGTATGCAAGTAGAAGTCTTTAAACAAAGAGATATAAAGATACAGAGGAATCTTTTAGAGGCCCAGGGAAGATTTAGGTAGGCCTTAGGAACCAAGAAGTAGATTGCTAAGAAAACGAAAAGCATTCCCTTTGTGTCTTTTGTCTTTGCTTCTGTGTGCATATCCAGGGTCTTTTTTTTTTTTTTTCCTGTCTGTTTTTCCCAGCTAAGTGACTTGTGTCCCCCTCCCTCAATGTACATGCTGGAAAGTGACTTAAAATGAACACCCTTTATATTAACGAATGCAGACTACATCAAAAATCCAGGTCCCTGGCTGGAGAGATGGCTCAGTGGTTAAGAGCACTGACTGCTCTTACAAAGGTGCTGAGTTCAAATCCCAGCAACCACATGGTGGCTCACAACCATCCGTAATGAGATCTGATGCCCTCTTCTGGTGTGTCTGAAGACAGCTACAGTGTACTTAGATATAATAATAAATAAATCGTTAAGAAAAAAAATCCATTTCCTAATTTTGCATGTTGGTACCAGGGGAGAGATGGGTAGCCTTGTCTAGGCTAGGCATACAAGCCTGGTGTAATCATATGTTTGCAGGTATGCTGGGGGAGATGATAGGAACACAGTTGGCAGGGCTCGAGTGTAGTAGCCAGGCGAGCTGGTGCCGAGGGCAGAGTCCTAGTCATGGAGAAGGAGGCGGGGCAGTCATTTTTTATCTCAAGCCATTTCAGATTTACTTGAAGTTTTTAGTTTAATCCTCTGAGAAATATCCTATTTATGTTAGTGAATTTCTGACTTTATAATGAAAGACAAAGAGGAATTTATAGTTGCATTTTCATGTTTGGTGTAGAACCAACTTTGTTAGAAACCATAAACTATAAACCACAAAGCAAAAGGATTCTTTTCTGCTGTCTAAGATTGAGAGGCTCAAAAAATTATTCAACTTTAATCCCAGCACTTGGGAGGCAGAGGTGACCTGTCCAGCAGGTCCAGTTATTCGAGGATCTCGAGGGGACCTCCTCCTAATAACCAAATGGGGGGTAGAGAGAGACGAGGGTCTTGTACGAATAACGACACGGAAACCGTTCTGAAGTTGTATCAAGACCCCAAAATGTATTAGCCAGGCCCAAGGTTTAAATACACAAGCAAAAGGGGAAGTGCCTTTCAGCAGGAAGGATGGGGCAGTAGAATTGCACAAGGAAACGGGGAAGTACAGATACTTATCAGCGGGATGGATGGGGCAATACAAGCAAAAGGAGAAGTATTTATCAGTGGGAGGGGGGGGGCAATAGAATTGCACATTCTTAGGTAGTTACACGGGGAAGCAGGAACTTGGCGGTATCAGGGTATCTTGAGGTCAGGACATCCCGGCGCTGAATTAGGGCTGGAACAATCTGTGGTTGTTCTCAGAGCGGTGTGTCGGTGTGTAGGTGGCCCGCTTTTGACCCTCTTTTCTTCTTGGGGGGAGAGGCCCAATTCAGAGATCAGGACAATAGCGTTGCCTTAATGGCTCCCAACACAGAGGCAGGCGGATTTCTGAGTTCAAGGCCAGCCTGGTCTACAGAGTGAGTTCCAGGACAGCCAGGGCTACACAGAGAAACCCCATCTCGAAAAAAAGAAAAAGGAAAAAAATTATTCAAAATTTGATTTCTACTATAGAATTTAGTTTCATTATTTAAAAACCAACACTTAGAGCGTGGAGCTGTTCTTCCAGAGGCCAGCACCCGCACGGTGGCTCACAGCCATCTGCAGCTCTGGTCCCAGAGGATCTGATGCCCTCCTCTTGCTTTTGCTGGGACACTTAGTGCACTGAGCGTGCACACAAAGCACCCGGCATACACAATACATTCTTAAATAAATAAACAAACAAAATTAACACAGCAGGTAGAGGCCGGTATAGAAATGTTCTGTTTTAATGGATTATTCTATGGACTGATTACATTGTTTTATTTCCAAAGAGTTTTATTAGTAAAATATTTTGATTAGCTCATTGGTGACCCAGTCAGCAATTTTGATGGCATTTTTTTGAGGTGGTTAATTTGTTTTATGTGTTTATTTTAGACCTAAGTCTCGACATATAGCCCAGACAGGCCTTGAAGGGAAGATCCTCCTGCCAAGACAGAACAGCTAATAAAGAACACCAGCAGAGTGCAGGAGAGAATTTGATTATAAGGTTGGACAAATAGGAAGAGAATACGGTTAAGCATTCTAGAAACAATTCTGTTACATCTGCAGAACCAAAAAGGAAAAGCATCTGAGATGGTCTGCCAAAATGATAGTTTTCTGCAACACAGAGAACACTCTTCTGTCCTGGACACTTAGCTTGCTGGTTTCTTCACAGATCCCTCAAGTCCTGAAGGGGTTCTACCTACTACATTCTGAAAACAGCAAGGGGAAGCTCACCTGTGCATCTGATACTTTCAGGAGTCAGAATGTGTAGCAACTGTTGGATGATTTTTTTTTTTTTTGTAGTTTTTTAGACATTTTGTGTCTATGGACTTTAACAAAGCAGTTCCTTTAAGGCAGTAGTTCTTAATTTTCCTAATTCTGGGACTCTTTAATACAGTTCTGTATGTTGTGGTAACCCCTCTCCCCAACCATAAAATTACTTTCATTGGTATTTCATAACTATCAATTTGCTATTGTTATGAATTGTAATGTAAAGACCTGACATGCAGGGTATCTGGTATGTGACCCCTGTGAAAGGGTCATTTGACCCCCATCCAAAGGGTTGCAACCCACAGGTTGAGAACCAGTACTTTAAGGCACCAATTCCATTCTTTAATGGAATTAGTGTGTTCCAAGAGAGACACATATTTTTGCCATTGACTTCACTGCAAAACATGTAAATTTCAAAGAAATAAAGCTATAAATGCCCACGAAATACATTCCTTCAAAAATCATCTTAGTATCTTAATATGTTATATATCCCCAGTTTAAAAGTTCTTACTTTTGGGAGGCAATAAATCAATTTCACTCTCTTCTTTTTCCATCTAGTGGTCATATGCTTTAGAGAAACCCAACACTGGCAGCATATTTAACATTGCGTGGTCTATTGATGGCACTCAGATCGCGGGAGCCTGTGGGAACGGGCATGTTGTCTTTGCACATGTGGTGGAGCAGCGCTGGGAGTGGAAAAATTTTCAAGTAACGCTAACGAAGAGAAGGACCATGCAGGTATGATCGTGTTCCAGAGTCCAGTAAATCTGCTGCTTTGCACTAGACAGGGCAGGGATTTATCCTTATTGGTCACTTTTGCCTGTTTATAGACATCCAGTCATGGTTGGAAGTGCCTGACTTAGGCATGACATCAGACCCTTTATGGAAAGCATCTGAATTTTGTAGTTACCGAGCTTAGCATAGCACAGGCAGTGACAGTCAAAGCATTTAGTGAGTGTGATGCACTTGAGGAAGTGCAGACAGAGAGATTAATAAGTCAGGTTTCACACCAGAAGCTGATCCAAGGCAGGCCTAATAGACTATTTCTTTATGGCTCAATTCAATTAATCTTTTTTTTTTTAAATTACCTTTTAAGAATTGGGTAAGGCAAGTTAAGATGGGAGGGAAAGGCCCATTGGACACGCAAACTTTATATGCCCCAGTACAGGGGAACGCCAGGGCCAAAAAGGGGGAGTGGGTGGGTAGGGGAGTGGGGGTGGGTGGGTATGGGGGACTTTTGGTATAGCATTGGAAATGTAAATGAGCTAAATACCTAATAAAAAATGGAAAAAAAAAAGATGGGAGGGAAAGCTTTAGGGAGTTGCTGTAGGGATTTAGGAAGTAAGGAGGAGAACTTTTCTTCATGTTTGCGTTTCTGACTGAGGCCTCTATGACAACGGGCAGATTCACCAGCATTCCGTCATCTCATGCAAGCTTTACATGACATCATAGGTCTGAGGGAGCGCAGACAGCTGTGGAGAATAGGGACAGGGCGAGACGATCTGCTCCAGTGAGCATGGACTGGGGACTCTGCGGCCTGCTGTGTGCAGACCCTGCTCCACATCCCCTGCTTTCAGAGATAGGATGTCATTAAGCGCTGTTTCAGAGAAAGGTCAGAAACTTGCTTAGTCTTACAACTTGCTGAGGGCAAGTTAGTAGGAAAGGCAGAGGGACCTTCTGCTCCTGTGTCCTCCTATTCCTTTGCCTGGGCATATGTAATATGCCAGCTGCCATATTTGGGGATTATTGTGTAGTTCTAAGGTGGAATATTTTATAGTCTAATACATGGAAATAGGATATGTCAGTGGGAGAAGGGAGGGGATGTGTATAGATCAGAGAGCATCAGTGGGTCAGTTGGAAGCATCTAAGGACTGGCTAGGTACCATCTTTTCCATTTTGTTTCTTCAATTAGGCCAGCACTAGCTTAGTGCCTTGTGCAGAAACGTGGTGGCTGCTGTGCAGGGACTGTTGCCCATGAAGCCGCTCTGCCAAAGGAGGAGGAGCTGTCCTGTCCCCTCCCCCTCATCTGTGTCACTTGCTTCTGTCTTGTGTATTCATAGTAATATGGCTTTAATTAAAAGGTTAACAACCTATTAAAGAGCTTTGTTAGCTCAAGTACCAAGATTTTAAAATGTCAATAATATGATCCCCAGACTAAATATTAGATTTAGTAGAATTTTTCTTGGCTTTATTTGCTTATTTTGGATATTTTACTTGGAAAAAAAAATTTTTTTTTTTTTTAAGGAAAGCAGAGACTAGTGTATAGAATCCCCATATCCTTACTATCTAGCCTCAGCTGCAGCTGCAGCCCCGCCCTGTCCCGTGCACAGTCTCACCTGCTTTCCAATATACCCTGAGTTTCAGGCAAATTCCTACATCGTGCTGTATCTGTAAAAAGGTTCCATATCTATACCTTAAACATAAGAGCATCTCTGTTTTAATCTAATCATAATATCATTTTTGTGCACTACTACTACTACTAATTTTTTAATTTTATAAACTGTCTACAAAATGCTCAAATCTTCACGTCTCCTACATGTTATAAATTTAAAGTTTGTTTAAGTCAAGATTCAAACGATTGCAATGGGTTTGGTGCATCATTTAAGTTGGTCTTGGTCTGTAATTTCTTTCTTTCTTTCTTCCTCCCCTCCCCTCCCCTCCCCTCCCCTCCCCTCCCCTCCCCTCCCCTCCCCTCCTCTTTCTTTCTTTCTTTTTCTCTTTTTTTTCCCTGGCTCTTTTTCTTCTTAACTTTGTTTTAGGAAGTCAAATAATTTGTGGCAGAGTTTTTCACATTGTAGACGTCTCAGGTTGCAATCTGTGGAGTGTTGTTTTTGTTTTGTTTTCTGGTGCTAGTGATTGGATCCAGGGCCTCATAATGTGCTGGGTTAGCGCTCTCCTGAGCTAAAGCCCAGGGACTAGCTTGACAGGTCCCTTTTGTCTTCAGAACTTCCTGCGAACTGAAGGTTTATGTAAATAATGGCATATATATATATTTTTTTTTTGTTTAGCTTGGAACCAAAACATGACATTATCTCCAGGACCATAAACTTGCATCGAGAGTTTTAATCTGGACAGAACTATTTTATTCATATGTGCAGGAATTTAGTATTATCAAAATAATTCTGGTGTTATATTCTAGCGCGCTGTCCTGAGAACATAGCCATGCTTCTAAATAGTTTTAATTTGGAAATAAGAAAGACTCACCTCAGTGACTAGGTAAATTTCATGTGATATTACATATGGAATCTTTTAAAGACTATATTGAGTTCAAGTTCTCCTTAGAAGCAAAGTTGATAAATTAAATAGACATGGAAAGTGTTTTAATTTATAAAGGGTTTTACACTGTCTGTGACTGTAGAACATCACGGTTGTTGAGTTGGACCCATTCAGTATTCTTGCTTAGTACTATCCCTTATTTATCCACTGCATGTTTATGAGTTTTAACACTTTCCAGGTGCTAGGCTAAACAATAAGGAACACAGCACCAAATAAAATAAATTTGTTCTCTGTTCTCATGGCCCTCCTAGGTTAGTGTCTAAAAACTACTCCGTATACAAAGTAATACAAATTGATTTAAGGCGAGAAATTAGAAGAAGAAATTGACTGGTTTATGTAAAGTCAGGAGATAAAGTTGAGGTGCAGTTGGTTCAGTGGATCAAATAATGTCAACAGGATCCATCATGTCCTCCTTCAGTCTTTCCCCTGTAACTGGCTTCACTTTAAGAAAGGTAGTCTCTATTTAGTGGCCTTGGCAGTTCCAGTGTTGCACCTACCAGCTCAAGTCCATCAGAAGGCTCATTTCTTGTAGTAACTTCAGCAGAAGTTTGAGCTTTCAGTCTCATGTGCTTGGCATGGGTTAAATGCATGGGGGGGGGGGGAACGTCAGTCTCATCTGAACTACTTAGTGCCTGAGACTAGTGGGAGTGGTTTTCCAAGGGAAATCAAAGCATATGTGATTCTAGGCAGACACCCCCCTCTTCTTGAAAGAGAGAGGGAGAGAAAGACAGAGAGAGACAGAGACACAGACACAGAGACAGAGACAGATATGATGAATCTTGGTTGGGGAGGCCTGGCTGCAGGGTGTGTGGTAGCTGGTTCCATTGCTGTGGCCATCAGGAAGCAAGAGAGCTTACTTAGAAGCAGAGCCAGCCTGTAACTCTCGGGCCCGACATCCATAGCCTCTTTTGGTCTCCAAGGGCCTCATTCACACATGGGATTCACAGACATACATGTTGGCAAAGCACTCACACACAATAAGGTACAGATTTTATCTCCCCTTTCACTTTCCCCATATTCCCTCCACATATTACCATAAGGAAAGGTAGATGAGGCAGCTCCAGGGAAACGGTACAGCAAGGCAGGAAGAGAAAGCAGCACCCTGAGTACCAAGCCCACACCTTACTCTAGCCAAAGCACACTACCCTAAGACTTCTCTCTGCAGTGTTAGTGTCAGCTTGATGGGCTCTGCAGTCACACGCCTGTCGAAGATTGTCTTGATTAGGTTAATGTAGGTGAGAAGACCCACTCACCATTTTCCTGGCTGGGATGCTGAACTGCAGTAAGAAGGGGAAAGTGAACTGAGTCCAGGATCTATTCATCTCCTTCTGCTTCCTCGTTTTGGGTGTGGCGTGGCCAGTTGCTTCAAGCTGCTGCTGCCTTCACCTCCCAACCGTGATGTATGTTGAGCTGTGAGCTCAAATAAGCCCCTCTGCCTTTGACTCTTGTCAGACTGTTGTATCACAGCGGGGGAAACTAGATTAGTGAGTTGGGCATCCCAGTGTGCTTTTCATGAAATTCGTTTTAGGCATTTTGGAGGATTCTCTTACTGCAGACTGTAGTTATTGGCAACTTACCTTCTTTTATTGGAGGTGACAGAATTTCCATAAAGAATGAGTAACCACAACTTTTGTATGCAAGGTTTGAAGTTTTATAGCTTCTTTAGATGTGCAGGAGAGCCGTGGTTGGCTGTGCTTTACTTAGTAAAAAGCTATAGATGGCGTTGGGTTGTGACCTGGCCCCTGCTATTTCCCAGTAGCAAGTTTCTGTCTTCTTCATGTCAGCTTTCCTGGGACATAGCAGGGATTGGATGAGAATGCATCTTCATCTACCTCTTGTACAGCAGGCCGCGTTCCAACAGATAATTTGTTTCAAAAGAGAAAGCTGGTATCTTTGTTTGGAAGAAGGGCCTAGGGTAGCTGGTGCAGGAGACAGGCAGAGCCTGGGCAGCCTGCCTGCGTTTCTTTGCTGTCGTCCACATTTTGGCCTGGAGTTCAGATGATGTTCAGGATGTGCTGCCTGCCCTTCCCTTCTGTTTCTTGTGCTTGAGGAGGGCTGGAGGAGGTGATGGAGATGAAAGTGAGTGCTTGCTCCTGCTGCCTTCATAGTCATGTGCAGGAGTAAGTGAGTACCGAGAAAGTCTTATTTATGTCAAACTGAAACATCTAAATATTGTGAGGAAGTGTAAGTTAATATAAGTTTAAGGAGGAATCCCAGAGAAGCCTTGAATTGAACAGTCATGGACACATTTTAAAATGTATCATAAGGCTTTGTTATGCGAGATTTCTTTTCATTTGTTGTTGTTGTTGTTGTTGTTTTGAGACAGAGTCTTACTATGTGGCTCTTGAACTCCCTCTGTAGCTCAGGCTGGCCTTAAACTCACAGTAATCTACTGCCTCTGTCTCCCAAGTGCTGGATTTAAAGGCCTGTGCACCATGCCTGGCTGAGATTCAATAGTATTTAAATTGTAAGATTGCAGTCTTTAGTTCTGCTGTTATGACTGGGATATTTCATTAACAGATTGGTTCTGTTATGTCACATTGACAAAAAAGTGGGTACTTTCCCTTAGCAAACTCTAGGAAATCCATAAAAATATGGATTTTAAGAAACCTATGATAATTTGAATAATACCCGGACTCTTAAAAATATGGAATATTTTTATTTTAGTATTTTCTTAATATTTTCATGTTTTCTTAAAGGCTTTTTAACCATCAGCTTATTTCACAGGGTCTCATGTTGCCCTAAGGAAACTAATATATAAGGTTCCTTAAATTTTTTTTAAAAAAACATCACTCACAGGTCTTAGATGACTCAGCGGTTAAGAGCACTCACTGACTGTTCTACTGGAGGACCTGGGTTCAATTCCCAGCACCCATATGGCAGCTCACAACTGTATATAAAGTTCCATGGGATCTTACACTCTCATACAAATAAATATGCAAGCAAAACACCAATGCGTATAAAATACATAAATTTACAACTCATTCTACTACAGACTGTCCTTTCAGGAATCGTTTCTGTGCCTTGTTAGGGGCCGTTCTCCTAGCTTGAAAGTGTTTCTAAGAGAAGGGAGATAGCTGGATTTGTAAGAAGGTTTCTGGGGACTCAGACTTCTGGTGACAGTTGTGTCACACATGCACTGAAAGCATGCTCTACATTCCTTCTTAAAAATATGTGTTTTGGCAATTCCATACAAACATACAGTGTATTTTAGTTATCTCTGCCATGACCCCCCCCCCTCCACACACACACCCCCCGTGCCATTCAGACTTCGTGTGCTGTGATAAACACCTGAAGGGATTTTAAATGAGAGTAGATGTGCTTGGGGTAGCTTTTAGACTGGAATCCTGACACACTTGAGTTGGATATAGGAGACTTAACAGTTTGAGGTCATATTTAGCTACTTACTGAGTTCCACTGAAGATACATGAAACCCTGTCTGAAACTGTATTCTAGAGTATTGATATTTATAAAATACTCGATAGGATGATGCCACATATTTCCTTCTGGGTTGCTTCCAAGGGCACGTGTCTGCTTGTCTGTCATTTAGTGTTAGATTCTTCATCATGACCAGGTGCAGTAAGCCTGACCCATCTGTCATAAGGGATCCTGTTATGTGTCTTACCTAAGTGTGTTTAGAAGCCACTGATGATGGCTGTGTAGAAGCAGCTCTCTCTAAAGGTTGCAACATGCTTATACTGTAATTCCAGCCTTTCCCACATTTATCAGCTAGAGTTTTTCTGGAAAGGATTTAGTCTTATCAACTATCTGGTTCTTCAGAAATGAGACAAATGCTGAATTATTTTCCTTTCTTTTTGTTTTTTCTTTTTCTCTTATTTTTATTATTTTCTAGAATTTCCAATGCATTTTGTTTGTGTGTGTTGTTGACGTTATCATTATAAACATGCAGATGTTAAAACATTTAAAACTTTTTAAAAAAAATTATGTGTATGTTTGATTGTATTCCTATGCCTATGATGGGCGTCTGTGAAGCCGAAAGCGGGTGTTGGATCACCTGGCATGTAGTTAGCACATGTAGTCAGACACCCAAGCATGGGTGCTGGGAATGAAACCTGGGTCTTCTGCAAGAACGGTATGTACTCCTAACTACTGAGCTGCCTCTCCAGCCTCTAACTTCAACATTGTTGACATGTCTCAAATCCACTGACATCATTATTTTCTTTAAAACTCAAATTGTTTTGTCTTTGGCTAATGGCTCTTACTTCTTTTGATGTGATTTCAGCGGCTACCTTGCTTTCTGGGAGGTGTTTGCTCCAGTCTAGTCTACTACACCAACATTGCAGTCGGCTGGTTTTCCCAGGAAGACCTGCTTATATAGAGACTGAATTCAGGTGCTCCATGCATTCATTGATGCTGAGCGATCATGACTTCTAGACAGAACGGATTTGGTTTTATAGATAAAAGGAAATCATGAGTTTATACTAAGAAGTCCTATTTCATGTAAGGTTGCAGAGATTTTAGTGTTTTGTTTTTTGTTTTTAAAGATTTACTTATTATTATACCTAGGTACACTGTAGCTGTCTTCAGATGCACCAGAAGAGGGCATCAGATCTCATTACGGATGGTTGTGAGCCACCATGTGGTTGCTGGGATTTGAACTCAGCACCTTTGTAAGAGCAGTCAGTGCTCTTAACCACTGAGCCATCTCTCCAGCCCTGAGATTTTAGTTTTTATTTGCTCTTAAAAGAAAAATTTGATTCTCAAAGTCATTAACCTTCCATATATAAGAAAGTTATTCATATAATGTTATTGAATTCTAATAAATAAGCATGCCAATATATATGTAAACATCCTTCCATTTTTGGATAGAAGATTGTTGTGGGAAATATTAAAAAATGATCCCACCAATTCTCTGCACTCCTGCTTTTCTCAGCCCGCCAACTTCCCAGCAGGACCAGAACAGCAGGCTCCTGCAGCCAGCAACTCTCTCCAGCTAGCTCTGCCTCCCCCCGCCCCCCCAACCCCCATGGTCTGGCTTGCTTGTCCCTGGAGCTGCTAGTTCCCTCTCTGCCATAAACCCCTACAATAGGCGGTCCCACATTCCAATAACCAAGTAAATCAAAACTCTCTCTTTTTTTTTCGAGACAGGGTTTCTCTGTGTAGTCCTGGCTGTCCTGGAACTCACTTTGTAGACCAGGCTGGCCTCAAACTCAGAAGTCCGCCTGCCTCTGCCTCCCGAGTGCTGGGATTAAAGGTGTGTGCCACCATGCCCGGCATAAATCAAAACTCTTTAAGCTTATAATTAACCAAACAGATTTGTGTATGGCCAAATTCTCAATTTACAGATACCAATACAGTAATTTCAGAACAAGTTAATAATGATAAAAGCTTTATCCCAATTATTTTAACCTTATGATATCATAGCTACTTGTGGCTGGTTAAAGCCGTGCTGGTTCATGTCCACCTCCATCTTGGCCTTCCTCTCTATCCCGAGATGCTCTCTGTCTCTGCAACTCTCAGCTCACAGGCCTCCTGCTGCCCTAGAGTACCTGGACAGGGAAAATCCTGCGACAGGAGATAGCATACTAAACATGCTGTTCTGTGTCTTGATTGCCCCTTTATAGTTCTGCGTTTTGTTTTCCAGCTATACAGCATGTGTGGTTTAATCGAACTGTTGGCAGATGTTTAGGCTGTTTCTAGTCTTGCAGTTACTGCGTGCTGCTGTAAGCAGCCTGCACAGGTGGCGTTCTATAGTTTTGCTTACATATCTTTGAGATGGGATTTTGGAACTGAGGATGCAGTAACAAAGAGCATATGTGGATGTACTTTTGCTGATTCGTGCCATGATGATATTTGGGGAACAGATATGTGCCATGCTTGCCAAGCTATCAGGCTGCCTTATGGAATACCATAACCTTTTCTTTTATAATTCTAGAAGCTGCAAAGTCCAAGACCAAGAAGCCAGTAGAGTTAGTGTGCAAACCGGGTACATTCTGTCTCATAGCTGGAACTGTCTTGTTGTGTTCTCACTTGAGAGTGCGAGGGCCTCTTTATTAAAGCATGCATTGATTTCCTGAGGACCCCACAGCAGGAGTTAGGGCTATAAACATTCAACACAGAAATTTGAAGCCGTACTTAGAAGAGTGTGACTCCCTGTCTTTCTTTCATTGAATTGTTGACTAAAGCTTTGCATTATTAGAAAAACAACACCGTCTAGAGGAGGGTCTAAAGGGTGACTGGCCTGTGGGCATCGTTGCGTTCTTTTCCTGATTCTTCACTTGTGGTATGCCGGCTGCATTATGCACCTTGATCTCACCCAGAGCGGAAAGAGCTTGAGCCATCCACCCTCTTTCTTGATTTATTATAGTTTGTCCATTGACTTAAAAACTATTGACCAATGTGGCCAAATGCTAGAATCCTTGCAAACTTGTCTGCTCTAAACATTTGTAAGATTTTTTTCCACAATGGCATTTTATTCAGCTGTAAAGAAAATGAAATTATGAACTGTCCAGGAAAGTGAGTGGGGCTAGAAAGGCTCAGTGAAGTTAGTGCTGATGTCAGTCCTGCCCAGAGAGATTCTTTTTCAATGGTTAGAGGGACTGCACAGATTCAGAACTAATGAGTGTAGGCAGGAAGTTAGCTCCCAGAGGGACTGACCAACAGGATACCAAAGAGAGAAAAACAAGCATGGACAAGTCAGCTCAAGTCCTTGAAAACAGGGTGGAAGATAATGGTGGTGATAGACTGGCTGCCGGGACTCAGCGCAGGAACCCAATAACTAGATGTAAAAGACAGCAGGTGCTAGTTGCTTCATGCAAGCTATGTCAGATTAAAACAATTTCAAGCCCCCTTCTGTAGGAGATCACGCATAGAGCAGGATTCCTCTTCCTCAGGAAGTGTTTTGAATTTCCCCTTTCCAGTTGCGCATCTGAGTGGGGGTAGGCTATAGGGGGACAGGGTTTCTCTGTGTAGTCCTGCCTGTCCCGGAACTCACTCTGTAGACCAGGCTGACCTCTAACACCGAGATCTGTCTGTCTCTTACCCATAGGCTGGGGATAAAGGCATGCACCACCACGCCCAGCTCCAGTTGCTTCTTAACCTTCTTCACTACCTGTTCTCACATAGGGAAGTGCTTTCCCGCCTCTGTGCACTTTTTTCTTTCCTATACAGTCTTTACATTCCTTTTATGAAACCAATATCTCCTCTACTTTTGAGTTTTAAGGCAATCATCTTTGTTTAGAACTTAAAATTTGAAGTAAAATCTAACGAAAAAAGAGCTATTCTTACTCTCTTGGACAGAAATCATATGGTCTCCTTCCAGCTTGTATATGTCACCCTCTCTGGCTGCATCTTGGTGCTGGAGCATTTTTAACTTCATCCCATTCCTGCATCGCTTGGCTTGGCATGAAGATGAGAAATCCTTATAGGTCTTTTCTATTTATTTCTAAGAGTTTTTTTTTTTTTCTTTTGGTATCTGGACCTTCTCAGTTGATTTTTATGCCAAAGTATATCAGTTTATGCCTAGATGATTTCTTTTTTATATATTTACCTAATTAAGAGCACATTGAATTTTTCCTGCATATTAACATCGTGTTAGCTTATTTTTTTTTAATTTAGATTTCTTTTTAAAAACGTTGTTTTTCTTCTTAGGTTCGCAACGTTCTCAATGATGCCGTGGATCTCCTGGAGTTCCGGGACAGAGTCATTAAAGCATCCTTAAACCACGCACACTTGGTGGTCTCCACGTCCCTGCAGTGCTACGTGTTCTCGTAAGCACCTTTACATTTCCTGAAAATCCAGAGGTTTTGTTAGTGATGAGAGATTTATTTTCAAGTTTTCATATCAACACAGTTTGTTTTAACATTAACTTTCTCAAAACCATACTGATTAACACCATGTTTCAAATCAGGAAATGAAGACCCCCCCCCCCCAAATATGTGCAAGAAAATAGAGGTAATGAAGTTTGTGTGTTAAGCTCACTTTTAAAACTGGACATATCTTGTGTGCTGTGGTTTCCTTACATAGGAGGGAAGACTTTGGTAGAGTCGTAAGTCAAAGTCCAGGGCTTAGCATAGCTGAAGAGCCAGCAGATGACTGTAACATAGGACGGCTGGCAGGCTGGAAGAATTCAGTAAGGACATGGAATAATAGTAACCGTAAATGCACTATGACCTGGAGCTGTCCAGAAACAGTGAAAAATACATTCAGTGTCCTCCTGAATGATAATTAATATACCAAGAACTTGCCCGGAAACCTAAAACACACTTGGTATTGCTGTGCTCATAAGCAGTGCACAAGCAGCTTTCTGGAAGCAGTGGCCTGATTTACAGTTTGTAATTATAATGATGTCAAGATTCCTACAGTGACCGATGTTAGGTCATCAGTGTAATTTTGCTGAATGAGGGGAGGAGATGCCGGGTGGCAGTCAGTGTACTATATTACAGCTACCTGCTGCGATGGATGTGAATAACTGCAATGTGTGTAATGAGCTGCAGGGAGGACTCCCGAGGAGTTCTTGCCTTTCTTTTGAACATAATTGCCGAGAGTAGTAAGTTTATATAATTTCATTTTTAGGCAGTGGCCATATTTAATAGTCAACTTCCAAAATCCTTATTTTTAGTATTACAAGCAAGCTTTTACATCCTACCATCTAAACTATCCAAAAAACTCAAAAAACCACTCATACCATCAGGAATTTTTGTTACGGACATGAAAAAGTTGTGCTTGTTTTATACTACAATGTATTTTTGGTTTAACTGTTTTATAAATATGGGGTAGACTGTTTGCCTGTGGCTTAGCTCTGCATGTGGTAGTCACTGAGCAAGTGTCTGAATAAAGAAATGAATCAAAGCATATAAAGTATAGTGTTGCATTGATATACTATGGCCCAGTAAGTCATAATGTAACAATATTGAATCTCATTGACAAGTGCTCCAGTTCCCACCTAATATGTATAAATCTGCAACTAATCAGAATCTGCAGCTTGGTAGCAGCCATGTCAGGAGTGCTGAAGTAGAAGAGGGAGCTAGGAGTGGAGAAAGAAGTGGCTCAGTGTTTGTGAATTGTTTGCTTAGATGACAAGAAGGATAACTGGTAATTTAGGAAAAATCAAAAAAGATACTAAACCAAGCAGCTATGATATACAGAAAAGAGTATAACATAGATGAAAAATATCATTTAATGTAGACGCGTATTTGACTAATTAATTTACATTGAGTTAAGGAAAATGAAGGCAAGTTCTTGTGCTTAAACTTTTGTTTGTTTTGTAGATAATTATGACTTAGCTAAATCCGTAATAAGGGATTTAGTTTACTGGTGGTAGTGACAAGATCAGACTGGGATTGTTAGATGTTATGCTATTTAACTTTAGTTATCTCATTATCCTCATATTGTATCATGTGGGACAGTGTACGACTGTCTTCTTTCCTGAGTTAGCCCTGCCTCTCCTTTCTGGTTGTTAATATATATGGTAAGATATGAAATCTCAATATTTATGAAAATGAAATACAGTGGAGCAGCTGTAGGAACAACACAGTACCGAGACAGTTCACCAAAGCCTGTGAACCAGTGATTTACGTAGTAATAGCTATCATTTGTTGAATGATTCGCTATACTATTTTTATGCTTATCATTACTACTATTCCTATTTTATTAGATGAAGAGCTAAAGGTCATAGAGAATACAGAGATTAAGTAACCTGACCCCAGGTTAAATTATTTACCTTCTAAAGAGCTGAAGTTTGGTTCTAAGTTCTTACTACTGTTGCCTCTTTATTTATAATATATAATTTAAAAAATAAACATGTAATATACTTAATTTATAAAAAGAAATTCTGCAAAAAGAAAGTAATACAGAAAACTGGCACATTGCATTCTTACTTAATTTTTTGAGTAAGGGTTAGAAACCCTCCTTGTTTTCTGTCTCATAGCTTAGGGAGTTTATATTTCCATGACATTTACATTGGGTCTCAACTGTGAGAAGTTATAGTTATTTCTAAGAGGAGTTTTTCAGTGCTGGAGATTGAGTCCAGGGCCTCACACATGCCAGGCAAGCACTGCACCCCTGAACTACACCCCATCCCTACGAGGACATTTTTCAAAAGCCTTACATAAATCACCACTGTTCTGATTAGTTCTCTAGCAACTAAGGAAGCATACGCGCTTTTTCGTGAAACAAAAACACACTTATCTGTATCAGACTAATTACTGACACTAATTTGAGTAGCCATTATTACAAAACTGCTCCATTTTAGTGTTGCTTTGCCATATGCATGCATTTACTTGCTGAAGAGGATATCAAATTCAGCCAACATTTAATGGTACACCAGTATACCTACTCTCTGCAATCTGTCTCTTTTTCTATCTTCTAGATGTGAAAATGAAGCTTAGTCTCTTTAAGGAATGGGGGAGGGTGTTGGGGAGATGGCTCAGTGGGCAAGAGAGCTTCCTGTGCAAGCATGAGAATCTGAGTCCAGATTTCTAGCATCCAAGTAAAAAACTGTGCATAGCTGCACATACCTGTATTAGAGGGTAGAGGCATGCAGGTCCTGGGAGCTCACCCTGGCCAGCCAGCCTCGCTGGAGTGGTGAGCTTCTGCTTCAGTGAGAGACCCTTCTTATCTGTAAGGTAGAAGGGTGCACAGGCATGTACAGCTGCATGCTGTGTGCACACATGTACATACATGCATATACATACAATAAAAGAATAAGTGACACGTGCCTATAACCTCAATACTTGGAAGGTGGAGATAGAAGGATCAGGAGTCTAAGGCCATCAACACCTATATAGCTACTTCAAGGCCAAACTAGAACTCTACTTGACAGCAAGACTGTCTTGGCTAGTTCAAGACTGTGTCTTAAAACCAGAATTGGTTCTATGAGAGTTACTGAGAATAAAAAGGCATTTGAAGTGGGAAACAGCTTCAGTTGTAGACGTGTCTTCACTTGCCCCAGTTTTGTTTTGGTTCTGCTTCTTTAGGCAAGGTGTTTCTCTAATCTAAGCTGGCCTACTTCTCACTATGTAGCCCAAGTTGACCTTGAGCTCATAGTCATCCCCCTGCCTCTCACTGCTGAGTGCTAGGATTACTAGCCACTATGTCTGCCTTTCTCCCAGTTCTTTAAATCTCGTTGTCCTATTAAAAACGAGAGGAATTATTTGTGCATCTACTTGTCACTTTATTGAGTAAGTGTGGTCAGAGCTTACATTTTTAGGGCACTTTACAGAAATAATGTTTTAATCCAACAAAAGTGCTGGAAGATCTATAGGAAAAATAATTATGTTGAACATAATTATGTTATATTTGTTTTTGTTTGTTTGTTTTAGGCAGGGTCTCACTATGCAGACCAGGCTGGCCTCAAACTCAGAGATTTACCTGACTCTGACTCTGCCTCTTGAGTGTTCGGACTAAAGGTGTGTGCACCGTGCTGGATGCCATCATGCTATTACGGCATTCTCTGTCAGGCGCTTAGAGGGCTCTTCATTATTCTCTAGGAAGACACCGACTTTAAGGAAGCTAAGCTTGCTAAAGTCACAAGGCTGGGAGATGTGGCAGCCTGCTATTTAATCCAGATTAGCCTAATCCATCTTCAGGATGCTATGCTGCTGTTGTTCTTCAGATGAGAAATCTTAGATGGCCTGCCTAAAGTCAGAGCTAATAAACAGCAGAAGAAGGACTGATTCTTAGGATTCCTACATTCATGTACAGTATTCTCCAGTAAGCACTTATGTAATAGTTGCTGGAGACACAGAATCTCTGCTTTTTACTTGAGGATACTGATAGGTGAGTAAATTTAATGTGTTAAAAGTGTTTTAATAGAAATACATATGTGATAATTTGTGAAATTAAATTTACTATTTAAGATGAGTAACTGCTTGCTTATTAATATGTGTTTAATATTTGAAATGCTAATACAGTTCATTTTATTCATCTTTTAGTACGAAGAACTGGAATACACCACTTATATTTGATCTCAAAGAAGGAACTGTTAGTTTAATTCTGCAGGCAGAAAGGTAATTTGTTTATCTTTTAACTATTGGATTTAGGATTAAGATAGCTCATGTAGCAGTTTTAAAATACCTCACAGGGGTGGGAGAGATGAGGAAGGACCCAAGATCAGTTCCCAGCATCCACATGGTGGCGCAATCCTCTGTAACTTGTTCCAGGGGATCCAGTGCCCTCTTATGGCCTCCATGGGAACTGCATGCATGTTGTACATACACAGCAGGCAAAATACTCTTGTATTTACATAAGATAAAAATAAATCTTATTTTTTTAATTCTCACAAAATGATGTAGTAGTCATTTGGGATCAGTCTTTTCCTATCATGTGTTTAATAATTTGTAAGTAGATCAGTGGTAATTAAATATTTTATTCTCAGAATTTCTTTATATTCTTACAAAGATATTGAAGGTACCATGTGAGATATATATACATACACACACACACACACACACACACACATATATATATATATATATATATAAACATTCACTACATTAAAAATTAAAATCAAGAAATGTGCTAGTTTACTAGTTTTAAATGTTGGAAAATCTTATTACAAGTAACATTAGTGTAACAGCATGAGAGAATGACACTCAACAGGAAAGGGAGTCTGGCCCCAGTGTTCTGTTTGCTTGTTCTTTCTTTTCCTCTTCTATGTGGCTTTAGTTTATCCTAAGTTTGTAGAAGTCTAAGAGTGTGGTAGGTGAGATGAATGGTCAGCAATGGTCCAGGGTTGCTCTGCTGTCCTTCCTCCTGTCCTCCTTTTCCTTCCTGGCACCAGCGACAAGACCCTGGCTTTGCCTGTGCTCAGCGCATACTTGTGACTGAGCTATACCCCCAGCTCTAGTTTCATTTTTAAATATTGGTTGAAGCTCATTGATTTCATGAGCCTGCTTCTAGGCTGTGGTCTGAAAATTGAAAAGTAGTATTTTCTGGTAAGTTCTTCAGTGATCCAGGACTAAGAATCCCTGGATGATACACTTGAGCAAATTAGGACTGGATGTTACTCCAGGAGCCACAATTTTAAAATAAAAACCAACAGTCGATTTATTAAGGGCAGTGACCCCCTTCTGAGTCAAACTTAGAAAAGCTATGACAATAACATCTCTGCACTTTGCCCAAGGTCAGGTGTAGGAAAGCTACCCAATAAGACTTAGCGAAGTGTGGAAATGTAGTTATTTACCTAAACATGCATATAAACCCTCTGCATCAAAGCCACACCTTAACTCATCTCCTCTCCTGCATGGAGGCAGCTTAGTGCTGGTCTTTAGCAGGTTTTCTAGCCCAGAGGTACCTGTAAGTAGCCAGAACAGGACTGAAGCTGCTGGGCGGGCGATGGGGGCTGGGCAGTCACAGGAAGAGGAAGCTGGAGCACAGAGCAGGGGCTGAGTCAGACTGTCATTTAATTACCGAGAAACATGGTCGTCACGATGGTGATCCTGGGTAGTCAAGGAAATGTTGCATCAAATTTTGTCATCATTTAATGAAACGAAACGTGCTTTACTTCCATCATAACTTTTCAAGATGTTGTTTTACCAGTTAAAAGGCAAGAGTCAGCTAGCTAAAGGCCCTGTTTTTCAAATGTCTTTTATTCCAAATAATTTTATAAATTATTTATAAGTTTATTGAGTATGTTCATAGTTTAAGTATATATTGATGGCATAAATAATTACGTAAAAGGTAATTTAGTTACTGCCTGCCTCTGATTTCATTTCTATAGTCAGACCTTTACCCACTGAAACAGTATTTACTCATGAGAAGTTTAAAAGCTGATGTCTTACTTATAATAAATGTTTGCAGTGCTGAGTGTGATAACATTTGTGTGCATGTGTGGTGTGCACATGTGCAGGTATACATGCATGTGTGTAGGCCAGAGATTACCATTGGGTGTCTTGCTCCATTGCTCTATTTGTCTGTCTGTGTGTGTGTGTATGTAGGAGTGGATGTGTTATGTGCACACATTCGTGTGCATGTGCACATTTGTGTGCATGAAGGCTAGAGTTCATGCCCAGCGTCTTCATCTAATGTTCTCTACCATACCTTTTTGGTTATTTCTTTGAGGTCATAATGTAATTACATAATTTCTCCCTTCCCTCTCCTCCTTCCAGACCCTCCCATATGCTCTCCTTGCTCTCTTTCAAATCCATGGCCTTTTTTTTCCATTACTGTTGGTGTGTATGTGTCTGTTTGTATAATGTTACTTGTACGTATAGTTTGAGGACTGACCATTGGATATTGGTTAGCCAGTTGGTGTGCTTTTCCTTGAGGAAGACGATTTCCCCCTCTCTTAGAATACCTTAGTTACCTGTAGTTGTTTGTGTAGGGTGGAGGCCTCCTGGGCTTGCCTGTACTATATTGAGTCAGAGTCTCTCACTGATCCTGGAGCCTCCCACTTTGGCTGGGCTGCCTGGCCAAGGAGCTCCAGGCACTCCTATCTTCACCTCCCCAATGCTGGATTGCAGGAGCACACTGCTGTGCCCAGCGTTTTACATGCCAAGGATCTGAACTTAGGTCCTCAAGCACTTTACCAGCAGCCATCTTCCCTGCCCTCAGAGAGTTCTGGCCTGTGACTATATCTTAATGTCATTTTCCTATATTTGTATAATAGTTTCAAAGTGACAGGCCTCACACTGAGGAGTTTGGTCTATTTTGGATGGATTTTTGTACAGTGTAAAAACAATGAAAGAAACAAAGAGCTTTTAGTAATGACAGAAAGGATTTTTTTTTTCTTGTTTGGTTTTTAGAGACAGGGTTTTTCTGTGTACCCTTGGCTCTCTCAGAACTCACTCTGTACACCACCTGCCTCTGCCTTCTGAGTGCTGGAATTAAAAGCATGCTTTATAACTGCCTAGCAAGAAAGGATATATTAATGATGTGTCACTTAGTCAATATTGGGAAATACCATTTTTTATACTGTGTGGCCATACACTAATCCATAAGGACCAAATACTTCAATTAAATAAATACATATCCTTAAGTATTAGAGTGTGTACTTTTTTTATTCATTAGAAATACAAATATAGGTGTAGTATACACCCATTAATTTCATTTTAAAAGGTATGTGCTCTTTGATCCTGAAGTTATGATTCTAGAAAGTATATTTTAAAATAAGTAGACAGAGACAAATGTACATTGTAGACACTTTTAAAAACAGCGAATAAGAGCCAGACACGCACATGCCTTTAATCGCAGCACTTTCGAGACAAAGGCACATGGATCTCTCTGAGTTTGAGGCCAACCTGATCTACACAAAAAGTTCAGGACAGCCAGGGTACCCTGTCTGTCCCATAGAAAGACCCTGTCTCACATCTCTTCCCCTGCTCCCCGCAAAGTACAACAACAATGAATAATTTGAAATAAAATGCCCATCAAAGGTGAGTTAGGGGTGGGAGAGATTGCTTCCTGAACAAAACGCTTGTCACACAAATGTGAGGATCAGAGTTCAGACCCCGAGTGAGCTGAGTACAGTAGTGGCCAGCCATCTGTCGTTCCAGTCTCTGGTGAGTGGGAGCTGCAGAAGGAGAGCCTCTGAGGTCTGTAGGCCAGCCAACCTGGTGTAGCAGCTAACCTGGTGTAGCAGCCAACCTGGTGTAGGCCAGCTAACCTGGGGTAGCAGCTAACCTGGGGTAGCAGCTCTGTAGAGCACAGGGTTCCTTTCTCAAACAAGGCAGAAGGGCTAACCTGAGATTGCCTTGGGACCTACATATCTGGTGAGCTAATAGAGTTGGTGCCTGCCTGCATGCACACAGGTGCATACAGGTGCACACACAAAGTGAACTAGTAGCTCTGCGAATGGCTCACTCACAGAGCATTTGTCTAACATATGTAGAGCCAGGGTCCATCCCCAAGGATGAAAACATTAGTTAAAATGTTTGCTGTATTCATCCCTTGTTTACTGTCAGTATCTATATTAGGTAGAGATCTATTTTGAATGGATTTTAGTACAGAGATGTCTTTGTTTTACACATTATTGTTTATAATGTGTGGATTTTCAAAGAAAACATATATTGGCCATAAAATATTTAAGAAATTATTAACTACAAGGATCCTAGAGCCTTGAATATAGCTGTAGCAAAGAATATAGCTGTACATGAATGCCCATTGCAAATATCATGAGTGTTTTGATATGAATACATACTATGATCACTTCATAATTTTAAAATCAGAAGCATCTCACTTTAATAAATGCTGGCACTGAAGTTAATTTTTGAGTCATTTTTGGTTTTGGCTTTAACCAGCACCCGACTTTATCTTGAACACACTCTGCTTCTGAAACCCGTCTCAGTATTGTTTCATAGAGCAAACAGCATCTTATCTTAACATCCATGACTGGAAAACGAGGATTTTTCTTTTTTTTTTCTTTTTTTTCTTTTTTTTTTTTTTTTTAAAGATTTATTTATTTATTATATGTAAGTACACTGTAGCTGTCTTCAGACACTCCAGAAGAGGGCATCAGATTTCATTACGGATGGTTGTGAGCCACCACGTGGTTGCTGGGATTTGAACTCAGGACCTTCGGAAGAGCAGTCGGCGCTCTTAACTACTGAGCCATCTTGCCAGCCTCGAGGATTTTTCTGATTGCCTTCCTGTGGGTGTCTTCCTAGAAAAAGAGATGATTTGAGGGCATAATGTAAATGACATCAGATCTGAGGACACGGGCTCGATGTTTTTGACCTTGTCATTCCCCTCCCCTACTTGTAGTTAAAAGGCAAAATAAAACAAACACGTTCAAGTTTTTAAATATTTCAGTCTTTATCTACATTCTTATAATTTTAGGACTTAGGTTTTTTACCCCGAAGGGTAAACTCTTACTTAATAGAGAAATGAGAATGGAGCATCTTCCTTTTTTAATTTTTTTTATTTTTTCAGACATTTTCTTCTGGTGGATGGCGGGGGTATCTACCTGCACTCTTATGAAGGGCGCTTCATTTCTTCTCCAAAGTTTCCTGGCATGAGAACAGACATCCTGAACGCTCAGACTGTGTCTCTGAGCAATGACACGATAGCAATAAAGGACAAAGCTGACGAGAAGAGTAAGTCTGTCATTATGTGGCCTTTCATGTACAATTTCAGGCAGTTTATAAAGCTATGGGACTTCTGTTTCTTCATCTCTTAATATATTAACATTTTGTGGAAAAGCCAGGAATTCCCTGATTTCTTTTAAACATGAGCTAAATAACTAAAATTCTCATACAGGTAAAACAAATATATGTTGTCTCAACATCCGAGACCAGTGGTAAATATATTAATCACATAATTTTATTTCAAGGATTATGATTCTAAAATATATATTAATTCTTAAAGTTTTAAAGCTTCTTTGATATTCCCTTTGTATTCATTTAGTAATATAGTAAATGTTCTTCATTGTGCCATTTATTTTGTTTATATATTTGTCAACTAATAATTTAGGTTAATGAAGTAAAAAGAAGATATGAATAATTTAAATTTTACATGTAAAAATCCAGGCCATATTAGACTCACACACATATATATATATTTCAGTGTTTTGTAATGCAATGTTACATTAAGCTGTTTTATTAAGACATCCTATTCTAGATTAAGTAAATTATCAACGGTGGTCAAAATGAAGTCAGTGAACACATGTAACTCAACAGTTGGCTAAGGACACATGCTCTGAAGCGACTGATCCAGGGTGAAGGAGCGGCGCTGTGGGCGCACTGACTTACAGAACAAATAAGTAGAAAGATCCCAGGAGGGAATGATTGACACATTAAAGGGACTATCTGAAGGCTATTCCATGGTTCAGAGTGAACCAAGCAGGAGAGGAGGGCAGAGAGGTAGGCTGGACCCAGTCTCCTCCATGCTAGGCAACTGCCTACCACTGAGCCATCCTTCCAGCCCACATACTACTTTAATCCATGATCACACTTAACGTGAAGCCTCTCCTCTCAAGTTGTTACCTGGTTGACTGGTTGTGGCAGTGTTGTGCTGAAGACCTTTAGACCTTGCTCATCTTGCACTACGGAAATGTTACATCATTTCTCTTCCCCGCTCCAGCAACCAGTATCCTGCTATCTGCTTCTGTAAGACTCATTATCTTAGGCATCTACGCTGGTAGAATTGTGCAACATTTGTTCTTTGATGGCTACCTTATTTTACCTAGCCTGTCTTCCAGATGTGCAGGGCTTTCTTTTCTCTCTTTCATTCTTAAGGCTAATTGATCTCTGTGTGTATGTGAGTGTGTTTGTGTGTGTCTGACTGGCTGGCTCTCCCTTTCCCTCTTCCCTCTGCCTCTCCTCCCTCCTCACCCCCCTCTGTCGTCGTCCCACCCACACACATTTTGTTGTTGTTGTTTACTGATCAGACTGACCATGTCATTTCCACATTTTGGCTGTTCCAAGTAATGATGCAATGACCATGAGACCACTAACATGAGATCTGAAGCCAGTGCTTCCCACAAATGCGATGGATTTCTAGATCACTTGAAGTTCCGTTTATAACTTGTTGATGTTCCTCTGTGCTGTTTTCTATGGTAACAACACCATGTTACATTACTACTAACAGCAACCAATGAGTAAACATTCTAATTTCCATTTCTCCCATGTTCACTGGCATACTGGCTTGCTTGTTTGTTTGTTTGTGCCTTTAAAGAACCATCCTAACCAATATGAGGAAATGCAGTAGTTTGGAGCAGTAAAACATTGCAATTTCCTTCTGTAGACTTGTCAGCCCTATAAAATGCTCTGTCTTAAAAGTAACTCCTGGTTATCTAAGGAAGTTATTTAATGTGGAAGTGTCTTCCGGATTTCATCTTGGTAGCTAATTCTTTTATCTAGCATTTAGGAAAACAAATCACTGATAACAGCTCTCAAGAAGAAAACTACCCAAGAAATAGTTCTAAACAAGTCACCTGATAGACAGGAAATAGTTCATAAATTGCATCTTATTTACACATGAGTTAACTTTCTCTACCTGAGAGAAGCAATTGCAGGGTAGAAAAGTTTGTTTGTATTCGCAGTATCAGGTGTCAGTCCATGGTCACGTGAGGCAAATCGGAATGTTGTGGGAGGAGCGCGTGACAGGGTGGAGCTGTTCGGCTCACGCTGTCTGGAAGCGGAGAAGCAGAAGAGTGTTAGGGTCCCGTGCTCCCTCCTGAGGCACACCCATTACCTGACATCCTTCATTAGACCCCAGCACCTCCTCTCTGGCATGGCAGGTTGAATATTTTACAAGGCCATCAATTTGTAATAATGTATTAATGATTTATGGAGGATCTCAATTATTGACAATCCATTTACTCCCAAACATGGTATACTACAATTTTGTTCAAACTCTGACTATTCAGAATTCTTGCATCCCACAAAGCTGCGGGCACTCTTTATGAGATTGCCATCACTTTCCATGTCTGCTGCTCGTTCTTTTAGCTGAGCTTTGAGGGTTTACTACACTGTATGGTCAGTTAAATCACTGGCCACTCATTTGAGCTTAGTCTCTAGATCCCTTCTTATCCACAGAAGTCAGGGACCTAAAAGCTCCATTCTGTTAGTTGCTGCTCAGTTTATCTGATTGTGAACCTTCATCTGTAGTAAAGAAAGTACCAATGAATTTGTTGTTCTCAGCAACAAAGCAGAAAATCTCCTGTTATTCCAGAAATGTTAAGGGGTTTTGAAGCTCCCAGCCAAGAATCCAGGATAAATTATTTATTTTACCACTCGAGTGTATAATAGAAACAGCATGCTGTATATTGTCTGGCATTGTATAAATGGTTTTTAACGCACATTTTGTTTTGTGAAAAGGATTGTTGCATAGAACTAAACTAGAGATGCCCCGATTGTAACTTGGCATCCACAATTGGATTTGCCACAGATGAACCTATGGACCCTTTCCTTACCATAGGAACAGGACAACATTAGTTATGCTACTTTTATACAAAATGTCACCTCAGTAATAATTAGAAATGTGATGTTGGTTTCCTGGGCTGGTAGAGGCTCTGTGGTCCATAAAGCTGAGTAATACCTCCTAAGAGTTATGATGGCTCCTTGACATTTACCAGCAGTGGTCTAATGTAACCAGCAGTGCTCTACTGTTTGTTTTTTTTCTAGTAATCTTCCTCTTTGAGGCGTCAACTGGAAAACCCCTAGGGGATGGGAAACTTCTTTCTCATAAGGTAATAAACATTTGCTGGGTTTAGTATAAATGGCCACTGTTCAGTTAATTTCTTTTTGAAATAATAGTTATACCTTAAGAAGGAAAACAGACTATTTTAATATTTAAAAATAAGTGTATGTCTTCCATATTATATCAAAAAATGCTATAACTTAAGACTAAGAACAGGGAAATTCTGGAATAGGGCCTGTGTGGACAGTTGAATGAATGAGATGCTATGGTGTGTGTCTGCTGCCCAGACTTGTACTGCTTTTCAATAACATGTTGTATTTTACTAAACTTGTAGATAAAAGTGTCTTTATGAGCCGGGCGTAGTGGCACACGCCTTTAATCCCAACACTTTCGAGGCAGAGGCAGGCCGATTTCTGAGTTCGAGTCCTGCCTGGTTTACAAAGTGAGTTCCAAGACAGCCAGGACTACACAGAGAAACCCTGTCTCGAAAAAACAAAAACAAAAACAAAACAAAACAACAAACAAAAAAGTGTCTTTATAAATTTGTAGTAAATTTCTTACTGAGCTGTCCTTAGACAGCATTTTCTTTAAATTTTAAGACCATAGCTCAACAACCATATTATAGGGGGAAATTATTCTCTATAAAAGTACAAAGCACCCCAAATTGTCAAGTGTGTGGTGGTTTGGGTTTTTAGTCTTTAAAATGAGCACATTGCACTACAGTTATCCTTTTAAACTAGTGATATTTGAGAATGGAAAGATGCTTTTAACATTTAACAATTCCAATGAAATTGCTTCTTTAATTTGTACTTTCCCCTTTAGTCATTATTTGTTTTACATTTAAAATTATGTACCAATTCATGTAAATCAGAAATGTGAAAAAACATTAAAATATATTTTTAAAAAACGTCTCCCTACCACACCAATTTTCAGTACTCTACCTGAGAAGTACCACAGTTACTAATGTCTTCTATGTCCTTGCAGAGACTTTCAATCGTAAACCGCACTGCTATGTGTTCTTTCCCTCTGCTTACACCAGCGTGCAGCACACAGATGTGCACTTGGCTCTCTCTCACATAACACCACTTTGGAGGTCTTTCCACATCTATACATATGTTCTTTTCTTTTCCCGACCACCATCACATAATACAGCAGGGTCTGCAGTATTGGCTGGTTTAACCTCCCCGTTGGTAGGTGTCTAAGCTCCCTGGGAAGCTGGCCACTGTGCTGCTCATTGGTCATCCCAGCATGGGTATGTTGAAGGAGGATCACAAGCTAAAGGCTGGCTTGGGCTAGTGAGACAGGCGAGAAAGTGTCTGCTATTTCCCACCACGGTGTTGCCTTGCAACCACTCTGTTATCACTGTGCCTGCCACTAATTCTAAACTACATCAAAGGACTTCAGCATTTGTGATTTTTAAGAACCATTCTCTTCTACAGAGGCTGCCTTCTCACTCCCATTAGAAGATAATGGAATGCCTGTTTGTTGTCATTTAAATCAATACTATAGAGGCAGAACTTTTCCTTCACAGTAGAATTAAGTATATAAAAAGAAGTAAATTTCGCAGCTGTAATCATTTTTTGTAAGAAAGGTTAAAGTAAGAATAATTTAATAACATCGAATAAATGGTTGTTTTATTATGGCAACTTTTCCCACTAATGCACATATCCTAAGTGTAAGAATGT
Source organism: Mus musculus (assembly GCF_000001635.26). NCBI lineage: Eukaryota > Metazoa > Chordata > Mammalia > Rodentia > Muridae > Mus > Mus musculus. Next base: position 68,926,090 of record NC_000069.6, on the reverse strand, counting down.
CCAGTTTCATAGTTGTAAGAATGGAGGTCATTTCTTCTACATCTCATAACTTACTCAGTATACGTGGATATGGCACGAGAAGTGTTAAGTTTTACATTCTACTTGCGCTGTGGGTTAAGCTTAACGTTCACAAGAGGCGATGGCAGGAAGAATACCAGAGTTTGAGCCCTGCCTGGGCTGCATTTCTAGTATTGAGCCAGGAAGGTAATGTAGAAAATTCCTGTCTCAACAAAACAAAATAAAAACCAAAGTAAGCAGTAACAACAAAACAATATCTTCTATTCTATACAATAATAATTTACCCATCAATGTGAGGAGACCAAAACTGGAGCACTTCGCTGTAATAACAGCATTCACAGTACAACTCAAGTTTGGGGTTTTATTTTGCTCTTACTTACTGTGTAACTGAGCATGACCTTGAACTCCTGATCCGTCTGCCTCCCAAGGGCTAGGATGGCAGGCATGTGCCATCACACCTAAAATAAGTCTGAGCGGTATTAGATGACTATCAGTCCATGGCAAGGGAGAGACTTGAAGTGAACACATACTGCTTTCATGTCCCACTGCAGAGTGACTCAGGAGGACTAGAACAGAAGGAGGGGTGTGGACTGGACAGGAGGAGGGGGGCTCTGCTGTGTAAAGAGGGCCTCTGTGTAATACACACATCATTACTCTCCATGTCTGACTTCAACTTCCTAGGCACCAGAACCATCCATGTAACTATTTCTAGTATTACACCAACACTAGCTTCTATTGCTGGTGATGACAGACACTCCTTTAAAAAAGATTTACTTACTTATTTGTATGTGGGTGTGTGTTTGCACACACACACACACACACACACAGGCCAAAAGAGGGTGCCAGGTTTCCTCTCCTATAATCCCACACCTATTCCTTTGAGACAGGGTCTTTTTAATGAACCTGGGCCTTTAATTTTCTCCACTAAGCCAGAAGCCCCAGAGGCCCTTCTGTCCCCATCCTGTCTCAGAGCTGGGGTTAAAGCATATACCAGGTATCTGGCTTGTCATGCAGGGATGAGATCTGAGCTCTGGTCCACATGATTGCACAGCAAGTGCTCTTAGCCACTGAACCATCTCTCCAGGCCAGCAAATATGCCTTTAATTGTAAAGATAATTTATTTGAAATATTTGTGTTTTTATACCACCAAAATATTAGTGCTCTAATATTCATGAAATAAGGATTTTTTTTCTTTAAAATATGAATTATATTCTAGAGGGGCTCTCTTTTAAAAATATAAAGTAGAAAGACTGGTCTACAAACTTGCATAAAGATATATGTATATCTTTTATTTTTAAAGGTATTATCTTAGTTAGGGGTTTACTGCTGTGAACAGACACCATGACCAAGGCAACTCTTAGAAGGACAGCATTTAATTGGGGTTGTCTTAACATGTTCAGAAGTTCAGTCCATTGTCATCAAGGCAGGAACATGGCAGCATCCAGGCAGGCATGGTGCAGGAGGAGCTGAGAGTTCTACACATCTTCATCTGAAGGCTGCTAGCAGAATACTAGCTTCCAGGCAGCTAGGATGAGGGTCTTAAAGTCCAAACCCACAGTAACACACCTACTCCAACAAGGCCACACCTACTCCAACAGGGCCCCACCTTCTAATACTGCCACTCCCTGGGCTGAACACATAAAAAACCATCATAGGCATTATGTATATAATCCTAGACACAATATAACCATGATATTTGTTGAGTTCAGAGTTCCTAGCAAAGTCTTCAGACACAGTAGGCAGCATACAAATCACTCATGGATCAAGCATAATTGAACCCATACTAAAGTATTTTTGAGTTTTGAGAAACTTCATCTTACTAATTAATATAATAGATTAATTCAGTATTCCAGAAATGTTTTATTATTGTAGAAAAATGGAGATCTTGGAGCTGTAAGTTCTGGACTTGTTTGGTATTTGCTTTTTCTGACCCACACACAAACCCCCTGCCAACCCCCGCCCCCCCAAAAAAATCACTGAATGCTCATGGGTCTCATTTGGGAAATATAATGCCTTAAGCACATTTTTTGTTTCACAAAAAAATCATGAAGAAAATTGTAATTTTTTTATACTTTTTATTAGGTATTTTCCTCATTTACATTTCCAATGCTATCCCAAAAGTCCCCCATACCCCCCCCCACCACTCCCCTACCCACCCACTCCCACTTTTTGGCCCTGGCATTCCCCTGTACTGGGGCATATAAAGTTTGCAAGTCCAATGGCCCTCTCTTTCCAGTGATGGCCGACTAGGCTATCTTTTGATACATATGCAGCTAGAGTCAAGAGCTCCGGGGTACTGGTTAGTTCATAATGTTGTTCTACCTATAGGGTTGAAGATCCCTTTAGCTCCTTGGGTACTTTCTCTAGCTCCTCCATTGGGGGCCCTGTGATCCATCCAATAGTTGACTGTGAGCATCCACTTCTGTGTTTGCTAGGCCCCAGCCTACTCTCACAAGAGACAGCTATATTTGGGTCCTTTCAGCAAAATCTTGCTAGTATATAGTATGTTCCATTGGTCTACTTGTATGTCGCTATACCAGTACCATGCAGTTTTTATCACAATTGCTCTGTAGTACAGCTTTAAATCAGGCATGGTGATTCCATCAGAGGTTCTTTTATCCTTGAGAAGAGTTTTTGCTATCCTAGGTTTTTTTGTTATTCCAGATGAATTTGCTGATTGCCCTTTCTAATTCGTTGAAGAATTGAATTGGAATTTTGATGGGGATTGCATTGAATCTGTAGATTGCTTTTGGCAAGATAGCCATTTTTACTATATTGATCTTGCCAATCCATGAGCATGGGAGATCTTTCCAGCTTCTGAGATCTTCTATAATTTCTTTCTTCAGAGACTTGAAGTTCTTATCATACAGATCTTTCATTTCCTTAGTTAGAGTCACGCCGAGATATTTTATATTATTTGTGACTATTGAGAAGGGTGTTGTTTCCTTAATTTCTTTCTCAGCCTGTTTATTCTTTGTGTAGAGAAAGGCCATTGACTTGTTTGAGTTAATTTTATATCCAGCTACTTCACCGAAGCTGTTTATCAGGTTTAGGAGTTCTCTGGTGGAATTTTTAGGGTCACTTATATATACTAACATATCATCTGCAAAAAGTGATATTTTGACTTCATCTTTTCCAATTTGTATCCCTTTGATGTCCTTTTGTTGTCGAATTGCTCTGGCTAGGACTTCAAGTACTATGTTGAATAGGTAGGGAGAAAGTGGACAGCCTTGTCTAGTCCCTGATTTTAGTGGGATTGCTTCCAGCTTCTCACCATTTACTTTGATGTTGGCTACTGATTTGCTGTAGATTGCTGTATGGGCCTTGAATTCCTGATCTTTCCAAGACTTTTATCATGAATGGGTGTTGGATCTTGTCAAATGCTTTTTCTGCATCTAACGAGATGATCATATGGTTTTTGTCTTTGAGTTTGTTTATATATTGGATTACGTTGATGGATTTCCATATATTGAACCATCCCTCCATCCCTGGGATGAAACCTACTTGGTCAGGATGGATGATTGTTTTGACGTGTTCTTGGATTCAGTTAGTGAGAACTTTATTGAGTATTTTTGCATCGATATCCATAAGGGAAATTGGTCTGAAGTTCTCTATCTTTGTTTGGGTCTTTTTGTGGTTTAGGTATCAGAGTAATTGCGGCTTCATAGACTGAGTTGGGTAGAGTACCTTCTACTTCTATTTTGTGGAATAGTTTGTGAAGAACTGGGATTAGATCTTCTTTGAAGGTCTGATAGAACTCTGCACTAAACCCATCTGGTCCTGGGCTTTTTTTGGTTGGGAGACTATTAATGACTGCTTCTATTTCTTTAGGGGATATAGGACTGTTTAGATCATTAACCTGATCTTGATTTAACTTTGGTACCTGGTATCTGTCTAGAAACTTGTCCATTTCATCTAGGTTCTCCAGTTTTGTTGAGTATAGCCTTTTGTAGAAGGATCTGATGGTGTTTTGGATTTCTTCAGGATCTGTTGTTATGTCTCCCTTTTCATTTTTGATTTTGTTAATTAGAATGCTTTCTCTGTGCCCTCTAGTGAATCTGGCTAAAGGTTTGTCTATCTTGTTGATTTTCTCAAAGAACCAGCTCCTCGTTTGGTTGATTCTTTGAATAGTTTTTCTTGTTTCCACTTTGTTGATTTTGCCCCTTAGTTTGATTATTTCCTGCCGTCTACTCCTCTTGGGTGAATTTGCTTCCTTTTGTTCTAGAGCTTTTAGGTGTGTTGTCAAGCTGCTAATGTGTGCTCTCTCTAGTTTATATTTGGAGGCACTCAGAGCTATGAGTTTTCCTCTTAGAAATGCTTTCATTGTGTCCCATAAGTTTGGGTATGTTGTGGCTTCATTTTCATTAAACTCCAAAAAGTCCTTAATTTCTTTCTTTATTCCTTCCTTGACCAAGGTATCATTGAGGAGAGTGTTGTTCAGTTTACACATGAATGTTGGCTTTCTATTATTTATTTTGTTATTGAAGATCAGCCTTAGTCCATGGTGATCTGATAGGATGTATGGGATGATTTCAACATTTTTTTATCTGTTGAGGCTTGTTTTGTGTCCAATTATGTGGTCAGTTTTGGAGAAGGTACCATGAGGTGCTGAGAAGAAGGTATATCCTTTTGTTTTAGGATAAAATGTTCTGTAGATATCTGTTAGATCCGTTTGTTTCATAACTTCTGTTAGTTTCACTGTGTCCCTGTTTAGTTTCTGTTTCCATGATCTGTCCATTGGTGAAAGTGGTGTGTTGAAGTCCCCCACTATTATTGTGTGAGGTGCAATGTGTGCTTTGAGCTTTACTAAAGTTTCTTTAATGAATGCGACTGCCCTTGTATTTGGGGCATAGATATTCAGAATTGAGAGTTCCTCTTGGAAGATTTTACCTTTGATGAGTATGAAGTGCCCCTCCTTGTCTTTTTTGATGACCTTGGGCTGGAAGTCGATTTTATTAGATATTAGAATGGCTACTTCAGCTTGTTTCTTCAGACCATTCGCTTGGAAAATTGTTTTCCAGCCTTTCATTCTAAGGTAGTGTCTATCTTTTTCCCTGAGGTGGGTTTCCTGTAAGCAGCAAAATGTTGGGTCCTGTTTGTGTAGCCATTCTATTAGTCTATGTCTTTTTATTGGGGAGTTGAGTCCATTGATATTAAGAGATATTAAGGAAAAGTAATTGTTGCTTCGTATTATTTTTGTTGGTAAAGTTGGCATTCTGTTCTTGTGGCTGTCTTGTTTTAGGTTTGTTGAGGGATTACCTTCTTGCTTTTTCTAGGACGTGGTTTCCATCCTTGTATTGGTTTTTTTTTCTGTTATTATCCTTTGAAGGGCTGGATTCATGGAAAGATAATGTGTGAATTTGGTTCTGTCATGGAATACTTTTGTTTCTCCATCTAAGGTTATTGAAAGTTTGGCTGGGTATAGTATCCTGGGTTGGCATTTGTGTTCTCTTAGTGTCTATATAACATCTGTCCAAGCTCTTCTTGCTTTCATAGTCTCTGGTGAAAAATCTGGTGTAATTCTGATAGGCTTGCCTTTATATGTTACTTGACCCTTTTCCCTTACTGCTTTTAATATTCTATCTTTATTTAGTGCATTTGTTGTTCTGATTATTATGTGTTGGGAGGAATTTCTTTTCTGGTCCAGTCTATTTGGAGTTCTGTAGGCTTCTTGTATGTTCATGGGCATCTTTCTTTAGGTTTGGGAAGTTTTCTTCTATAATTTTGTTGAAGATATTTGCCGGTCATTTGAGTTGAAAATCTTCATTCTCATCTACTCCTATTATCCGTCGGTTTGGTCTTCTCATTGTGTCCTGGATTTCCTGGATGTTTTGAGTTAGGATCTTTTTGTGTTTTGTATTTTCTTTGATTGTTGTGCCGATGTTCTCTATGGAATCTTCTGCACCTGAGATTCTCTCTTCCATCTCTTGTATTCTGTTGCTGATGCTCGCATCTATGGTTCCAGATTTCTTTCCTAGGATTTTTATCTCCAACGTTGCCTCACTTTGGGTTTTCTTTATTGTGTCTACTTCCCTTTTTAGGTCTTGGATGGTTTTATTCAATTCTATCACCTGTTTGGTCGTGTTTTCCTGTAATTCTTTAAGGGATTTTTGTGCTTCCTCTTTAAGATCTTCTTCCAGTTTAGCATTGTTCACCTGTATTTCTTTTAGTGTATTATTAAGGTCCTTCTTGATGTCCTCTACCATCATCATGAGATATTCTTTTAGAATCAGGTCTAGCTTTTCGGGTGTGTTGGGGTGCCCTGGACTGGGCGAGGTGGGAGTGCTGGGTTCTGGTGATGGTGAGTGGTCTTGGTTTCTGTTAGTAAGATTCTTATGTTTACCTTTCGACATCTGATAATCTCTGGAGTTATTTGATTTAGTTGTCTCTGATTAGAGCTTGTTCCTCAGGTGATTCTGTTAGCCTCTATCAGCAGACCTGGGAGACTAGATCTCTCCTCTGAGTTTCAGTAGTTAGAGCACTCTCTGCAGGCAAACTCTCCTCTTACAGGGAAGGTGCACAGATATCTGGCGTTAGGACCTCCCTCCTGGCCGAAGACGAAGGCCCAAAACAGGGCCTGTCCCGAGGCTGAGTTGCTTTGGCCTGCCCCAGAAGCTGTTAGCTTCTGTATTCTACACTCTCACCTGTGCAGAATACTCTCGGCGGGGTCCCGGAACCAAGATGTCTGCTGCAGATGCTCAGGCAAAGTGCTCCCGGGGAAAATTGTAAATTTTAATGTTCTAGAAACAAGAGCTACTCGCACGTGTTTCTAAAGTTTACTTAACAAGTCTTTAAAATACAGGTGTTGGGCAGTCTATTCGGGATACATGTTATAAAGAAGCTTTTCATTAGTGCAGACCTCTCGTGTGCTATTGAGCCCTTCTCCTTTGCTCCTGTCAGCTAAGGACAGGGCACAGATGTTCTCCCTAGAGAGTCAGTGCAGATGCTTTTGATGGTGTTTTGAGGAACCTTGCATTGCCAGTAGAGTAACTACACTTTAGTACTGCTCTTGAATTCTTAGTTATTACTGATTTAAAATTACTGAAGAGAGTAATCCTTTCTGGGAACCTCTCCTATTCCTGAGTTATATCTCACTTTTCTTTGAATCTGTGTCTCATGGGCTTAAAAAATTAATGAAATAAGTTCATGGGGACATTTTGTTATTATGAGTGGGTAATTGACATTTAATTAATTTTGGTTGTTTTGTTCCCTGTGTCTTTTTTTCTTTCTTTCTTCCTGCTCAATACAGGATTTTTCACTGTAGCCCAGCCTGGCCTCATATTCATCGTCCTCTGCCTCTGGCTCCTGAGGGCCAGGAGGATAGGCGTGTGCCACCACAGTTGGTTTAGCCGACCCATAAGGACAGAAATGTGCTGAGAACTAATTAAGTGACCAGATGTTAGGAGCTAAAATGAATTTAATTCTTGCATACTTTTTGAAATTTTAGAATGAAATCTCAGAAATTGCTCTGGATCAAAAAGGACTTACCAATGACAGAAAAATTGCTTTCATTGACAAGAACAGAGATCTCTACATCACCTCTGTGAAACGATTTGGGAAAGAAGAACAGATTATTAAACTTGGTATAATAATTTCCATGTACTTAAATTTGTAATTATTGTCTGTTTTCTTAGATGGTCTGCTGTGTACCTAGCAGCTTTAATGTCTTAATGAGTGAATGAGTTTTAGTCTCACATTTCTTCACAACTTTGTCACTCAATTTCAGTAGCAAATTTGAATTCTGTAGCTAAGTCAGCACTGAAACACCTGCTGATTAAACCCAGAATGGCTCTAGGGAGAACATTCAAGTATTTTCATTTTTCATAGTTTTTACATCTGTACACTTGTTATACGAACAGAAAGTAGAGATATAGCCATTGTATTAATTAGGATCTTGTTTGTCAGCTCATTTTAAAGATAGATTTTAATATCTGTTGATACTAATGGACCACAACTATTATTTTTAAGGAACCATGGTACATACTTTGGCATGGTGTGATACATGCAATATCCTCTGTGGAATTCAAGATACTCGATTCACAGTATGGTATTACCCTAATACCATTTATGTGGACAGAGACATTCTGCCTAAAACATTGTACGAAAGAGATGCAAGGTAATGTCCTGCACCGGATTCCATGTTATAAATAAAGCTCTAATTGTCCTGCTTTTTCATGGATGTTTTTAAAAGTTTAATCAGACACAACTACATTGCTCAGCTAAAGCTGGTTAAGATTTAAGTAATGGACTCAAATTGAAAACAAAATATGAACTATTTACTCATCTTTTACAAATGACTATAATTTCTTAGGTCTGTTTAATGATAGCTCAGTTGAGGTTTTTTCACTGTGATTTAGTGATTTTTTTAACCTGGCAGCATTAAGATTTTGCAGCAAGATATACTTTGTGACAGCTACCCAGCATACACATTTTCATTTACTTTAAGAATCCCAATGGGGTTGGGGAGATGGCTCAGTGGTTAAGAACATTGATTGCTCTTTCAGAGGTCCTGAGTTCAATTCCCAGCAACCAGATAGTGGGTCACAACCATCTGTAATAGGATCCTATGCCCTCTTCTGTTGTGTCTGAAGACAGCTACAGGGTACTCATATAAATAAAATAAATCTTAAAAAAAAAAGAATCCCAACGATGTGTCTCTTCAGTTAGATTTTTGAGTGATGCTGAAAAGCTTTAAAAAACAAACAAACAAACAAAAAACCCAAAAAACAAAAAACAAAAAAAAAAAATCAAGACATGTCAGGAAAATTATTCCTAAATTCATAAGAAACATTTATTCTTCACACAGCAGTAAGTTAGACTCCTTAGGTCTAAGTTTCGCAGTGTATTACGAGTTTATGTTCACAACTGCAACAAAACTAGGGAAATACCAAAATAAAAAGTCTTATTTTTAAAGTATTTATAAAGTAGCCAGATGTGATGGCACACACGTTTGATCCCAGTGCTCAGAAGGAAGAGACAAGAGGGCCTCTGTGAGGTCTGCACAGTGGGCTCTAGGCCTGGCAGGGTCCTGGCAGGACTCAGTCAGTAAAACAAGGAAAGTCAGTATTAACAAAGTCATGGAAAGATCTCTTGTTATCTTCTTATTGTCTTCTTATTTAAACTTCATCTGTTAGTACTAATAGAAAGTAATTTTGGAATTCACTTTTTTTTTGTTAATTATCTATTTGCCCATGTTTTCTAAGCCAATAGCTAAGTTATTTGTTTTCATAATTTAAGGTTCAAGGAAGAAGATGTCAGCTTTCTGTTACTAGAGCAGTAGTTGAGACAAACAGCTTTATTAAAAGAAAAGGGATATTTTGGTGACGGTTTTGAAGGTTCTAGTTCATGGCCAATTGGCCCCCTTCCTTTTAGGTCAATGGCAGTAGAGTGCACATGGCAGCAGGGAGTAGTGGGGCTGGGGTAAGAGAGGGGACGGGGTCCTAGGAGAGTCTCCCTGCAGTGTCCTGCCCCCCAAGCAGGCCTCGCTGGGCTCACCTCTGACAAACCCCTTTGGGGAACAAGCCGTTACCACAGGGTTCCAAGCAGTAACAAAAACTTACTCAGATGCCTGTAGGGGAACAATCAAATATGGAATAGCTTTTGCCGCTTTAGATAGTTAGTGTAGTTTGCTTCAAGTGTACATCTATCTACATGTTATATTGAAATGTTTATTTGGATATTCATTCTGTTTGGAGTTAAATGGTGGGTGTCAATTTTGAAATTATATATGTTGGAGTTATTTCCCAAATTTAATACATATGAAAAAAATGTGTAGAATGTAGTAAGTTTTCCTTGTTTGTTTTCAACAGTGAATATAGTAAAAACCCGCATATAGTGAGTTTTGTTGGAAATCAGGTAACTATAAGAAGAGCTGATGGCTCCCTGGTGCACATCAGCATATCACCGTACCCCGCCATCCTCCATGAGTATGTGAGCAGCTCCAAGTGGGAAGAGGCTGTAAGGCTTTGCCGCTTTGTTAAGGTACCGTACGTATTGTGCACATACTGTACACTGGTCTCCCTTCTGAGAGACGAGTGACGAGACCACGTAAGGGTTAAGACGATTGTGAGCAGGACCTTACCTTCTGCTGCACACTGGGACAGCTTGCTGAACACAGAGGAACAGATGCTGCTGTGTGACATGGCCTTTGCAGAATTGTAACTAGACCAGCAGTTTCCTACTGGCACATGGACCAGTCCTGCGGTCTTTTCCTAAGTTCTACCCTCACAGACTTGGGCTTGCTACATCGGAGTGGAAGCTGAGTTATCCATCTCAGCCTCCTCAGGTTTTCTCTTGCGTAGCTAAGGTTAAGATCTTTTTTGGATCAGCATTTCCTAATAGGTTGTATATACTGCAGGCATACTTGAACACAGCTCTTTTTATTAGTTGTTAGGTAACATCCCTTAGAGTACATACTTGTAGAATGGCATTTAGATGTTTTTCCTTACAGTGGCTTGTTGGTAGCATTGTGTGAGAGCCTCACTGTTCCTCTTATTCTCTGTAAGTGATATTCCTTGCCACTTCTTAAAAAAATAATTGGAAGCTCATCATCTTGAGTTATAAAGAAAAGAAATCTTTAATAACTAGAAATAAAATAAATTTATTCAAAAGAAGTTCTCTGTCTGATAGTAATGTTTTTAAATAGAGACTTAGTAATTTTTTTTGTTTGTTTGATTGATTTTTGGCTTTGTTTGTTTTGTTTTGTGAGTAAGGTTCTTACTATGTATCTCTTGCTGGCCTTGAACTTGCTGTGTAGACCAGAATGGCTTTGAACTCACAGAGATATCTATCTGCCTTTGCCTACTAAGCACTGAGATTATATGTGTGCTATCATGCCTGACTTCTATGTAACTTATTTTATTATCAGTTTTTTTCAGTGCCATGTTTCATCATTTTTATTTGTAAGTTAATTATTTAATTGTATCACCAGTAGAATTTAAACCACTGCTTATAGCAATACATTATGAATCATAGTGTAAATATCTGATATGTAGGATATCTGAAATGTGACCCCCTATAGGTTGAGAACCGCTGGCGTATAGGTCGTTCAGCTCCCTACTTAAGACAATTCTTTTCATGTTTCCCTTAGGAGCAAAGCATGTGGGCTTGCCTAGCGGCTATGGCTGTTGCTAATCGAGATATGGTCACTGCAGAAATAGCCTATGCAGCAGTTGGGGAAGTAAGTCACTCATATTTATGTAATGCACAATAGTTTTTTTTTTAACGTAGTTCATTATATTTTTATTATTACTGACTTGTGATAGTCATATTTGACTTCCTCTTTTTAGATTGATAAAGTTCGGTACATCAATGCTATAAAAGATCTTCCATCTAGAGAGTCAAAAATGGCCCACATACTCATGTTTAGTGGGAACATCCAGGAGGCTGAAACAGTCCTGCTCCAGGCTGGCCTTGTTTATCAAGCCATACAGATCAACATTAATCTCTATAACTGGGAAAGGTAATAAGAACCCTGCCACAGTCCCAAGACCCTTCTGACCTTCATGTATTCTTCTGTCTGCAACTTAGGCAATAATGTTTTCTGGTATATTTAATATTTCCTAATGCTATAAGAGAATTTGTTCATTTTATATTTGTGAGTATCCTGTCTGGTTAATCTTAACATTTTCAAGCTGAAAAATGTCATTTGTGGAAATTTATGCTTTTTATGAACTTGTAATTGACTAGAAGTTGGGGTCTGAAGAAGAAAAGAGCTTAAGATGGCTCAGTCAGTCAGTCAGTCAGTCAGTCAGTCCGTCAGCGAGAGGAAGCACTAGGGGCTGGAGAGAGAGTGTCCTGAGGAGGGATGAAGAGAGGTTCACAGTAGGAGTGCTCAGAAGCACCCTTTACCTCAGGAGCTTCATCAGCTTGCCCTGCGGAAGTGTCAGCTGCTCTTCTCTGGGACACACTAAGTGCCTCCTGTCCCTCCTTAGATATGGGCCTCAAAGTGAACACAATTGTGTCACTCTATGCCACAGAAACTGTGTATCATGAAACATACTTTATATGTCCAAAATGTCTTTTATGGGCTTTGCTTTCCTCTGGGCTCAAAAATAACCCACATATCTTTTTCCTTCATTGAAAATAGATGATTTTCTCACATACTATAATCCAATTATAGGTTTTGACCCTCTGTTCCTCCCAGTTTCTCCACACCTCCACTCTGGATCCACTCCTTTCTGCCTCTCATTAGAAAAGAACAGGCTTCTAAGAGATAGTTATGGTTTTATCTTACTATATTTTATTTTGTTACATTTTACTATTTCTTTTTTTTTTTTTTTTTGGTTTTTCGAGACAGGGTTTCTCTGTATAGCCCTGGCTGTCCTGGAACTCACTTTGTAGACCAGGCTGGCCTCAAACTCAGAAATCCGCCTGCCTCTGCCTCCCAAGTGCTGGGATTAAAGGCGTGCGCCACCACCGCCCAGCATACTATTATTTCTTAGAAACCTGTTCTTCTCTAATTTTGAGGTGTTAGTTCTTGGTTTATGTTATTATATTTTATTTTGCTGTATTTTACTATTATACCCCAGAATTGGACAGAGTGAGCAAGCAAGCAAGCAAACAAACAGAACTCAAGGAAAGACAAGAAACAGACCCACTCATTTTCACACTCAGGAATATCATAAAATCACTAAACTAGAAGCCATAATATATATGCAGAGGACCTTGTTGTAGGCCAGTGCATGCTGCTTCGGCCTCTATGAGCTGTGATCCTGTTGATTTGGAGGACCTTGTTTTCTTGGTTCCTCCATACCCTCTGGCTCTTACACTGTTCCCCACCCCACCCCCACCCCCACCCACCTCTTGAGGTTCCCTGAGCTCTGTGAAGCAATTTAATGGAGACATCCCATTTAGAGCTGAGTGTTCCAAGGTCTCTCATTCTCTGCATAGTGTCTGTCTGTGGGTTTCTGTATTTGTGCCCCTCTGATAAAGGAGGAAGCTTCTCTGATGATGGTCGTACAAGGCACACGGATCTATGAGTCTAGCAGAATGTCATTTCAAGTTACTTTATCACTATATTGTTTTTCTTTTTCTTTTCTTTTTCTAGACCAGTAGTATTTGGTTTTACCCTAGGTCTCTGGGCTGTTTAGTCGCTGGCTCCTGGTTCCCTAAGCAGTGTCAGGTATGGGTTCTGTCTTATGGAGTGGGCCTTCAGTCAAATCAGTTATGGGTTGATTGCTCCCATAAGCTTTCTGCCATCATTGTCCTTAACAGGTTTTGCAGGCAGGACACCATTGTAGATCAAATAATAACCCACATATCTTTCAACTATTAGAATTCATAATTCTCTCAGACTTTCATTTCTGTGTCTATCCGTATCTTCTACAACTTTTCCTTGAATAGGAGCAATAAAATGTACTTTGTTAATTTTGGGATTAATGTATCACAATCTGCTTATATCTCATGATACAACTATCTATAAATTCAGCTGCTTTATCTTTGTGTTTTATCTTCATGAGTTTGTTACTGTTGTATAGTGTTATAGAAGTTCAGGAAAGATGTTGGTTCTACAAGAATAAACAAACACTTAAATTGTAAGAATTAGAAAGAGATAGGATAGGAGTAATATTAGTAACCTATATTAAATAACTAGCAGAACATTACCACTAGAATTATATGAGAAATATGGAAAGCTAATAATTACAATATTCTATTTCTTTGGTAGAGGAGCAGTTGCGATCTCTTGCTATATAGTCTGTGCTTGCCTCAAACTCACAACAGCCCTCCTACCTCAGCCTCCTGAGTGTTAAACACATTCAGCTTCAAGTGTTGTTCTTGAGAAAATATGTGCATTGATTAATGGTAGAAACTGTAGTTCATATAATACTGAACATTTTAATAAAACAAAATTTGTAATGGTCTTTATCTTGTAAACTTACATTCTAGGTGGAAATTCCATTTTATATCACTGGTAATGGTAACTAGAAAGAGACCTAGAATTTGAGCCTGGATCTTTTAATACAACAAAGAAACTGAATTTATCACCAAGCAGTTAGGTCCTATAGTCCAGATAACATTGCTTGTATTCTGCTGAATGCTGCACCTCTTTCATTACTGTCCTTGTAGACATTTATCTTCCCATTTCAGATAATGTACTTCCTGAAAGACAGAAACATTTTATATTACCTCTTTATATTTTATATCCTGTCATAGATATATGATATACTTGTACTTCATATCCTTGTATCCATGCAATACTTAATCATTGTGCAGTGTTTTAATCTCCAAACATTGATTGGCTACAGCCAACTTAAAGTTGGTGAGTAGGTACCCTAGCAAAAAGGGAGAAGGTAGTACCCTCTGACCCAGCCTTGACCTACTTGAAACTGTCTTCTCTTCAGACAACACAGCTTTAAATGTTTCTTCTCTTCACCTATGCATTTCTTACCATCTTGTGTGACTAGAGTTGCTGTGGCTTGCTTTTTATCTTCTTCACCTTTACTTTTCTATCTTATAAAAATCTTAGGTGTTTGAAGCCTTTGCCACATATCCATACTAATTCCCTGCTGACTTCAGACTTCCCTGCCATCCCTATAGGCTGCTCACTGCTTACCACCCTACCACCAAGTCTCAGCAAGAACCTTGCTTGAAGATGATTAGATACTAGGGAGATGAGGAAGAAGAGGAGGAAAGGAATGTGTCCTGGGTGCTCCTCCATCCCTTCTATCTGCCTTTGCCTTTCCTCTGCTTCTTGATGCCATCTAACTATTCCCAGTTGGTAAGTCATGGCTGGGAGGCCTCTAAAGTTAATAAAGGTCCAGGAGCATTGCTCCAGGATTCTGACATCTTTTATACACTTTAGAGATGTAAAGAAACATCTCACTGAGTGCCATGTCCTGCTGGTAGTTACCCAGCTCTCTACTTAACTCTGCCATTGCATAGCATTTGTGTTTGCATTTGGATTTGCCTTTCCTCTCACATTTCCTCGTCTTTCAGAGGAACTGATTTCAGGCCTCAGACATGCCAGGCAAACATATGTAAGCATAGATTATCCCAGGATAATACCTTATTATCTCTTCACTAACATGAAGCTGGAAATCTGGGAGTTACTTTTGGCATTTTCCTTAGCCTCTGTCCATCTTAACTGCTTCCCCTCCCCCACTTCACACAGTGTTTCTAACACTTTATAGTAGCACCCTTGTCTAAACTGATCTCCTTACCTCTAACGCATCCTTTTTCTACCCTTTCTGGACATATAATCATGATCTTCTCGCAATGGAACTCTAACCATGTGACACTTGACCTTAGCTTCATTTAAACGGAACCTAAAGTTCCTCATTGCTTGTAGTACAGATGTCACATCGTGGCAAGGAGTCACTTCAGATAATCAAGGAAGTAATTATACCTGCCAAGAAACTTTAAAGAGATTTAGATGTTGCCACCATCTTCACATTCTACAGATCTTTTGGAAACCATGTAGTATATTTGTTCCTGCTGCATATTCATCTAGTCAGCATATTTATTGAGTCTATTGCCATAGGTATATTTAGATATTTCAGAGAGATCTTCAAAAAATAACCTGTTTGGTAAAATATGTGGTCACCTAAATGTGTCTTGTGTTGCAAGAGGTGTTGGGTGATCAGGACTGGGAGCTTTAGAGTCATTTCGTGTTCCACACTTACTGGTCATGGACAGGTTACTGAGGCTCTGTACAGTCCAGTTTCTTCTATGTTTAAGATGATGAAACAGCCTCAGGATTTGTTATCAAAACTGAACTAATTGTATCTGAAAATAGCTTAGCAAACTTTGTGACATTTGATAAGCCTTTACTAAATAATGTTATTAGCCGTGTGTTATGTATTTGTTGAGTACCACCAACAAACTGTAGCACCGTGAATGCAGGGATGAACAAACCCAAGAAAAAGTCAGTAGGAGTGATTTTAATTGTAAAACTTTTTTTATTTAATTTAATTTTACTTTATTTTATTTTTATTAGATTTTTTTCTTTATTTACATTTCAAATGCTATCCCGAAAGTTCCCTATACCCTCTCCCCCGCCCTGCTCCCCTACCCACCCACTCCCACTTCTTGGCCCTGGTGTTCCCCTGTACTGGGGCATATAAAGTTTGCAAGACCAAGGGGCCTCTCTTCCCAATGATGGCTGACTAGGCCATCTTCTGTTACATATGCAGCTAGAGACATGAGCTCTGGGGGTACTGGTTAGTTCATATTGTTGTTCTACCTATAGGGTTGCAGACCCCTTCAGCTCCTTGGGTACTTTCTCTAGCTCCTCCATTGGGGGTCCTGTGTTCCATCCTATAGATGACTGTGAGCATCCACTTCTGTATTTGCCAGGCACTGGCATAGCCTCACTCGAGACAGTTATATCAGGATCCTGTCAGCAAAATCTTGCTGGCATATGCAATAGTGTCTGGGTTTGGTGGCTGATTATGAGATGGATCCCTGGGTGGGGTAGTCTCTGGATGGCCCGTCCTTTCGTCTTAGCTCCAAACTTTGTCTCTGTAATTCCTTCCATGGGTATTTTGTTCCCTATTCTAAGGAGGAATGAAGTATCCTCACTTTGGTCTTTGTTCTTCTTGATTTTCTTGTGTTTTGGAAATTGTATCTTGGGTATTCTAGGTTTCTGGGCTAATATCCACTTATCAGTGAGTGCATATCAAGTGACTTCTTTTGTGATTGGGTTACCTCACTCAGGATGATATCCTCCAGATACATCCATTTGCCCAAGAATTTCACAAATTCATTGTTTTTAATAGCTGAGTAGTACTCCATTGTGTAAATGTACCACGTTTTCTGTATCCATTCCTCTGTTGAGGGACATCTGGGTTCTTTCCAGCTTCTGGCTATTATAAATAAGGCTGTTATGAAAATAGTGGAGCGTGTGTCTTAACTGACATGGCTAATATGAAAGCTCTAAGTAGGTACATTATGTATTATAAATATTCTATATATAGGATATGTATACACACATATACATGTAAATATGTATTTGTATACTTAGATATAGTAGAATAATATATAAATTAGGAAACATGTACAAAGATATTCAAATATAGGATAAGTGATAACATGGTTGATTAATTCATAGGTTTGCATGTCTGTGTAGCTAATGATGGTCCTCATTTAATTTCTGTTGTTAAAGTACCCTGACCAAGAAGCCACTTCGGGTGGAAAATAGTTTTGTGTGTGTTTAGAAAAAGGGGTTTATTTGGCTTACATTTCCAAGTTACAGTTCATCATTTTGGGGAAGTTAAGAGAAAAACATGAGCTATTATATTCACAGTCAAGAACACAGCGAGAATAGACATCCTTGCTTACTTGCTTGCTGATGTTCATGCTCACACAGCTTTCTTCACCTTCCTACAACTAAAGACCCAGCCCATAAAATGATGCCACACACCATCAGGGTCAGTCTTCCTACCTTAGTTAACATCTAAGAAAATACCTGGCAGACAGTTCCTAAGTTAAGACTCTGCCGGGGTGATTCTAGCTTGTGTCTGGTTGACAGCTAAATAGAGTACAGGGATCTTTTCAAAAGGGTCTTATCTTTACTTCATATGTTTATAATTTTTCTTAGGACTGGGCAGGTGGTCATTCTATCAAACAAAGGTTTTCATAGTTGACATATACTATCAAATGATGGCTTTAAAATTCTACGATCTTGTGCCTGTGAAAGGACAGGGGGCTAGGGCTTAAGTGTATTCCTGCACTTTTAGCAGCAGAAAAGGCCCACATGTCACACTGTGCAGGCCAGAGCTGCATTTCCTGGTGGATTATTTGCTATGTAGTAATTATGAAGTCATGGTTATTCTGTATAAAAAGTTTGACTGTGTCATTTAAATTGCCTTTGTCAAGGTCATGAGGCCCTACAGGGAGTGTGATTTACAGATGTGAAGTTCAAGGGAACTCCCAGTCTTTGAGGAATTAGCAAAATTCCTCAATATCAAAACTATCAAAATTATCAAAAAGGATAATTCCTTTAAGGAATTGTCAGTCGGTAGAGAACATAAGTCTATGGCTAACAATTAGCGTTTACAGAGAAGAGCGAAGTGCAGCCGTACCAAGTGCCCACTGTTAGGGTTTGGCTTAAGAAGAGGACTCAGCTGGGAGAGTGCTTACCATTTCATCATTTAAGGATCTTATTTGCATTCCAAGCACCCATATAAAAAGCTGGGTACAGCAGCGTACCTGTAATCCCAGTGCTGGGAGGGTGGAGACAGAAGGACCACTAGGGTTTCCTGGCCAGCCAATTTATCTGAATTGTCAAGCTCCAGGTTCAATGAGAACCCTTTTTAAAAGGAAAGGTATAGAGACAGATGAGTGCTCAGACCTAATCAGATACTTATAACAACATCCCTCTAAGGCTTGGGGAACAGCTCAGAAGAGGGAACAGAAAGAAAGTAAGAGCCAGAAGATAAGAGAACGGCTTCTAAATGTGCTCGTCTGGGTGTGACAGTCAATGTAGTCTTGAACTCACAGCAGCTGTGGTTACCTGCTCAAAACTTACCCTGCCAGCCATCAGTTATGGCTGGGGAGGGCGTCCCGTGGCCCTACCCCTGCTTGCTGTAATATATGTTACTGATAGATTCTGGGATATGAGGAGTCATTGAATAATTTTCTACCATGGTAACACAGAGGGCCCTGGTTGAATTCATTGTGTCACTTAACACACACACAGAGACATGAATGTGCGAAAGAGATTTATAGGATGAATAACAGGGATGGGGAGGGAGATGAGAGAGTGAGAGATGATAATAATAAGAATGCCCTTTATACATATATAAGAATGTCAATGAACAAATTTAATTAATTATAAAAAACGTTTTAAAAAGTAAAGTGGAAACTAATTGAAGGTGACACCCAGCATTACCTTCTGGCTTAAACACAGACACACACATACACATGCTCGCACACACAAAAGACTAGGCTTTGGAGTAGCATTTGGTTTCTAGAATGCTTGCCTAGTATGTGCAAGGGGGAAAAAGAATATTCAGCAAAATACGTTAGGAAGAACCAAAAGGATGAAGTTAAAAAAGACCTTGTTATGGAAAAGCACATAATAAATAGTGTGAGGTGACCATCAGTCAGCCTCAGCAGTGAGCAGTTATTACAGTCTCCATGCCCTCCCTCCTCCTACCATTTATTTTAAAGCAGACTACAATTATCACGTTTTATCTGTGAGAATTTAAATGTATCTCTCCAAAAGATTTTAGCTGCCATAATACCATAACCATACTTAAAAATAATCAGCAATTATACAGTGTTCCTGTTTCTCTGTTATCTAATGAGCATTTTTATGGTTTGAACTGTGATCCATAGAAGACTCATATTTTGTGATTAGTTGATACATTCTTAGACATCCTGTTTCTTTTTGTGTTTGCTTATAATTTTCCCACTGAAGGAACTGGACCTGTAGGACTTCCTATCATCTCGACATTGTTGATTACATCCTTATGGTGTCTGTCTCCTGAATTAGCTACAAATTCATCCTAAACCTAGGTCCTTACAGGTTTAATTGGGGGCTAGGGAGAGGGAACGTAACTACTGTAGCTTGTGGTATGTATATTTCCAGGATGACTGATCATCTGTGGTTTTCTGATATTGGCAAGTGTTGATGGTCACTGTTAGATACCTTACTTTTAGAATGGTGGAAGGAAGTGTTGAATGACACACTAGATTGCTTTTAAGGTCCCTGAACTCTACCTCTGTTTAAAGCTTCTAGAAGGGGGTGGCTTTTAATTCATTCATGTGTTACTCTGCTTGGAAGCCATGCTTTGGCTGGTTGTCTTTCTATATTTCATATTTGTTTTTGGAGAATGCCTGCAACCTGGTAGAATGCAGACTAGAGACATGTAGGTAGGTAGTTTATCTGTTTGGTGTCTATTTGTACATTCAGTGTTACTGTTGTCTGAGAAACTCAGGAGAATCAGAAATGAAAGCTCCAGGTATACACTAATATTGTGTATAAGTGTTAGTAAAATAATTTCTAATCTACTGCCAGTTATATAAAGGGCTTTTGATTTATTCAAGTTATGCAAAAAATCATATTTGGAAGTTATCATATCTTTTTATATAACTTTTTCCTATTTAAAATACATGGACTTATTCCAGCCCTAGAATCTAATGTCACATTTGTTTGGTTGCCAAACCATTTTAAAACTAGAGACATACTGTTCCCAAAACCCTTATATAATTTGAAGTAAGTTCCCTCCTAAATGTGGTAGAGAAACATTTTTTACCCAGTGTGTGTGCATTTAGAGAGTACTTAAAATAGCACATATGTAAATGTTTACTTTTAGCCATTACTCTTCAAATAATTAATGCATGCTTTATTGTCATAATGACAGTAATGTAGAGAATACTCGGGCCTAACCCCTGAATACAGGATTAGATATTACATTGTCTTCTCTGCATAATTAAATGTATTGATGTTTGCATACCAAATTACTTCCCCAGAATTTTTTAAAAGCCCCAATACAGAGTGGCTGCCTATGACTTCTGCTTTCACTTTTGCAAGCAAGGTTTCCCAGCCCATCATTTACTGTAAGGTGCCAGTAGTGTGATTCAGCAGAGTCCCCACTGACACACAGCTCAGCAGGATCAGAGGCTCAGGTGGGTAGAGGCTAGAAGGAAGAAGGCACCTTGGCCCCCACCACTCAACCCTCAGAGCCTCTGCTACTCAATCCTTGCCTTTTCTTTCTCACATCAGTCCCCATCTGCTTGATTCATTGTTCTCTGAAAGACTTAGTGTTGTACAAAATAAGAGACTCTGCTAGTCCATGGCCACAGCAACTCCTATAAAGAAAGCATTTAATTGGGGATTGCTTACAGTTCAGAGGTTTAGTCCATCCTCATCATGGCATGGAACATGGTGTTACACAGGCAGCTATGGTATGGGAGAAATAACTGAGAGTTCTATGTCCAGATCCACAGGCAACTGTGAGAGCAAGCCACTGGGCCTGGCTTGGGCTCTTGAAACCTCAAGGCCCAACCCCAGTGGCACATTTACTCTAACAAGGCCACACCTACCCCAACTAGCCGTACCTCCTAATCTTTTCAATAGTGATACTCCCTGGTGACTAAGCATTCAAATCTATGATCCTTTGGGGGCTATTCTCACTCAAACCACCAGAACAAAATACAGCATATGTTGATATGTTTTATAAGAAATCATGTTTCTTCATTTTGGCATTACCATTTGTGGTATTGCTGAGTTATACTCATATGTTTATATTGTTTGCCCCACCTGAGGAAGTAGTACCCTCAGCCCCACCTCTTGAAATAATGCCTTCCCCACATGAGGAAATTAATTTTGCAGAGTCTGCTCACGGCCCACCAATAGTTTCTTCTAGACCTGTAACCAGACTCAAAGCAAAACAGGCTCCTAGAGGGGAGGTAGAAAGTGTAGTCCATGAGGAAATTCGCTACACTACTAAGGAGCTTAATGAGTTTGCTAATTCATTCAAGCAGAAACCTGGTGAATATGTGTGGGAATGGATTTTAAGGGTGTGGGATAAGGGTGGAAGGAACATAAAACTAGAGCAGGCTGAGTTTATTGACATGGGTCCTCTGAGTAGAGATTCTAGGTTTAATACGGAAGCTCGCATAGTTAAAAAAGGTGTCAAAAGTTTGTCGAATTCATGGGTCCAGGAATCAAGGGGTGGAAAATGGAATAGTTCCACTTACTATCACCCCTAGTGACCCTCTAGGAAAATTTTTGCTTCCTGTCCCCATAACTCTAGGTTCTGCTGGCTTAGAAGTTTTGGCTCCAGAGAGGGGAGTGCTCCTACCAGGAGCTACAACAAACATTCCATTGAACTGGAAGCTCAGACTTCCCCCTGGTCATTTTGGGCTTCTAATGCCCTTAAACCAACAGGCTAAAAAAGGAATAACAGTGTTAGGAGGGGTGATAGATCCAGATTACCATGGGGAAATTGGATTACCTCTTCACAAGGCATGGCTCCTTCATGTTCTCTTCTGGACCTGCCCCAGCCTTGGCTCCAAAGGCTGAGCCCAAAGGTCCAGAATACCCCAGCTCCAGCACCTCGCACCGCCTAGATGCCCTTGATCAGCTTCTGGAAGAGGCCAAAGTAACCTCAGGCTTGGTGAAACCTGTTTCTTGCTTCTCTCCTGGGCCCACTGCCTCCCCGCTGCTGCCTGCCTCTGCCCCAGCCAGACCTCTCCTGCCCTTCTCCACTGGGCCCGGAAGCCCTCTCTTCCAGTCCCAAGGCAGCCCTCAGAAAGGCCCAGAGCTCTCCTTGGCCAGTGTCCATGTGCCCCTGGAATCGATCGTGAAACAGAGTGAGTTTCAGGACAGCCAGGGCTACACAGAGAAACCCTGTCTCAAACCAACCAACCAACCAAACAAACTTTTGACACCTTTTTTAACTATGCGAGCTTCCGTATTAAACCTAGAATCTCTACTCAGAGGACCCATGTCAATAAACTCAGCCTGCTCTAGTTTTATGTTCCTTCCACCCTTATCCCACACCCTTAAAATCCATTCCCACACATATTCACCAGGTTTCTGCTTGAATGAATTAGCAAACTCATTAAGCTCCTTAGTAGTGTAGCGAATTTCCTCATGGACTACACTTTCTACCTCCCCTCTAGGAGCCTGTTTTGCTTTGAGTCTGGTTACAGGTCTAGAAGAAACTATTGGTGGGCCGTGAGCAGACTCTGCAAAATTAATTTCCTCATGTGGGGAAGGCATTATTTCAAGAGGTGGGGCTGAGGGTACTACTTCCTCAGGTGGGGCAAACCCTTGAGAATCTGAGGATTCAAAATTTTCAGCTTCAACATGGTCTTCCCACACATCCCCATCCCATGTTGTAGGATCCCATTCTTTGCCAATTAGAGCCCTTACTTTAACTGTCGACACACTCTGAGGCTGAGACTTGAATTTTCGCTGTAGTTCAGCCAACCTTACAATGAGAGTTTCTGTTTGATTTTCTGCAACTTGAGCTCTATTGCTACAAGAGAGAAGATTCTCCTCAAGGACACACTTAGCAACTTTTAGATCGTTTACTTGTGTCTGGAGCCTTTTGATTTTATCACACAACTCCTTCCTTTCATTCATCATTTTTTCCACAGATACTAAGAGCAGCCAGCCAGTAAAATCATTTTTCGATTTTTTCCCCATCTTGTAGAAAGCTTTGTGCACTGAATCACCTAATTCATTAAGAAAATCAAGGGCATTAGGGGGAGGGCGGGGGAGGGCGGGAGAGGGCGTCCTCCAGCGGCTCCAGGGCTGGGGTGCGGGGCGCGGAGGGGCATCCGGGTTGGGGAAGGGCCCCTCCCCTGAGACGGCGGCCGGCCGCCGCGAATGGCTCTCCTGCTGGCCGCTTGCGGAGGTTTGGATTCAGGATTCATCCCCAGTGTCCAAGACTTTGATAAGAAACTTACCGAGGCTGACGCGTACCTGCAGATCTTGATAGAACAATTAAAGCTTTTTGATGACAAGCTTCAAAATTGTAAAGATGATGAACAGAGAAAGAAAGTTGAAACTCTCAAAGACACAACAAATAGCATGGTAGAATCAATTAAACACTGCATTGTGTTGCTACAGATTGCTAAAAGTACTATTAATCCTGTAGATGCAATATACCAGCCTAGTCCCTTGGAACCTGTGATCAGCACAATGCCTTCCCAGACTGCCTTACCTCCAGAACCCGCTCAGTTGTGTAAGTCAGAGCAGCGTCCATCTTCCTTACCTGTTGGACCTGTGTTAGCTACCTTGGGACATCATCAGACTCCAACACCAAATAGTACAGGCAGTGGGAACTCACCACCTAGCAGCAGTCTGACTCCTCCCAGCCATGTCAACTTGTCTCCAAATACAATCTGCAATAGCAATCTGTAGCAACACAATGCAGGGTTCTCTAGAGTCACAGAACTTATGGATAGTCTCTAGATAATAAAGGAATTTATTGATGACTTACAGTCGGCAGCTCAATTCCATAATTTTAAAGAGCCCGTGGTGGCAGGTACTGTTGGAGGCATAGGATAAGGCATTGCTGGGGCACTGCTATGGGCCATCACTGAGACTCCACGGGAACTTGGCAGGCCACCGTGAGGCATTAGATTCTCACTGAAGGAAATGGTCACTCCCAGAGTACCTGAACTTCCAACTGGCATCACGTGGGATCCCCTCCCAATCGATCTCTGACAATAATTCTGGAAAGGTATAGGAGCCAGCTGGGAGGGGCACCTCACACCATGCTCAGGCAGCGACCTAATGAGCTGTGATTCCCATTCTCTCTCATTGCATCTGAGCTCCTCTTGTTGACAAGGGGTGGATTGTAGTGGCTATTCCTGGTTGTCAACTTGACAATATTTGGAATGAACTACAATCCGGAATTGGAAGGCTCACCAGTGACCCTTATCTGGAGGCTTGGAGATCCTTATCTGGATCTTGGTTTGAAGATCTTGAGCCATAGTGGCTATGGATTCCAGAAGATTGAATCTCCGAGTTTAAGGAACACACCCTTAATCTGGGCTACGCCTTTCATCTGGGATTAAAGGTGTGGTGGAACACACCTTTAATCTGGGCTCCACCTTCTGCTGGAGACAATATAAGGACATTGGAAGAAGGGAGTCTAGCTCTTGCTCTTGCTCCTTCGCCTGCTTGCTGCGTGAGACTGAGTAACTGCTAGATCCTTGGACTTCCATTTTTACAATTAATACAAGTCTCTTCACCTTAGCCTCAGGCAAACTTTTCAGACAAGGGCAAAAAGTAGCCACATTCTTCACCAAAATACCACAAAACCAGTCTTTATGCCACATTCTGAAATTCTTCTCCTTTGAAATCTCTTGGGTCAGGTCAACACAATTCAAATCACTCCCAGCAGCAAAGTCTTCCATATTCCTACTAGGATGACCCATTAAGCCCCATTTGAAGCATTCCACTGCTTTCCAACTCCAAAATCCCAAAATCCACATTCTTTCAAATAAAAGCATGGTCAGGCCTATCACAGCAATACCCCACTCCCAGTACCAACTTCTGCCTTAGTTAGGGTTTTACTGCTGTGAACAGACACCATGACCAAGGCAAGTCTTATAACTATGCGAGCTTCCGTATTAAACCTAGAATCTCTACTCAGAGGACCCATGTCAATAAACTCAGCCTGCTCTAGTTTTATGTTCCTTCCACCCTTATCCCACACCCTTAAAATCCATTCCCACACATATTCACCAGGTTTCTGCTTGAATGAATTAGCAAACTCATTAAGCTCCTTAGTAGTGTAGCGAATTTCCTCATGGACTATACTTTCTACCTCCCCTCTAGGAGCCTGTTTTGCTTTGAGTCTGGTTACAGGTCTAGAAGAAACTATTGGTGGGCCGTGAGCAGACTCTGCAAAATTAATTTCCTCATGTGGGGAAGGCATTATTTCAAGAGGTGGGGCTGAGGGTACTACTTCCTCAGGTGGGGCAAACCCTTGAGAATCTGAGGATTCAAAATTCTCAGCTTCAACATGGTCTTCCCACACATCCCCGTCCCATGTTGTAGGATCCCATTCTTTGCCAATTAGAGCCCTTACTTTAACTGTCGACACACTCTGAGGCTGAGACTTGAATTTTCTCTGTAGTTCAGCCAACCTTACAATGAGAGTTTCTGTTTGATTTTCTGCAACTTGAGCTCTATTGCTACAAGAGACCCCAGGAATTGATTTTAAAATCAGAACGATAGAACTCGACGGAAAGAAAATTAAACTTCAGATATGGGACACGGCGGGCCAGGAAAGATTCCGAACAATTACGACAGCATACTATAGAGGAGCCATGGGAATTATGCTGGTCTATGACATCACCAATGAAAAATCCTTTGACAATATTAAAAATTGGATAAGAAACATTGAAGAGCACGCCTCTTCAGATGTTGAAAGAATGATCCTGGGTAACAAATGTGATATGAACGACAAAAGACAAGTGTCGAAAGAGTAGAGTCCTCTGAGTAGAGATTCTAGGTTTAATACGGAAGCTCGCATAGTTATTTAATAGCTTGCCCACTTGCCTGTCAATTGTCCATAGACACAGCATTATCCAAAATACTTTAAGGTTTTTAAATTTATTGTGTGTGTCTCAGGGAGAGAGATGGGAGTGAGGTAGAGTATACATGCCAAGGCCACAGAGCAAGCATGGAGGTTAGAGGACAGCTCTGTGGAGCTGGGTCTTTCTCTTCACCTTTATGTTGCTTGCCAGAGTTGTATGGCCAGTACCTTTTCCTGCCAAGCCATCTTGCTGGACCCCCCAAATTTTTTCTAAAGATGTTTTTTAGTTTGGCTAATACTGAAGAGTTACAAGTTATAAAATATTAATGTTGTTTTGTCTAAACTAACAGATCTATAATAGCTGGCTCAGGTAATTCATAATTGTCCTACTCATGTCATAGCATACTAGAAAGTGTGAGAATTAATGTGCTTTTGCCCACTACAGTGACTGTCACCCATGCCTTAAAACAGGATGACAGTAAATTGTGTAGATACACATGCTCGGCTTGGATTTTCTTGACTCAAGTCCTATGAGTCGGGAACAGGACTTTGACTAAGCTGAGACCCTAGTCAAGCTTACACAGAGGCTTGGGCTGAGGTCATCTGTTCACCTCCTTGCATAGTGTCACTAGGATAAGCGTGTGGCTTTGGTGTGGTGCTAGTGTTTTCCTTCCTTCCTTCCTTCTTCCTTCCTTCTTCCTTCCTTCCTTCCTTCCTTCCTTCCTTCCTTCCTTTCTTCCTTCCTTCCTTCCTTCCTTTGTAATTCTGCTATTAAATTAAAGGCTTATTTTTAAAAAGCATAGTTTTATAGATACACTGAATAATAAAATGTCAATGGCTTTTTAATTTTTTCTTTAAATGTTTAAATTTAATTGATTGATTGACTGATTGATTAATTTGTGTTCATGTGCATGGATAGAAGTCAGAAGACAATTTGGGAAAGTTGGTTCTCTCCATCATATGTGACCTAAGAGTTAAACTCAGGCCACCAGGGTTGGTGGTAAATGCCTTTAACCTGCTAAGACACCTTGCCAGCCACTTTCCAAGATTCAAATAGTAATAGCATTTAGTCACACTGGTTTTAATATCAGTTTTGTATTTTATAAGATTTTTGATTTGATATAGATTAGAATTTATAGATTTATAAAATGTTGCATTTTATGATGTTTTACCATAAAATGTTGAGTGTTCGTCATACATGTCCTCTGCAGTACTCAACCAAACTAGAAATGCAAACTAGATCCAGTCAAACAATGTAGAGACTGGTGGAAGTTGGGTAATCCATACCTTATAAGTAGAACTAGCGTAGTGTACAGAAACGTTGTATTTGTACAACAGGAGCTGGTCAGCGAGCAGGGGTCAGTCTCATCTGGGCTTTGTAAATACATAGATGGCTAACACAGGAAATGGCTTTCCAGCCCTCGGGCTAAGCAGACAGTCTTTGCCCTACCTCTGACTGCAGAGCTCTGCTGTATAGACACGGCCATATTGACAATCTGTAACTTCTTCTAGGGCGCTGGAGTTGGCTGTAAAATACAAAACCCACGTTGATACAGTGCTCGCTTATCGTCAGAAGTTCTTGGACACATTTGGTAAACAGGAAACTAATAAACGATATTTACAATATGCAGAGGGCGTAAGTATTACACGGGGTTTGCATGCCTTATATAAACATTCATCTTATGACAAAAGTTGAGTCCTATGCTAATTGTTTTTAGTAATGTGCATCAGTGTTTTGATAATTAATTTGTCTTGAGGTTGGGTGCTATTTTATATTTTCAGATAAATAATGTAGATGCCTAAAAAGCTAACTCTAAGATCTGTTTCCCTCATTTAGGAAAAACAAACACACAAAATACTTTCCTTCTATAAACAAAATTTTAGCTAATTTGTAAAACATTTTTATTTTAAATTGGAGCTAGAATCAAGCGTAATTGAGAGGGGCCCATCATGGGTGCTGGGGACTACACTTGCATCTTCTGCAGGAGTATCAGGTGCCACGGAGACATATCTGGCTCAAAATTACATTTTAAATAGCAAAAACTTAGCATCCCCATCTTCTTTATATGTAATACATAGCACTTGCTAAAGCATAGTCGTAAGCTTAGCCAGAGCAACAGGGTTTCCTGGGCGTGTTCTTAGCGCAAACAGGCTACTTTGTAACAAGCTATTTCCTTTGGTGTTACAGTCGTCTGCTTTTCTTCCTCACAGATACCATTTGAAAATTAACAACTACAAAAACCACAAAACAGGATTTTGTTTTGTTTTGTTTTGTTTTGTTTTTTTTCGTGTTGGCATGGGACTTTATTGACCTTGCACAACTCCATAGTATGCTCAGTAATTTAGACTGGGATGGAAATCATACAAAACAGGATTTTTAAAATTAAAAAAAGTTAATTAAAACTCCCTGATTATTGATTTAAAAGTTTAGTGTAGGGAAACAGCGTATGTGTCTGACATCTACTTGCTGATGTTCTGGTATCATTTGGGTCTGTCATCTAGTTATCATCCATATTTATCTAGTTTGCTAAAATTACAGCCATCTATATTATCTCAGAATTAAGAACTGAGTAGATGTGTGCCATTAACAGCACAGAGGGAGAGTTCCATTCTCTGCCCTTCCTACCAGAACACAGGATAGAAGGAAATTCAGCTTTACTGAAGACAGCATTTTAAAAAAAGACTCAGTAGTACAGTGTGCATCCATCCGAGTGCTTGTGAAGGCCACAAGAGGGCATTGGAGCGCCAGGAGCTGAGTTGTCGGGGACTGTACTCCCCGATGTGAGTGCTGGGAACTGAAGTATCCTCTTCCTGTGCAAAAGCTGTCTTAATTGTGGCACCACCCCTCCAGCCTTCCAGAGACAGCTCCTCATCAGCAGAGATGGCACCAGAAAGATGACTCGCTGGGCTTCACTCCATTGGCTTCTTCCCATTTGCTTATCTTCTCTTGGTTTCCTGTCTCAAGAATAGAGAAACTGCTACTCTTTGTCTTGTTCTGTCTGACGGTCACTTGTTTGTGAAGGGCAGTATTAGCCAGAGGTGTAAGCTGCAGCTCTGTGTTGCCTTTCAGTGAAGGGTCCCTATGCCATGCGCACTGCACACACTGGCTTGTTTCTCTTTTAATCCATCCTTTGTTACAGGAATCTATTTCACTATGAGTTTAGGAGAGTTGAGGAAAAATTATCCTTCCTGACATCATCTAAGGTGGCTGTGGGAGAGGACATTTGGAAGGAACAGAAACTAGAATAGAGAGGGTGCATTTGTACAGGAGCGATGGCAACAGTAGTAGTACTCAAGGCCCCAAGAATGCTGCTGTCCCAAGGCCTTTTCCTGTCATGCAGCTGGCCTTTTAAACCTTAGGATCAACTTTTTAGGGCCATCAACCTCACTGATCACTAAATTTGAAAACCCCTAGAAATTCAGCAAGTAATTAAATGGTCATGAGACTTTTTACTTTACACCAGACACTCACTGTCTCCTTCCCTACTTTCAGCCCCCTTACTGTGTATGACTTACATTCTTAAGAATGTATTTATTGTCTGTTCCTGTCTTTATTATCTATGAAGATAGTGTTTTTTTAATGTTTTCATCCATTATTGAACCCCATACTTAGATCAAGGCTTGACATAAACAAGTGTTAATTCTTGTTGCACAGAGAAGGCTATAAGACAGGATAAGGATTGCAAACAGCTGATAGTTTTAGCAAAGTTCCTAGGCCCAAGGCTGTAGGTCAGTTATAGAGCCCTGGCCTAGCATCTATGAGGTATTGATCCCTAGCTCCACATTAAACAAAGATTTCTGAAGTGTAGCTGATGAACAGTCAGTTCACAGTACTCTGGAGAGACTGGGAGTGAGGAGAGTGAGCGCGCAGAGACAGGAGGCAGGAGGCAGGAGATGAGAAGTTGTCAAGAGAACTTGGCTCTGGTTCCTGAAGGCAGTGTCCTCCAGGGGTCAGGGATGTGAAGAGGTTAGCCTGAGGCAGGAGGGAAACAGTTAGGGTGAGGGCTAGTAGGTTGCTGAGTATAAGGATGGAGAATTTGTTGAATTCATGACTGATTACCATGCTAATCTCCGTTTAATTGGGCAGCTGACCTTTACTAAGAGTAGGCACGATGGCTACTAGACAGAAAGCCATTAGATGTGCATTGTTTAGACACTTTTATGCGACTAAGAATTGACTGGGGATCAAAATAACTTCCAAATAGTTTGGCACTCCCTATAGTAGAAAGTAAGTCTTTTGATGTAGTTTCACTTGAAACTGTCAGAGAACGAGCACTCTTATCTAAAACACACTGTTAAAAATATTTTTATTAGGACTAAATTATCTATAGAACACTGTCCTAAAACTGGATAAATGTCAGGTGAAGTGAAGCAGTCACCTTCTGCAGGCGACCATCAGGTGATGCATTCATTTGCATTCCAGCCAGTAATTGATGATGCCCTCAGCTGAGGTGAGGGGCCGGCTGCTGGGGCGGCGCTGCAGCAGGTGCTTGGTAGAGTTGTCCTCTGACTCACCAGAGAAACAAATGTCTGTCAATTTAAGGCTGGAAGAAGGCCAAGGCAGTCAGCAAAGTTGGTCTCCCTTTTTATAACTGCTTTGTTAAACATGGAAATGCATGCATTGCCATTTAAAAATAACAAGTTGTGGCCTGAAAACCATTCTTTCAATACTCTAATATTTGTCCTGCTTTTCAGCAGGCTGTCATTTGATTCTTAGTACAGACAGTTATCATCTAGGCTAAAAGAAATTCTATTAATTATTAATCAGTCTATCTTATATATTATAGATAAATATGTACAATTATTTTTAAGGTCACCAAAATATCAACAAATTACTTAATGGAAATTTAGATATAGCATATTGGAATAAAAAAATAACTAAATGATTTCATCAAATACTAGTAGCACAAAATAGACATGCAGTTCTATTAAGATTGAGCTAATCTCTCAGTTTCTTCAGATGTATCTGCTCAAGCAGCCAGTGCTGCTTTGATCTGGTTTTATGCTGTTTGCTCAACCCTGTGTAAAGGTGTAGCCCCTTTACATGTCAAAGGTGACGTTCCTCTGTAAAGAGGTAACACCCCTGTATAAAGAGGTAAAAGCCCCTTCATTTCTGACTGACTTTTAGCATCTTGGGTTTGTTTCACAGTTTAAACTTAATCTAGGACCCAATTTTTCCCATGTCTTGCCTTAGAAGACACACATTCCTAAATAAGTGATCTCTAATTTTGTTTAACAGTGTATTCCTAAAGAAATAAATATTCCTAAAGAAATTTCTCATAGAACTCAAGGACAGACGAGTCCTTTCCTATTATCAACTCAAATGAACTTAGAAAGAGATGGGCCTAGGCTAGCGTATATGTGCCCTTGTAATGGATAAAAGAGAAACAGATAAAACCCTTTTTACCCTTATGTGTCTCCCAGGGGCGCCTGTCATCTACTTCCTCTGATGGCTTTCATCAGTGACTACCACACCCTTCTGTCACATTAAGGCACAATGGAGCCACTTGTGAAACAACCTTCCCTTGTCTTTCCTTGCAAGCTGGGCTTCTAATGGCTTATGAGAGGTCCAGAGCAGAGCTGGTCCAAACATACTCTAGCTGCCGCTCCGCCCGATCTGCTTTTGTCGGGATCAGAGTTGCTGCTAGACCATGTCCCTAACTAAGCTTCTGTTCAGACCCTGAGGTTCTGTGGATTGTCACAGAGCTGCTTAGAATTTTGGTCTTATGAATCTGAGGATGAGACTTCCTTGTGCTTTCTAACCATTGTCTTGATCTCAAAGGTAGCTCATAGGGTTTCAGCGTTACTTCTCCTTAGCCTCTCCTTAATCCCGTCTGTGTTCTGGAAGTCATAGATTCTGTTTTTATTGACTCTTGGTTACTTTGGATTAACTGAAACCACAGGACTTAAGTACGGTTCTCTCTTTCCTTCTGTTGTAGCTCCAAATAGACTGGGAGAAAATCAAAGCCAAAATTGAGATGGAAATTACTAAAGAACGAGACCGATCATCCAGCGGCCAGTCCAGCAAGAGTGTGGGCTTAAAGCACTAAGGGCCACGCTTACCTCCAAACTAGTTTGGACTAACCAAAGATGTGCATGTTTGTTTGCTTTAAGAAGAAAAAAAAGCATAATTTTAAGACTAGTGCTTCCTCTAGATGGTAGTGCACTTGCCTAGCATACATGAGGCCCTGGGGCTCATCCCCAGTCAAAAGAAAAAGGCATTGTCTTTGAATAAGTGTATGAGTTTTCTGTGTTTTTAATACTTAAGGTACGTTCAGAAAGGTTAAGCCCAAAATACCTTATATAATTCCATCATTTCTATTTTTCTAGTCTAATAATTAAGAAAATATTTCTATATGCTTATCTATGCCCAAGGAGTGTTGAGTACATTCCAGTTTGTTTGTTTGTTTGTTCCTTTATTTCTGTTTTTTTCAGTATAAATAGGTATTCTTATAATAAAGCCTTGAGTTATTTACAATGTATGTTATTCTGATTGTATGTATTCTATTTGATATATAAATTGTAAAGTATCTTCCATACTTTATGAAACAAAAATACAGGAGAAAGGGTTTGGGGAAAATGGTACAATGTAGATGTATATCGAAGTTTATAGTTCACATAACAAACGCTGGGAACAGCTATGGTATCCATCAGCTACAATTAGATAAAACCACGTGGTATTCACCGGCAGTGATTAGTCTCTCATAGAAGGGTTGAGCTGTGGCACATGCCGCAACGTGGATGAGCCTAGGAGAACTTCCACTACGTGAAGTAGGTTAGACATGGCACAGACGTCAGTCCTGCGGGGCTCACACAAGGCACTCGGATTAAGTAAGTTCTTCTGGTCAGAAAAGAGGCAAGAGGGACAGGCCCTGGAGGAGGGAATTCATTGTGTAACGCTGGCCATTGCTGCTTGGGGTGAGAGCCCTAGAAATGGAGAGTGGTGATGGTTGTATAGCATCGTGGGTGTTGTGAACTCCGTTGTCCTCTTTAAAAGGATTAAAATGATAAATTTTCTTTCCAGTTGTTTTTTTTTTTAAACCATATTGAAAAAGTAGTCAAACTGCTTTTGTTGTTGTTGTTACTCTATTGACAAAGTTGGTAAACTGCATTTTCTTCATTCTTCCCTGACTTCAGAATATTTGGGCCTCAGACTTAGAGTCTAAATTTTCAAAACTCTCCTCACTGGATGACCCTGTTTGTCTGGCTTTAATATAATGCATCCCCAAGTCCCCAAAAGCTTTTTAACAGTGACACAGACATCCCTCTAAAGTGCCCTTGACCCTGCTCTTAGAATTGGTGCATTACAGAGCTCATGCACACTAATTGGGAAAAACATCACCCCTTTCCCTCCACTGTAATTTCTCATGTAGGTTTTGTTCATAGAAATGCCCCATAGTTCCCAATATGTACCTTTTCTTTTATGAAATGTTGGACTGTTCAATTCTTAGTCTAGAGTTTGGATACACAGATATGTTCAATTCATGAAATCTAAGCAATTGACTTATATGTTATACATGCTTTCTACTTTGTTAAATTTCAGTGTAATGTTTCAAAAGAAAAAAATGGTTAAATTTTATGTTTAGTATGTTTACCACAATAAAAAGGTTAAAAAAAAATAATGAAGTCTGTTTGTGTTCTTTGGTAGCTAACAATTCAACTCAATCTTGACACTGCCTACTAGAGTCAGCAATGGACTCCACAGGCCACAGATCGCAGCTGGACTGCCTTTTCTTCAGCTATCAACTGCCCTGAGTCCCCAAGCTGCACTCGTGTTTGACATGACTATACAGTGGGGGTTCCCATAAGTCCCTGCCTTTCAGGTTGATAATTCAATAGAGTTGTCTGTGGAGCTCCCTGGAGGACTTTGCTGAGGTTCTGTTTTGAAGGATAAATGGAGTATAAACAGGAACATGGAGGAAGCACAGAGGTCAAGGCCTGGGGAAGAGGAAAGGCACAGACAGAACTTTCTTGTCCTGGCCTCCTGAATCCAGGAGACTGCCCAAACTCTTCCCCATTTATGAAAGTTTTCAGCAAGAAGTGTCTTCCCTGAGTCTTGCTGTCTTGGGTTTTCTCAGTTTTGTTTTTTAGATCAAGGTTTAATTATATGCATAATTGATTAATAATATATATACATATATATGTGTGTGTGTATATGTGTATATATATATATATATATATATATATATATATATATATATATATATATATAAAATATATGCATAATGTTGGCGTCTGTCTTGTTAGAGTTTTTGTTCCTGTGGTAAAACACCATGAGCAATAACAACTTGGGGAGAAAGAATTTATTTTTGTTTTCAGTTTCATATTGCAGCATATCATCACCGAAGGAAGTCTGGTTAGGAATCCAAACAGGGCAGGGAACTGAGGACAGGGCTAGACCTCTCAGTTAGCTGAACTCCGGGGGGCCAAATGGGTTTGGAGATTGCATTTATTTATTAATTTGATCAATGAATCTTATTAAGGCATTTTCTCAAGTCTATCTTTCCAAATAATGCTAACTTGTCTCATGTTGGCAGTATAAACCAGCCAGGTCAGCCATGCTGTTGGCCTTCATCTCCAGCCCCAAACTTCTGCCCTGAGATCTTTTTCTGCCAATCACATCCCATCTAGATTTCATTCCCCAACCACCCCATTTATTATAACAGATACCCTAGCATTCAGGACAATTCTGAGACTTTGCAAGTTCTGTGCCAGTTACCTTCCTTCTCCCAAAGATCAGGTAGATTCTTCATTATAGCCTCCTCCCTGGTTTTTGACACTATCTTTTATAGTTAAAAAAATCCATACCTTGCTGAGCATAGTAAAAGCAACATTTGTAATTTCCCAGTGCAATTGACAGCACTGATACTGGACTCTTAACCAAACAGGCCAGTGTGAATCACAATTATGATATAAATGTAACTAAAGATACTGGTGCATTACCTGAGCCCTATCTCACTTCTAAAAGGTGAAGGTATAGACCTTCAGAATTTGAATGACCACTACACCTCTGATGAAAATATGGCATCACCCTTTCAGTCATCAGGCATGATTGAAATAAGACACTGTCTTGTCCTTCTCTAAGTCTCTGTTGAGGCATTAATGTAATCTTGGCATTCTGTTTCATTCACTGGCTCATTCCTGTATCCTTAGGTACCAGTCCTCTACATCATCCATTTCCCCCTTTGAAAGGGTATTGGCATTGTGATGACCTAGTTGTAAGCAACAGTACTAGTTAGCAAGTGCTTTTCCCTCAGTCCACTTCACATAGTGTAAGATTCCACTGAGTATAGAATCAGCAAGCTTTGTCTATCCATAACACAGTAGTAGCTAATAATCCATAGACTGCCATGGACTGAATATCCTCTCCAAATCTCATGTTGAAATTTAACTGCCATTGGGAAGGTATTGGGAAGTAGGACCTTTAAGAAGTGTTTAGGTCATGGGGACCCCACCCTCACAAATGGATGGCTTAACAAAAAAGTGTTGTTAGAAAAGTTTTCTCTTATAACAGAGACATGTGTTCCCTCCCTCCCAACCTCTACTTATTTCCTTACTGTGTCTTGCTCTCCACCCAGTTGGGATGCAAAGAGATGGACCTCACCAGATCTCAGCTCCTCAACCTCAAAGCCATGAGAAAGAAATGTCTTTATAATTCATGCATTTCCAATACTTTATTATAGCAACTAAGACACCCACCTCCATCAGATGTTTAGGGGTTTAGATGCAAAGCTTTAATGTCTTGATTTCTTACTCAGGAAGCAATTCTGTTTCCCATACTTGCCGTTGCAGCCTTGGTCTTGAGCATTGCATCTGGTGCTCCACTTTCATTTCTGTTGCTGTGATCATAAAAGAAGCTTTGTAGAATAAAGGGTTTTTCCCCCTTACCATCCCAGGTAATAGTCCATCACTGAGGGACTATAAGGCAGGAACTCAAAACAGACCTGATTGCTAGTCTACTACTCTACCAAGAAACTCCCTTCACAACCAATGAAGTAATCAGGAACTGTATAGGATATGGCTACTAGTTGGCTTATACAATTCAGGGAATGGTGTCACCCATAGGTTGGGCTCTCCAACATCAATTATTAAGAAAACCTCTTACAGAGATAACTACAGACCAAGCTGATCAAAGCAATTTCTCTCTTAAAGATCTCTGCTCAGGTGACCGTAAGTTATGTCAAGTTGACAAAGCTATCCGGGACAGATAGGACGAAGAAATTTAAAGATGGGAGAGTGTAGTCACAGGAGCATTCTTCCTGCTATGAGAATTGTGTAGTCATTCTACTCCATCCCCTCCTCCTGACACCCCACCCCAAGCCAGCAAGAAAACAGGGGTCTGTCTAATGCAGATCCTCCATCTTCTTGCTGACAACCATGAAGAAGGCTAGCCCTTCATGCAGGATGCTCCTTGACTTTCTACAATCAATGATTGTTTCAATTGCATGCTACATTCTCAGAATAAAGCCTTACTGTAAGTATCCTTTGGCATAAGAAGGTGGCTCGTGGTTGAATCAGTCTAGTGTCTTCTCCTCTGGTCCTTTGTGTGTGTGTGTGTATTCCTAGATAAATTAAGCTGATCCAGAGCATCAGCCTTGTCAGGACCCATTTGAAGCCCTCCCCCATCCTCCATCTCCCAGATCTGCCAGCCTCAGTCAACTCCTCAGCAGTTTGTAAGGCTTTCTGCTTGGAGACTGTGACCTAGACTTCTATCTGTGGGAGAAGTTCCTTGATTCTATCTATCTCTCCCCATTCTTGTTAATTATCATCATGTTCTCAGGCTTTACAGGGGCCACTAAGAGAAAGCCATGACAGACCTGATGAGGTTTCTCAGACTGTTGGTGGATTCTGTAGCAGTAAGGTTTGGTGGGATGCCATGCAGGTGAGGCCCCTTAATAGCAACATTTCCCAAGCCCTGTGTGACAGACCTAGTCAGTGGATATGATCAGCATAAAACTGAGTCCTGCTAACAGCACACACCAACTGCTTCATCAGAGCTTCTGTTGAGCATTTACATGGAGACCTGGAGAGCACCTTCAGCAAGGGCACTTCACACTTTTCCTCACAGCTTGTATTCAGTCCTCCAGGATGGCCATTCCCTCTGGAATAGTCACTTGCCGTGTAACTGGATCATGTGTGACTGTCTGTGATTGTGCCATGGTGAGCTCTGTAGAAATGAATAGCCTTAAAAAGGCTATTATTATAACTGATTTTGAAACCAAGGGCCCAGAGAAACCTTCACAGACTATTTAAGATAAAGATTCTTACCTGGGCCCACAGAAGCAGAAAGTTATCAAGGCTAGAGTGGGCTACATAGCAAATTCCAACCTCAGCAAAGTGGTGAGAGAGTTTGTCGTGAAAAACTAAAATCCAAAACAAAATAGAGATTTCCCAAAAAACTAATCTAATACCAGGTACCCACAAAATGAGACAGCACTTTCATTTAATAGCTATGGGTCTCACTGGTTTCTTGGTTTCACCCTGTCTCTATGTGGAGTGTCTTCTTGATGAAGAGGCCTTAGCAGTCCCTTTTGCTGTGCCAGGACAACTTTTCTTGAGGTAAGTGACTATGTCTCAGACTTATCAAAATTTGAGCTTGGTTCAGGGTCAAGGTTTTGTACCTCCTTACATATCCAAACCAGCTTCCTGTTCTAACACTGAGGCTGCCACCAATTCTCAATTCCATTGATAAATTACATTTTACCTTTATCAGCTGTAGTATAGTTAGTTTCATATCATGCATGACTTGTTTCCATCTATGGTTTCATATGTACGAATT
This sequence comes from Mus musculus, assembly GCF_000001635.26. NCBI lineage: Eukaryota > Metazoa > Chordata > Mammalia > Rodentia > Muridae > Mus > Mus musculus. The sequence goes on along the minus strand of NC_000069.6, from coordinate 68,888,341 downwards.
TAACCCCTACTGTCTGATACAGACATGTGCTATGGTTTGAAGGTCCCTGGAGGCTTCATGCATTGAAAATTAACCTCCATTGCTAGGTATTTAGAGAATGAAAACAGTCTAACTGACATTTACAAATGGGGGCTGGGAGGTAGACTTAGATAAAATCATTATCGTGGCATCTCCATAATGGGGATTCCTTCTCCGAAGAGAAAGACAAAACACGTACATGCACCCTCCCCTCCCAGCCCCCACCCCTCACCTCCAGTCTGATGCTGTGTGATGGCCTATTAGGGGCAGTTTTTGATGCTAAGGTCCTGTTCCCCTATTGGTTCTTGAACTGTCAGTAAAGAAAGCGAGGTGGGGAGTGGGAATTGCTGGGCTGGAAGGTATAGGCAGGACTTCCGGGTCCCAGGAGGAAAAGGCAGTAGCAAGGAAGAAGAGGGAGTTTTTGCCATGCTTTGGAGGAAGAAGAAGCCAGCAACCATATAAGGTCTCAGGAGGAGCTGGGGCCTATGGCCACTACTACAGGCTAGTGGCCAGGGATGTTTGGTGTGGGCTAGGTGGGACCAGCCACTGAAGTTTAGGGCAGGTGGGAGGAGCAGAAATAAAAATATTATTAAGGGCACACTTCCAGGCAGGAGATGGCAGCTCCCAGCAATTGTGTCTTAAGGCAAGTTGAAAAGGAACAAACTCTCTCTCTCTCTCTCTCTCTCTGTGTGTGTGTGTGTGTGTGTGTGTGTGTGTGTGTGTTTTGCCCAAAGATTCAAGGGAAGTTGGGTGGGGGGTGGTAGCACAGCCCACTTCCCAGAGTGAAGGCAAGAGCATAAAACAACAGGCTACATCATATATGCCTTGAGGTTCACCCAGCAGGAGACCATTGCCAGCCTTGTATCCTGGAGTCTCAAAGACTGGGAGCCAAGTACCAGGCTGGGCTGATGATTAGCAACAGAGAGTGGACTAACATGGTAACCACTCAGAAAGGAAGGCTCTTCTTGCTATCTGCACTTAGCCTTTCTCTTTGTGATTGGCATTGTTATGAATCAGAGCCACTCAAGCAAGTCTTGTCATGGCACAAATGTGACCAAACCACAATTTTCTGGCACCAGCTGCTGTCCTAGTATTCAATTTTGAGATAAACTATCAGTGAATTAGCATCAGATCACACTAAAGTGATTTCATGGAACGCACCAAGACACTACTTAGAATTTGAGTTTTAGCATACAAGATGCAATTTAACAATAATCAAATGAGAGACATGCACCTGCCAAGTTCAGGGTGGGAGTAGGGCAGGATGTAGATGGGACGTGATCTGTGTCTCCTTGTGGGATCTGCTTGTCATCTGTGCAGCACATCAGTGTATTAGCAAACCAGCCTCAGTGTCCTCAGGTCTTTTCTGATTATTTAATCCGGCATTCATTACATAGGCATGACATAGAATTTATTGGCCGAATAAATGGACTCAATCTCCAAACCCATTTTGCCTCCTGGAGTCCAGCTGACCGAGAGCCCTAACCCACTAATCACGTGGGTGGTACTGCAGCTGGCCAGCTCCATCCTGAGTCTCATTAGTGTACTGAAGTTATGTCGGTCACTCAGGACATTCAGAAGGACCAGATATATTCTGTGTTGTATCAGAAAGTCATGTGCCCAGTCATTTGAATATTATATTTACAGGTGATCATGTGTATGTAAGGTGTGTGTGTTGGCACATACCTATATATACCTATATATACAGACCTATGTGTGTGTATATAATGTATATAGTTATGTGTATACATATATATGCATGTGCATATATATGTATATGTATGTGTATATATGCCAGGTGTGGTGGCTTATACCCATAACCTTAGTATTTGAAAGATGGAGGCAGTAGGCTTGCCAGAGGTCTAAGAAGAGGAGCTTGGTCTACGTAGAGAATTTTAGGTCGGTAAGGGTCAAATAATGAGACTCTGTCTCAAAATATTCAATAAAAGTAAAAAAAACCAAAAATAACAAAAAACAAAACCCACATTTATCATAGTAGTGTCTCAGCTGCTTTAGCACTATAACTTTTATAATCTTGGTAAAAATTTTTCACATATATGTTAACATTCTGTGTATTTTATAAACATATCAAGTGAAGAACAACTCCTGGCACTGGTCCCTGCTACAGATTGATATTTCCAAGGTTATGTTTTGGACAGAGAATGGTGTACAGAATAGAACATACATTATGGTAAGTATGATTCATGTTCATGGGTCTGTATGTGTGTGTGTTGTATGTGTGTGGTATGTGCACACATATGTACCTCTGTGTGCACGTAATGGAGGTCCAAGGCCGGCACTGAGTCTTTCCCTGATCACTCTTGATCTTGATCATTTCAGTCAGGGTCTCTCACTGAGCCTGAAGCTCATCAATTCAAATAGGCTGGGTGGCCAGAGCTGCAGGGATTCATCTCTCTCTGTCGACCTCTGACCCCAGGCTGAGGTTAGAGCACAGGCCCCCATGCCTGGCTTTTTACATGAGTTCTGAAGATCAGAACTCAGGTCCCTTGGCTTGCCTGGAAGACACACTATGAGTGAGGTCTCTCTCCAGCTCAAGTTATGATAAGTTTTAAAGCACATATATGTAGCTGGACTTAGCTACTTTGTGGGTTCTTCTTTTTCCCACCTTCCCTCCACCCCCATTTTCAGCCCCTATCACAAGATAGGAGAGAGAGGTTAGAGGGGGAGAGAGAGATTTCTGAATCTAATTTCTTTCTTCTTTGAGCATGACTACTAACAAGCCACAACTGACCCCCTGAATGACCAACCACCACCCACCTCTTCTAGCAGGGCGCTAGCATTTATGTACCCTCTGAAAATTTTCCAGAATTCCAAACATCATACAATTCAGAAACTATCTGCAGCTGGCAAAAGCATGCCTCTGGTAGAGCACCGGGTAAATCATTGTCAGCTGCTGCAAAGCAGCCCCGAATCTCCACACCTGGGATTGCAACAAAACTATTCTGATATTATCTCTATAATTAAAACAAAAACAAAAACAAAACAAAATTCCAGAATTCTCACTACATATATATTTTAGGATATGATTTACTATAGTAAACAATTAGTGTAAGTGTCTATTGAAGAACATCTCCAAACTTCTCTTTGTAAATACAGGCCATATATGCCTTTTAGACAGTGGCTATTGCTCAGTGGTAGGCACGCCTGGAGTGTGTAAGTCCACAAATGAGATCCTCGTTGTGGCAAAAATAAAAAGATACATTATTCTTTTCTGAAAACAAAGTAAGCATGCTATATAAATCGTCTCCAGGACTATACAGTATCTTAAGTCCATTTCCCTTAAAGTCCTCATTAATAATGAAACAAAATAGAAGTATTGTGTACGCCCCACAAAATGTTATGCAATAATAAAATATTCGTTGCTAAAAAATCTTGTTGATGTTCTGCAGATAAGATTGTGGGGGAAAAATCATTGGTCAGGGCTTCACACCATGCATACAATACCAAAGAGAAGGTGGCGTCTCTGCACTTTTGAAGAGTCTTTCTTATCTTCTACTCTCGCTTGAGTTTCTCCAGTGGCTTCTGTATACTGGCAAGTGACCTTTGGGCTAGAAAAGTTACACAATTCTCCAGACCTTTTACAGCCCCTAACAACACCATTTTTGTTCTGCCTGCTTCTCCGCTCTGTCCCTCTACTTGGCTTGAGCTGCTGTAATATTGTCACCTAACGATGGCAGCCCCGTGTGCCACAGACTCACCACACCCTTCTTGTACCATTTTAGATCAAGGGACTTTTAAGAGACCTTTTCACAAACACCCATTTCAGTACAATTTGGGGCTGTTCAATGCTTCAGGTATTCTCAATGTTCTAGATTATCTGAAACTTACTTGTAATAATCTATAGCAAAACAACTTTTATACTATTTTAATAGATAAACACTATAATTTGATGAAAATGGGTGTAACACATTCCTTTTTTTGTGAATATAAGAGGTCTCTAAGTTTATCTTCACTTTGAGAGTAGTATCACCAGAAGAGACTATTTAAATGTATTACCTCAAAAGCAAAGAAAACATTTACCTAGAGTGTATTTTTCTCTCAAGTTGACCGGAGCTGTATCAGAACTATTTGTAGTGGGCAGATGAGTAAACAAATATATTTCCTTCTACAAGAAATCAATAATCCAGAATTCATAAGACAAGAGCCTCTGTAGTTCTAGCATTAACTTAGGCTGTATCTTAGGTTTGGTTGCCCATGCCTGACCTGGCAAAGGGGCAGCTGGGGCATTATAAGTTTGCCTAATCTATACAGTGAGACCCATTATAAAATAAAAAGGGGAACAAAAGTTTAGTGGGACAAATAATGAATTTTCAAAAATGCATTTCCTCTGGTAAGTATTTAAAAAGCAACAAAATATGACTTCTTGCAAAGGTTAAGAGAAATAGATTTGAAAGTTAGTGTTAACTACATCACTTTATAGATGACAATAGAATTTGTTTGTTGATTGGGCTAAACCATCCACAATTAGAACTTCTGTACCGTGCTATTTGAGTCTCCTGAGAGATGAATTCCTGGGCTCAGTGTCCATGGTTTGCATTGGCCCACAGTGCGGGTTTAGTTTTGAGAAGCCGTGTGGATGTGCTTAGTGCAGAGACGGCCACGCGCAGGCGTTACTTCTAACTCCACAGTGTCTTCTTTATGAGAACCTTCATAAGCTTCCCACCAACTCCTCGTCCCCTGTGACCTCCTTAAGTTCTAGTCTCTATTTATTTATTCAGCGTTGTTGTCTTTAGACAACAAGATTCTTTCTTTGTGTTTCTTTCTACAAAGTCCAGAGCCAAGATGGGGCCCGACCTTCCAACTAAGCTCTTTACCTCAGGTTTTCTTCTGTTTTCAGGGTATCTTATTTAGAATGTTTTTTTAAACACCCCTAAATCTATTCCTCTGTAAGTTGTAGAATGTGTGGGCGAGTCAATAGAGATGGATAAGGAGTTCTATCTTCTTAATCTCTATAAAAGAATACTACGTCCATAGACTTATCTTATGGATGTTATTTTCCCTAGAGTTAGGCTTAAGGTTATGATCCCTTCTCCAGGTTAAAAAAAATCACAAGTGTTTATGAAAGAGCCTTTATTTATGACTCAGTTGTAGCATTTCTAAGTGGGTTTTCATGCCCATTGGCTCAGTTCATTTGCCCTCAATACTGAACGTGTTCTTTGGTGTCTTTAACATATGTCCATCCCCGGCCACCTATCTCCCACTCCATTCCTCCAGCCTCAGGTCCATTTTCCCAGGCCTCACTTCCAAGGCCACTGCTTCAATCCTCTCCTTCCTCAGAGCTTGTCTAGAAGGGAAGCCTCAAGATTCCATTTCTGATCCCTGATGCTAATGACCAATGCTCAGACCAATCTCAGCTCTCCCCACCATATTTGTATTTCATGTTAAAAGACACCCCCCCATCTACCCTCCCAGATCTATCATTCCGTAACTCCAAGTCCTTCCTTGCCTCTCCCAACTGTCCATCTTGCACCACAGAGGATCATAATGCAACTTACATGAGCCATGTCTTGTTGAGTTTATTAAAGCATTTGTTCATTTCACAAATTCTTTTTCATCAAAAAATGCCAAAAATATTGTAAAAGCTTTGGAATGGCCAAAAGTAAGTATGGGATTTCACAATGAATGAGACCAGTGTCAATTTTCAAAACATTTTAATTTTTATTATTGTCATACATGTGTGCACATGTATGGAGGTCGGGGCACACATTTTATCTATGGTGCATGTGGAATCACAGACAACTGAGAATGTTTTGGCACAATTCCCAAATAGATTTTCACCTACATTTATCTGGATATAGATACTGATGTAGATGACTCTGTACCTTTTAAATTAGTCCCATAAGCATCTTTCTTGACACTTGGAAAAAATAATGTTGTTGCCTTTTCAACACTTGCTAGAGAAAAGTGCAGTTCTGAAATCTACTATTTATCTCACTGCTCTGTTGTTTTATATTCTTCTCTTTTAATCAAACTAGAATCACTATGGCTTTCTCTTTCTACATTTTACTTGAGCTGCTGGATTTGAACTCAGGTTTCCGGGCTTGTGCGGCAAGCACTTTTAACCACTGAGTCATCTCACAGCTCCCATGTCAATCTGATTCATTAGTACTGGAAATCCAGCTTTAAACTCCACAGACTATGTTAAGTACTCTACACATTTCCTATCCTCACAATAGCTTCTACGGTAGGTATTTTACTGGTAAAGAAAATAGGTTTAGACACACTACTTTGCAGCCAGATTTATCAAGCTGGACTAGACAGGCTAACACTAAACTGCTACCATCCTATATGAAATCTTAGCAATAACATTCTCACCAAAATAGACAGAGAACCCTATCACAGGGACGCTCTATGTGTGTCCTTCCCACAGTAACTCCCTTTATATTGGATGTTCAGTTACATTAAACTCTGTGCTTCTCATTTGCATGCTGAGCATGGAAACCATTGTTCCCCCACTTAAAATGCTAACAGGGCTTTTCAGATCTTTTAAAGAAATTCTTTTAAATCCTAAAAATGAGCCAAGTCAGATTTAAAAAGTGAAACAGACAGAAACAACGTGAGTCACTTTTTCAAACATCTTTTATCATTAAACATGTCTCCATCCTACACACAATCTGAAGTCATTGTAGGTACCCACACAAGTTCTATAACTTTTTCTTTTTTGACACAGGGTTTCTCTGTGTAGCTGTGGCTGTCCTGGAACTCACTCTGTAGACAAGGAACTCACAGAGATCTGCCTGCCTCTGCCTTCCAAGCTTGCACCACCATGCCCTTAATCATTTCATGATATTTTAAATAATGGTTCCTTTACATAACAAATTTAAATTATTTTGCTGTGGAAAAACAAGTGAGGCTAATGTGCACTAAATGCCCCTCCTTGATTCAGAAGTACAAAATAGGGTTGCTGTTGTTCTGTGTCCATCAGAGTGCACAGCCTGTCCCCCGCCCCAGCTGTTCTGTACTTGTGTCTGTCCTTCACTCATTTCCTCATCTCCCTGGTCAGGTTTCCAGGACCAAGCTATGCAGGATGAGGCATACAGCTAGTACTATTAATGTTATTACTGCGTTTTCTTGATTAAAAAAATGAAAAGTCACCTCCACAACATGTGACATTATATCCAAAGACATATTCATGCCCATATTTTATTTTGATCAGTTTTATCCATTAAGCATGTCTATATCACACAAATAGTTGGGAGTTATTATAGATATTACCCAATAAGAATAGCTGAAAAGAAATTTGGTACCAAATGTTATAGTACAGAAAGCTAGAAGCAATGCACTTCCGTGTATTATGGTGAATTGTGTGGTATACATTTGCAACCTTGGTGCTTGGGTGGTGTAGACAAGAGGATCAGAGGTTTAGGTCATCTTTAGATACATGTGGAATTTAAGACCAGCAGCCTGGGGTACATGAAACCCGGTTTCAAAACTCCAGAAAGGATAAAATAGGAATATAGAAGCTCTGAAAGAAAGAAAATGATTATCTTAGAAAGAGATACATTGACAAATTTTTGTAAGACACTGTTTCTGGGGAGACATGATCAAACATTTACTTGTTCAAGATCTGAATCCACAACAGAACAAAGTAAGTCTACTGTCTGGGTTAGGGTTTTATTGCTGTGAAAAGATACCATGACCACAAAAACTCTAATGAGGGACGTTTAATTGGGGGCGGCTTATACTTTGAGAGGTTTAGTCCATTACCATCATGGCAGGGAGCATGGCAGCATGCAGGCAAATATGATGATGGAGATGGAGCCAAGAGTTTTACCTCTTCATCTGTAGGCAGCAAGGAGAAGACTGTCTACCACACTGAGCATAGCTTGAGCATATATGAGACCTCAAAGTCTTCCTACACAATGATGCATTTTCTCCAACAAGGCCATACCTACTAATAATGCCAAGCATTCAAACACATGCGTCTATGGGGGCCATACCTACTCAAACCACCACATTCTATTCCTTGGCTCTCATAGGCTTGTAGCCATAATACAATACAAATGCATTTAGTCCAACTTCAAAAGTCCCCATAGTCTATCATGGTCTCATGAATGTTTAAAAGTCCAAAGTTCAAAGTCCAATCTCTTAACTGTAATCACCTATAATATCAAAATCAAAAACAGATCACATACTACCAACATCTAATGGCAAATGATATACATTACCATTCCAAAACATAGGTAAAGGAGCATAGTGAAGAAATACTGGAACAAAGCAAGACCAAAAACCAGCAGGGAAACTCCAAATTCTGCATGCACACCACAAATCGCTCTTCAGATTCCCAACTCCTTTCATCTTTGTTGACAACAACACATGTCTTTTTCTTGGTCTGGTTACACTTCCAGTTTGTAGCTTTCCCTGACAGGTATTCCATGGTTCTGACATCTCTAATATCTCTGGGGTTCTAAGGCAATATAGGCTTTACCTTCAACAGCTTTCCTTACTTGCAAAGTAAAGATTCCTTAACCCCTTTCTTGGTTTTAAAGCCAGAACCACATAGCCAAAGCTGCCAAGTTTAACAGCTTGATGGGGGCTGAAACATGACCCCCTTGTTCTATTACATTTTCATCAGCTTTCTGTTTCCTATAATTTCCTTTACTGCTTAAGTTTGGCCATCCTGAAACTTGCTCTGTAGACTGACCTTGAACTCAGAGATCTGCATGCCTCTGTCTCTGAGTGAGGTAACCCACTCACAAAAGAACACACATGATATGCACTCACTGATAAATGAGTATTAGCCCAGAAACTTAGAATACCCAAGATACAATTTGCAAAACACATGAAACTCAAGAAGAAGGAAGACCAAAGTGTGGATACTTTGTTCCTTCTTAGAATGGGGAACAAAATACCCATGGAAGGAGTTACAGAGACAAAGTGTGGAGCAGAGACAGAAGAAAGGACCATCCAGAGACTGCCCCATCCCATATACAACCACCAAACCCAGACACTATTGCATACGCCAGCAAGATCTTGCTGACAGGACCCTGATACAGCTGTCTCAGTGCCTGGCAAATACAGAAGTGGATGCTCACAGTCAACTATTGGATAGAACACAGGGCTCACAATGAAGGAGCTAGAGAAAGTACCCAAGGAGCTACAGGGGTCTGCAACCCTATAGGAGTATCAACAATATGAACTAACCAGTACCCACAGAGCTTGTGTCTCTAGTTGCATATGTAGCAGAAGATGGACTAGTAGGCCATCAATGGGACGAGAGGCCCTTGGTCTTGCGAAGATTATATGCCCCAGTACAGGGGAACGCCATGGCCAGGAAGCGGGAGTGAGTGGGTTGGGGAGCAGGGTGGGGGGAGGGTATAGGGGACTTTCAGAATAGCATTTGAAATGTAAATGAAGAAAATATCTAATAAAACAATTGTTTTTGAAAAAAATAAAATAAAATAAAGGTGTCTATTACCGTGGCTGGACCTAAGATTTTCTTTAATTTCTTTTCACAAAATGGAAGCTTAGCTGGGTGGAATCTTGCCTTGAGGTCACCACTCCCTTAATTCCATTTAGTATCTTTAATGTGTTTATCTCCTTGAACACAGGATTTAGCTCCATACCACTTCCTGGTGCCTCTTTAATCCTTGAACCATACATTTTGCATTTTTTTCTTGCACAGCTTGCTCTGTCTTATCAAAAATGGTCTTCATAAGAGTGAACTACAGGACAGAGCCTATACTTGACTGTTTTGAGATTTCCTTTGCCAAGGCAACTAATCTAAATCTCTTCACCTTAGCCTCAGGCATATTTGGACAAAGTCAAAAAGTACCCACATCCTTTGCCAAAATATCACAAGAATGACCTCTAGGCAACTTACTAAAATTCTTTTCCTCTGAAACCTCTTGAACCAGGCCCCCATAGTTCAAATCATGTTCAATACCACTGTCTTCCATGTTCCTACTAGAATTTCCCCACTAAGCTCCACTTAAAGCTTTCAAGTGCTTTTCTAATTCACAGTCCTAAAGTTCATATTCCTCCAAACAAAAACAGGGTTAGGCCTGTCACAGCAATACCCTAGTCCCTGGCATCAATTTCTGTCTTAGCTAGGGTTGTATTGCTGTGACTTTTAAAAAGATTTATTTTTCTGTTCATTAGTGCTTTTCCTGCATGTATATCTTTGTGAGGTTTCAAAAACTCTGAAACTGGAGTTATAGACAATTGTGATTACATGTGGGTGCTGGGAATTGATCCCATATCCTGTAGAAGAGCAGCCAGTGCTCTTAACCAATGAGCCATCTCCCCATCCCCCACAGCAACTCTTATAAAGGACAACATTTAATTGGGGATGGCTTATACTTTCAGAGGTTTAATCCATTCTCATCATGGCAGGAAGCATAGCATACTGGAAGACATGCTGGAGACGGAGCCAAGCATTCTACATCTTCATCTGCAAGCAGCAAGAAGACTACCATACTGAGCATAGCTTGAGCATATGACCTCAAAGGCTGCCTACACAGTGATGCATTTCCTCCTACAAGGCCATGCCTACTACAATAAGGCCACACCTCCTAATAATGCCACACCCTATGGGCCAACCATTCAAATACATGAGTCTATGAGGACTATATCTATTCAAACCAACATAACTACCAAAGTCTGACTTGGTGAACAGATTAGTTTATTGGGATTACTTATGGGAGCTCAGATGACTCAATGGCCACCAAAGTCCACTTCAGTATGGGTGGTGACCAATGAAAGCTGGACCCTGATGCACCATTTGTAGGCAGCTTGACAGCTCTGAGAATCTCCCCTCCTCAGCGGACTTCACAACCTCTGTAACGTTGGGGAAGCCTGTCCTTTTGGTTAACACAGTAAATCTATTCCACTGTAAGTTGCAAAATGTGTGGATGAACCAACAAGGGATAGATGAGTTTTATTTTCTATAAAAGGATACTAGTTCTATTTCTGCTACTTTGTCTGGTGAATCTGGTAAGTTACAGAGACTTCCTGAGACTTGGGAGCTGTTTGCTTGCAGAGTATTAAAGGAAGGAACTTGCAGGGATTGACTGTTTTAATTCAAAGACAATTGTTACATCAATTTTCTAAAGCATAGACCAGAAGCAGCAAGAACTCTGAGAACCCTCATGAAGTAGCTGAGGGCACTTAAGATGAAACCAGGACCCATGAAGATCCAGAAGCTTTCAGAGGGCGCCCATAAACACAGGAAGAGACCAGTGAACAAACCGATAGCAAGTAGACATAATGCCCACGGAACACCTGGACCCATTTCAGAGAAGAATCTAGAACCAGCAAATTGTCTAACAGACACAGGGAAGCTGTTGCTTTCCTAAAACAAAATCAGAATTCATGAAAGACCCAGTTCTCAGAGCTCCCACAACACTTAAAAAGAGATCGCGTGGTGATAATGTCTATAGAAAAATAAAGAATTTTGTGCTTCGTGTTTTCCAGACCTCCAAATCAGAACTACAAGGCTTCTAGGGACAACTGGAAAAATGCAGTAAAAAAGATCAAAAAAGGTACTAAACAACTTATTAAAGTCCCAAAACAAGCTGAAGCACTAAGGGCTTCCTATCTCCCAAATGGAGATGTGTGAAAAGCCAATCCTCACCCAGGAGTTTGTTTAGGCTGCTCAAAAAGAAGGCAGAACCTAGGAAGACAGCAGAAAGCAGATTCTAAAACAAAAGTGTCCTCCATTTGAAAACAACCCCATCTCAGGCTAACTAGTGCTTCCGACTTCCTGTAACCAATACTTTCAACTTCCCAAAGTCAATACCACAAAAAGCCTTCTTTATCTCTGCCCTCTTGCCTCCCTATGGACCTATGGGGCCATTTTTATTCAAACCATCACATTGACCATCTATATTAGTGATTATTTAATACACTGACCACCTACAACACTGACCACTTATAACATTGGCCATAAAAATACTAACCATCTACATTAGCCATCTAAAACATTTTAAAATAAAGGAAACCCTTGAGCCAAGTAAGAGATATTTTTTGTTTGTTTGTTTGTTTCTTTGTTTGTTTTTCGAGACAGGGTTTTTCTGTATAGCCCTGGATGTCTTAGGACTCACTTTGTAGACCAGGCTGGCCTTGAACTCAGAAATCCGCCTGCCTCTGCCTCCCAAGTGCTGGGATCAAAGGCGTGCGCCACCATGCCCGGCATAAGAGTTATTTTATTGAAACAGTCAAGCACTAAAGAAAAGTTCAGTTGAAGACTTTTGGAACGGGGGCATGTATGATAGAACGCAAGGGAAAAATGGTGTTTGCAAGTCAAACGGTGTTTGACAGTAGATGTGGTGGCATGCTCTGTACAGCAAACCCAGAGAGGGCTGAACAAGGATCCCAGTCAAGAAGACTCATGTGATCTTTGTGAATATAAATCCAAAATTAATGTCTTCGAAGCTGGAAGCAAATGGGAAAGAATCTGCAGACAGAGTTAGTCATTAAAAAAGATCACCTCCTCCAACCCAGAGATGAGTTTCAGAAATGTAAACATCTGTCCTTTCAAACAGTGGGCAGAGTAAAGAGTTAGGAGATTTCATTTTCAAAAGGCAAATAGGAGACTGTCCCTTTGTTCCAGTCACAAATATGGGCCTGGTAGATGATAGCAAAGGTCTTACGGTTGCCTCCGTGAAAAGAGTCAAGTAAAGATAAGGATGTTGTGAGGAGCTTCCAAGAACAAGGCCTGGAAGAGTGACCTACGAAGCAAGACAAAGAGTGGAACACAAAGGTAGAGGCAAACTTGTCATGAGGCTGCAGAAAGCTGGCAGCTGGCTAGTCCAAAGACTGTGAGCATCAGGCAGGGAATATGACACCCTAATGAAGTGTCCTGACTTTTGCTTTTTTATCAGCCTGATACACACTAAAGTCATCTGGGAAGAGGAAGCCTCAGTTGAGAAAATCCTTTTTATCAGATTACCTGTAGGTAAGTCAGTGGGCACTTTCTTGATTAATGATTACTGTGGGAGGAGCCAGCCCACTGTGGGTGGTACCACTCCTGGGCAGGTGGTCCTGGGTTATACATAAAAGCTGGGAGAGCCAGGAGGAGGAAGCCAGTAAGCAGCATTCCTCCATGGTTCCTGCTTCTTTCCTCCTGAATCCCTGGTCCCACTTATCTCAGTGATCGACTATGACCTGGACAGGACCAGTAGGTCAGATAAACCCTTTTCTCTTCCAGCTGCTTTTGGTTATGGTGTTTATTACAGCAGCAAAAGCAAACCAACACAAAGAGTTTGCATCAAGAGATGACAGACACCTTTAAGACTTAGAAAAAGAATCAAAGTTAGTTTTGATCTGGTAAACATCTTGGGCTGATAATAAAAATAAAACTCATACAAACTGAAGAACAAATGAATGAATCTAGAAGGGTCAATCCTTGACCTAATGAGGCAAATGTGACCAACAAGGAGGGTAAAGACAAAATAGTTCTTTAGACAAAAATCTTAATGAAGCTATGAAAATTAGAAGATCATGTGGAGGCATTAAAAGACAGTCAGGGGTTCCTTCTGGTCTAGCCAATTAAACAGAGACACTGCAAATACCTTATGGAGAACACGATGAAGCAGGCAAGACCCAGCAATCATCCTAAACCGAGTTGCATATAGACTATGGGTCTCCAGGCTCAACCCCCCATTCTAGTTGTTCAGGACCCACATGAAGACCAAACTGCACATCTGCTACATATGAGCAGGAGGCCTAGGTCCAGCCCACATATGCTTTTTGGTTAGTGGTTCAGTCTCTGAGAGCCCCAAGACTCCAGGTTAGCTGACACTGTTGGCCTTACTGTGGAGTTCCAATTCCCTTAGGGGCCACAAATTTTCCTCCTATTCTTCCATAAGAGCCTGCAAGTGCCATCCACAGTTTGATTGTGGGTGGCTGTATCTGCCTGAGTCAGTACTGGGTAGAGCCCTTCAGAGGACAGCCATGCTAGACTCCTGTCTGCAAGCATAACAGACTATCATTAATAGTGTCAGGGATTGGTGCTTGCCCATGAGATGGGACTCAAGTTGAGCCAATGATTGGTTGGCCGTTCCTTCAGTCTATGCTCCACCCGCCTGTCACAGGATGGGATCTTTTATCCAGGACAACAGATTATTGGCAAGCCAACATGGGTTTAACCAATACTTAGATAAAGCAGTAAGCACCAAGGAAACCACAAAGCAAACTGAGAAAAACTGAGCAGAAAACTATAGCAGACTATGAAGAGGTAATATATACATAAGGACTGGAAGCAAAATAAGATTGCTGTTATGAAGAAAATGCAAAGGTTAAATTATGTTCATGAATATAGTAGAGAACACATTTTTGGAGCAAGATAGAAGAAGTATTGGCCATCTTTTCCAAGATATCTAGATGAGGAGCAGTAAAGAGATAGCAACAAGTCAGGGGCTATTGTGTTTGAGATCTAGAAACAGTAAGATCCCATCTTTTACTCAAAGTGGCAGAGAGGGGGAGGGGGAGGGGGAGAGGGAGGGGGAGAGGGAGAGGGAGAGTTCTACATATAAAAATTAGAGGGGCTACTGAATGAGTTCCAGGACAGCCAGGGCTATACAGAGAACCCTGTCTCGAAAAACCAAAACCAAAAAGTTTAATGAATAAAGAGGAAACACTTAACTTGGCTCAAAATATAAGCCTACAGAAGTCCGATGGAAAGAGTAAACAAAGAAAATGCTAGAAAATTACTCATTTGAAAGAGTTCTGTGCAAAGGGTGAAGCTGTAAGTCTAGTCTCATTGAATTACTCCAGTGAGAACCAATTGGAAGTGCTTCTGAGGTAAACCTAGAGAGACTGCAGAGCAAGAACACAGGAGAGAAGAGAGAGTAAGAAAGATATCAAAATCACGGGGATATTTAACTAAAAGCTTAGCTGATACTATTTGGGTTACGGACAAGCATTAAGTGTCGTCCCCCAAAATTAAAAGTGAATTTTGTAAGTAAGTAAAATCAGGCTCTATATGATTTTTATGAATAACCAAAGTACTGGTTTATTTAACACTTGATGATATTTATGGTGTTTTAAAGGGATCACTACATCCTCATTTCTGTGATTGGCCATATGAAAGGAAGGAGGGTTTTTTTCTACTACCAACGAGTCACGTTGGAGAGATGGTTCAGGCTTGTTACTCAAAATTCAACACACACACTCTTTCTCTCAACCAGGAAATCCAGGTTATTTACAATTTATGAAAAGCCATTATAGAATACTGTATAAATCTGAACATCACATTCATGCTGATAACATATCCATTTCAGCTCTGAATTCCACTTAAGAGAAACTATGTACAAAAATGGATATCGGGGTACTTATCATATTGCCTTTTAAACTGTTAAGAGAGGCCATTTCCTTTATATTGCCTTTGGCCTTTCCAATTGCATCTCCTTTTCCTTCTATAGAACGAACCTTCATGCCCTTTGGCATAATTGCAAATGTCATTTGCATGGTTGGAGCACCTGTGCATTTGCAGAATGTGGCAATTACTGGGCTTTTAAAACTCATTCTCTCTCGAGAAGACCTTTCCCCTTTGGTTATGATAGTGAACTCTCATAACAAATTGCATCTCACACAGCCTGTGATTACACATATGCACATTATTTGCATGTATATGTTCATCTAGCTTGTAAACTTCTGCATTATAGATGAGTTACCATATTTGGAATTTTTATTATCTTTTGTCGGGGGGTGGGGGGCGGAATGGTGAGAAGGCCTGAGGTTTTCTGGAAAACACGGTACTCTTGAATTCATTTGCCTAAGATATATATGCCCTAAAAATAAGCTCATTTTATGATTACTGATAGCCATGTACAGCACAATGTGCGATATCTGAGTAACATAAATATATAATTCAATATAATTATGTTTGGTTTAATCTTGTGTCACTTTCAGTTAATAGAGTCTCAACTACTAATGCTTTTCGCCTCTCAGTTCACAGTTTAAAATTGCTTTTCAACGAGAGATACATACTTCACATTTTAATATGAGTAAATCTGATAAAATTGTACAGAGCCTGGTATGGTGGCTCACACATGCAATCTCAGGACTTGGGAGACGGGGCTGAAAAGACAGGGCTAAGTTTGAGGCCTGCCTGGGTTACAGAGAGAGTCCCAGGCCAACCTGGTTTACAAACTGAGATCCTGTCTTTTAAAAAGAAATAAAAATGCACAGAGAAATAGTTTACTGTTTTTCTGCTTTAATACACTTCAGATGATTTTCTTTAATGACAGGGTCATTAGCTTTGAGAAGTTTAAAGCAAACCATTCTTTTTATTATAATCCATACATTAAAAAAGTTCCCAGGACATCAGACTTTTTCAATCACCCTTTAAAAGTTAAAAGTAATCAAATCATTTTAAAAAATCCAAACCAGCTAATTGGAGATTTCTTGGGCCCACCCAGCTTCTTCAATCATAGACCCATGTGGGTAATCTTTCTTGACAACTGGTATACTTCACGCTTCTCCAGAGGAAGCTGGACTTCTTGCCACCCTTTCCTCCCATGCTAGCCGTAAGCCACCACAGCTATATGGCATACAATGTATATAGTGTACACAGACATTACCATATGTACATTATACATGATGCATTAAAATGTGTCTTATTACCCTTTCCTTAAAGGGAATGTCCCAGAATGGTAAATCTAGTAAAATGATACCACTTAATTTTAATAAACATAGGTTGGGTGAATCCATCTTTGGACATTACTGAAAAGTTTCAGACTTAAATGAAAGTTACTAGTCCATTTTTATGTTTAGAATCACATTGCAGAATGTATCTCAGATGAAAAATAGAGAAGGAAATACAGGCAAGCCATCTTGCTACATGGTGTGGTATATATATATATATATTCCTTTTACATGATTCCATGATGAATGATACAGTTCAGAGCCAGGCTACATAATGTACACAGTTATTATAAAAAGTTATGTATTATGCTTCAGTACTAAAAATAAAATATATTCTCAAATAGTGAAAATAAGATATCCTTCATGTTTTTATGTCACATTTCCTGCTTGACCCTGACCTCCGCTTAATGAAATGATGTCCAACACTGTATTAAACAGTGACAGCACGTGGGCGATTTCTTGACAGTAACTGGCCTAAAACAAAACTGATTATCTTGTCAATTTGTTGAACTGTCTAATGCATGACAAAATATAAAAATAAAGGACAAAGATAAACAGTCTACATACTGAAAAATCAAAGTCCGCTGGTACCACATTACAAATACGGTCTGGACATCTTGAACAGATGCAGCCACTAAGCCATCCATCATGGTACCCCTTCCCCAACAAAACTGTGAGCCAGGAAGACACCAAAGGGTTTTCTGGGTCCTTTTCAAGGGATCGCATCACAGTCAAGCGCTGCTTCTACAGACTGCATGCAGCAGTCACTGGTCGTGGTCCAGAGCCAAAGGCTCCTCACCATTATGTCCTGGGAGACCGTGACCGGTCCAAGCAGGAGAGCAAGGAATGGACCTATGCTCCTTCCCTTTTAACAACAGTAAAGCAAGCCGCTGGTCTCTAAACACACCAAACGGTTTACCTGTTCTTTTGGATTGGAGAAGCAGGCACTTACAGTGAACACAAGGGGAGGCATGGCAGAGGGCGGGGACGACCGTCCAAGAAGAGCTGGGGGCTAGTCCTAAGCCATTGCCCCGCCGAGCTGCCCAGCCTTGAGCCCAAAGAAACATAGAAAACCACAGATTCCCCGGGAAGCGAGAGGGAGGGGACTGACCCCAACCCAGGCGCGGGGCTACAGGTTGTACGGGGATGCTAGGTGTGGTCAGAGGCAGTCAGTGGCGGCCGCCAACACACCAGCTGTTGCGTGCCACCCGCAGCCCCCAACCTTGTAGGATCCGGGCGATCCCCATGAGGCTCCCTGAACTCAGATGAGCGGGAAACGGACCTGGCCGCCGTCGGAGTCCCCGGCACTGCCGCCTCGCGGGCGGCCGAGCACCGACACGGGCAGCACGACCTCCGCTGGGCTGAGCTGCTGCAGCCGCATGGACTCCTCATAGGTGGGCAGGTACTTGACCTCCTCGTAGCTGGGCAGCTGGAGAAACACCGGTGACACCACGTGCAGCTCGTGCTCCGAAACGCAGGAGGGAGGCAGGCGTCCGCCACTTCCTCGGCCCCGACCACCGCCACTATCCAACAGTGAGTCCTGCGAGCCCGCGGCCACCTCGTCGCGCAGCAGAGCGGGCGAGTCGTCGTCGTCGTCGGGTGGCCCCGCCGTCCCCGGCGGTCCCGCACCCCCGGGAGGCCCGGGTCGTGCCTGGCCAGGTCGCGCCTGGCCACGCGGGTACCTGCGTGGGCTGGGGCAGATGATGCGCTGCAGGAAGTAGCCGATGGCGAAGAGCACCAGCAGGATGAGCAGCCCAGAGAGCTTGCGGACGAACCAGCCCACGTTGTCCAGAAAGGCGTGGAGCGGCAGCTTGCAGCAGCGCACGGCCGTGGCGTTGGCCGAGTCGCAGCAGCGCTCCCGCTCACCGCACGCCAGCTCCGCGCAGCCCCCGCCGCCCCGCGAGGGCGCCACCAACGCCAGCGCCAACAGCAGCAGCAGCGGCAGCAGCGGCGGTGGCGCTGGAGCCACCGACAGGCCCTCGGCGGTGACCCCGGGACCCCACATGGCCGGCGCAGATCTCCGCTGGCGTCCGGGACCGCGAGGCTCGGAGCTCCGTCTGGCCCCGGCGCTGCGATGGGTCCCGCGCGCGCCGCCTCCCGCGCCCCGGCTACCTGCGGCCCGAGCGGTGCTCACTTGGCCACGCTGGGGCGGGAGGAGGAGCCCGGGGCGCGCCGAGGCTGCGGGAGGCGGCTGCTGCTCACCGCTGTCGCCGCCTCGGGAGCCTGTGACCTCGAGCCGTAGCGCCTGGGCGCCAGGGTCCCGGGAGAAGCGTGCGGAGCCGCGGAGATGAACAGAGCCGGCCTGCGCTGGGTCTCTCTGGGCATCTCGGCCGTTGCCCGCCGCGCTCTTCTTCCGGCACCTGGGTACCCCGCGGCGCTGGAAGGGTTAAGGCTGAGCTCTCAGCCCCGGAGCCCCTTGATCTTGATTAATTCAGCCGGCGCGCTCTTCCTCGCCAGACGGGCGGGGCGCGCTCTCTCACTAGCGTAGGTGTCTCAGTTTTAAGTGATTGGATTTCCCCGGGAATATTATTTAAATTGACTCGGACCGGGTTCCGCTTACCATCTTTCTTGTGATCTTTCTGATTAAAAATGAATGATGGCCATTAATGGCCAGTGCAGCCCCATTGCTGCCCTAAGGTTCTAGGGTGGGAATTGCTGGATAGTTCTGCTGACAGGTAGGTCCAGGTTGTTGGGGAGCGCGGACCCTAAGAAACTCCAGAACAGGTAAGAATTCTTTGGAGAGGCTCAAGTTACAGCCACAGAGGTAGCCCCAGAGGGACCGAGAAGCACTCTGTTGAGGTGACCCTGCTCACCAAGGAGAAGAAAGAAGACCTTTAGTTCTCAGAGACTCACCTGACCCAGCCCTCGGCTTTCCTGTACTCAAAGAGGACAGCAGAATTGTGGGGTGCAGGGGCTCCCTCCTGCAGCATAAATAGCCTATGTAGGAAGGCGGAGGGGAGCAGTAAGTGGTTGGCCAAGTTCCTGAGCGCGATCTGAAGGTCTTTTTCAAGGTTATTCTTGTTTGCAAAATCTGACTTTAAAGGAAACAAGTACTTTGTTTCCAAATAGTACTTGGGTCCGTTTCCCTTCATGTCACCCACCCCTGGAGGAAAGCTCAGCGCATCCAGACCCTTTGGGCATATATCTGTTGGGTGGTGGAGCCCCTGAGAAAGCTGCTTTGGTTGAGGCAGTATAAAACAGACACACTTACACAGAAGGACTCACTGACGAGGAAAACTAATAGGGAATTTTCAAGGTTGGTGTGAGAAAATAAGTAAAAGGACATACAGTGCCCGAACAGACTCAGCTATGACCCAGGCTTTCTCTTCTGAAGAGAGGAGGAGAGCAAGCAGAATGGGGTGGGGTTAATGGAGGTCAACCATGGGCCAGCTTAAGTGCAAAGTCTTCTGGTTCTTCTTTTGGTGGGAACACCATGCTTTGCTTGAACTTCAAAACGACGATGCTTTCTCTTCTAGGAGAAGTGTCTGTGAAACCTCCCTAAGCCCAGGCGTTTGCTAAGTTCTTGTGAAGCCAAAGCATTCTCTGGCTGTGCTCTGCGGGAAGGACTGAGGCCTAGTCCATAAAGCTTAAATCGACAATGCTTTCAAGCTATAGCCAGATAGGGGAATGTCAGAGTCAAGAGATTGACTCTGATAAAGTGCCTGTTGTATTATTTTCAGTCTCCCCCATTCCTTTCCCGAATTTACATTGAGAATGTATACTGAGTATGTTCTGTATTTGGGGAATCCTGCTAATTGATGAATAAATAATAGCCTCCCAAGAGTGGGGTGACCCCAGTTCTGCATACCAGTTTCAACTGATCAGAGAGAACAAATGCCAAATGTCTTCCTTCTTCATAACTTGCCCTAAGCTAAGATAAAAATTGATGTGTTTAATAGTCTCAGGCTAAGGGAAGCTCATGGCTTGATATGCCATGAGAGAAGTGCAGGGTCTCCTTGGGTTTTTAGAATTAGGGGTCCTAGGATTTCTGCCAGTCCTAGCAGAAGCAATGGCAGAAGGAAAGGGAGGGGGGACTCTGTGATTGATGAAAAGAGGAGGGCGGCCTGCTGGGTGGTGTCTTGAAATTTGAAACAAAGGCATTAAAATTTTAAATTACACTTTATATATTTATTGGGGGGGAATTATCTTCTTCCCCCATGGAAGTCCCAGGAATCAGACTCATGTCTCTGGCCTTGGCAGTGGTCACTTTTACAGTTCCAGGCATCTCACTGGACCCTAAACAATGACGTTTAACCTGTTTCGCTTCTGTCTTCTTTTAGTGAGTTAGAATTTGTTGGCAGATCTTTAGGACACAGTTAAAGAACACAGGCCTTGTATAAAATGAAATACTGAGAAGCCTTGCTTCCATGAAAGCAAAGGAAAGTGAGTATAGAACGGAGTTTTTATTTTTGTTTTCCAAACTGGTAGTCCCAAAGTGTCATCTCTTAGACCCCTCTGCAGACACTCTTGAGTCTCGGGGCCCTTGGTTTCACCTAATCCATCTTTATTTGCAGACTAATGCATTGTGTGCAGCTTTCCGAAGGGAAGAAGAGCAATCCGAGTGCTCCACGTTGCTGCGTTCATTCCTCAGATGCCTTTGCTTATATCTAACTTGCAAATGAGTAGGACAGGAAGACAGAAGTTAATCACATGTCTCATAGGAGTTTCATAGGAAAAAGTGCATTTTGTTAAAATTTGCACTAGATTGTGCTAATAAGTACACGGGGGTGGGGGAAGATAGTGAAAGGTGACTGACTTTGATCTAAAATGCATGCTTTGTTGGAATACAGTTTGGTAAAAATAAAGAACATTACGAGCTGGGGAAGGAACTGGGTTTGGATCCCTGGCAGCCATATAAAAAGCTGGGTGGGTCAGCACAGATCTGAGGAGGTGAAGAAAGCCAGGTCCTGCAAGCTTGCTAGGATCAGTGAGCTCTAAGTTTTGAAAAAGACTCTCGAAAAATAAGGTAGCTGTCAACTAAAAAGACACCTGATATCAACCTCTGGTTTACACGCGCGCGCGCACACACACACACACACACACACACACACACACACACACACACTTAAGAACATGAGCTGAGCTGCTCATAGTGACAGATGTGTTCCTGACAGCTTGAGATAAACCAAGTGGATCCATCATGAATCCATCATGCATAGCGCATCACACGAGAACGGAAGGTCATTTCCTCTCATGTGTGCTGCCCAGGGTTTCTTGCCTTCAGGCCTGAGAAACAACAACCCTAACCTTTTCACATCCCTTCTTCAAAATGTCTAGGCATGGGCAGTTTGGAACATGTAAACAATCCGGACTGTAAGAAGCACTCAGGGTGTGCAGCATGGCCCTTCCTATTGACATCTCATTACTATAATTGATTTATTAAATACCCTCCTTTTGTGGCTTTCCTTCACTTGTAATAAGTCTTCCCTGAATAACAGTTAAGGGTTTTGTAAATATTTGCATGAATGTGCCTTCCTAGAAATGACTTGTGACCCGAGATAATCTGCTTTGGGTTTGTTTGGGGTTTTAATATCATATTTCTCCCCTTCCTCCTTCAATAAATATTTAATGTGGGCCCTTATCTGAGTTAAGTACTCGGTCCCACTCTGGGGATGTTATGAAATCAAGCCTTTCTCTGTCCTCGGGGAGTTTACTAAGAGGGTTTAGGATGCAACAGAAAAACAGTCAAAATAATGAAACGATTTGCCATCGATGAATGCTTATGGAAAAGTTCACTATGCAAAGCTTTCACCTTGGCCTGCCATGGGGATGATACTGGCTTAGAAGATCTTTCTAGAAAAAATATCTCTGTAAAACAGAACAAAAAATAGGAGGCAGAGATCTTTTGGGCAAAGGAAAGTTTATAACGCTAAGTCTCCAGAGTGGCATGGTTCTTCATCTAACTTCTCTAGTGTTCGGAAAAAGCAGTGTCACTTGGACTGCAAGAGTTGCTGCTATAGACAGGCTTTCAGTAACTAAACCACCCCTACAGTTAGACCGTCTCAAAGTCAACCTTCTTCCACCCAGTGGTCTAGGTGGTGATGGTTATCGTTAGTTCTCTTAGAGACCAGGAAAGAGATGGTAGGGTTTCCTGTTCTTCCAGTCTTCCTGTCTTGACTGGAGCATTATTCAGAATTCCTCTTTCAACATGGTGAACTCCCGACTAGTCAGCAAAAGGCTTCTTCAAACTACATGCTAGGAGAAAGATCGAAGTAAGATGTCCTGACTTTTTTTGTTTAAACTATGTGCAAAAGGAAATGGAGTGCTTGCCCCAGGACGGAGATTGAAATTTTCAGGCCCTTATGAACATAAGGGCCTCACTCTGTAGCCATAGGCGGGCCTTGAATTCACATTTGTATTGCTTTTATAATTTCTCAGAGAGCTTTCATGAACACTATTTCTTTTCTCCTTATCTGATGCCTATAAGATAGGTATGTTACTATTATCCTTTTACAAGCCAGCATATGTTAAAACACCTGAGTTGGGTTGGGGATGTAGCTCACTGGGAGAGTACTTGTTTAGCATGTGCAAGGCCCAGGATTCAGTCCCTAGCACCGGAGACAGAGAGATGGCCAGACCTGCACCTGAATCACAAAATAACCTAGAGACAGCACTGAAAGCAGACCCAAGGTCTATCGATCAAAGTCTAACTTGAAAGGCTAAGTGGGCAGCTCACCTCCTATTGTGTTAGACTAGTGCAGGGAGGGACATTATTCTTCATTTTGACAGCTCTTGGAGCATGGAAGAGGTAAATAATAAGACTAATGAGGAAGGTGGGCATAGTGTCCTTTAATTCCAGCACTTGGGAGGCAGAGGCACGTGGATCTCTTGAATTCAAGCCAGCCTGATCTACAGAGCAAGTTGTACGATAACCAGAGCTACACAGAGAAACCCCTTCTCAAAAAAAAAAAAAAAAAAAAAAAAAAAAAAAAAAAAAAAAGAAAGAAAGAAAGAAAGAAAGAAAGAAAATAAAAGAAAGAGAAAAAAGAATTGTTTATGAGGTTGAGGCTGGAATAAAATATAAAGCTCTTTGAAGAAATAAAAATTTTTCAATAATTTGTTTTGTGTGTTTTTATTTTACGGGTTTTGCCTGCATGTACGTCTGTGAGGATATCAGATCTTAGGGTTACAGACAGTTGTGAGCTGCCATGTGGATGCTGGGAATCAAACTCAGGTCGTCTAGAAGAGCAGTCAGAACTCTTAACTGTTGAGCCATTTTTCCAGCCCTGAGACAGAACTTTTATGTCTGTCTGTCTGTCTGTCTGTCTGTCATTTGGTGGCCACTTTTAGTAAGTAACCCATTGTTGATGCTTTAGGTAATAATAAGACATAACAGCTGTTTTTGTTTGTATTTCTGCAAACAAGTTCTCTCCTCCATTACAATTAATTCTTACCAATGAATCAAATCACCTAATGCTGATAAACAAGAAATTCTATATACTTTTGATAAGGACAGATTGATTGGGTTGTAAAACAGATGAACATACAATGTTATTACCAATGACTTACAGTTCTATATATGTTATTTATTTTTGTTGCAGGGATTGAACCTAAGGCTTTGCACAAGTTAGGCGAGCACGCTACTTCTGAAGTAAACCACCAGCCCTGAATGTTTTAGAAAAAGGTTTATTTACTTATTTGTGTGTGTGTGTGTGTGTGTGTGTGTGTGTGTGTGTGTGCGCCTTAGTGTATGCATATGCAACGTGAGGATGCAGGTGAGTTGAGAGTCCAGGAAAAGGCACCCAGATTTCCTGGAACTGGAGTTCCAGGCAGTTGTGAGCCACCTGATGTGGGTGCTGGGAACTGAGCCTGGTTTCTGCGCAGACCAGTGCGCGCTTTGAACTACTGAACCATCTCTCCAGCCCGAGCTTTTGCTCCATCATAATTTACTATGGCAACCTTGTAGGTGAGGCTGGTAACATTCACTTTACTGCTGACAATATGAAAACTAAACCATAAACATTATGAGAACTACTTAGTGAGGCCCTGGCTGTCTGAAATTAGAATTCCAGTTATGTTAACCGAATGAGTTTTCTCTCTCGTGCTCATTTGAAATTGTTAGAATGTTCAAGTCAGAATATGTTTTTCAGAGGGTGATGGAGTAGCCAAATGCTCACGTTGGCAGAAAAATCATACAGCATGAAATTATTTCATAAGAAGAAATAGCTTCATGAGGTGAAACACTTTTATGGCCCATTATTTTCGCTTGAAGCTGGTAATATACCTTTCGCACCCTTCTCATAACAAGGGGAAATTGCTAATTACACCCCGGCCTGCTCATTCTCAGTAAACCCGGGTGCTCCTTCCAGTGACTGTTCATGCTCTGCCCCACCCCACACCCAGCCCAGAATCTGCACTTACACCAGCTCTGGTGGCACCACTCTGTCCTCATTGCTGGGATAAAACAACTGTCACTTAAGAGTGAGAGGATTTAGTATCCCATGTCCCAAAGGTTTCAGTACACAGTTCTTGGTTTCTCTGATTCGGATGAAGCAGAACATGATGGGGTGGGACCGCATGGCAGAGAGTACTTAAGTCATGGTGGACGAGAAGCAGAGAGAGGGACTCAGAACAAGGCACAGCCATCATGATCTTGCCACTTCCCCCAGTAGTCGTGACCTCCCAAAGCTTCTGCCATCTTCCAAGATGGCACCACAGGCTGGAGTCCAAGCCTTCAAGAGAAGATCTTTTTGTAGGGAAGATTTCATATGTAAGCTATATCGAGGTCTATGGTCCCTCTAACCAACTGGATGTAATAAACTAATCACCCCCCAAGACATCGGTCTTCAAAGAATTTGAAGCTACCCCATATATTTGAAATGTCTCCTGGAAAGTCTCATTGAAGGCTTATCCAATCACGGATTTGAAAAGGCACCTCAAATATAATCTTAACCTTCTTCCCTGTTTTCTACCTCTTTCTTTCCTGCTCCTTTGCTTCAGTGAGTGGCTACCGGATCCAGCTGCTCAACACATGGTTCTGAGATATCACGTAGCCTTCTCTGTGAGTGCCTGTGGGAATTCGTTCTTTCTTCTAGCCATTCAAAACCATACAAGACATACATGGTCTGATGACATCTCTTCAAAGCCTTATGTGTCTCAAGCTCCACCTTCCCCAGCTGGAAGCTATGCATCTCTCTTTGTAGGATCCTTTAGCACCTTCTCATATGTGAGGTGATTCTCATCTTCTCCCTCATATTTGTGGCGTCTATGTACACATTGTAACTGTGATGGGTTGTATGTGCTCAGCCCAGGGAGTGGCACTATTAGAAGGTGTGGCCCTGTTGGAGTAGGTGTGGCCTTGTTGGAGTAGGTATGTTACTGTGGGCATGGGCTTTAAGACCCTCATCCTAGCTGCCAGAAATGAGTATTCTACTAGCAGCCTTCAGATGAAGATGTAGAACTCTCAGCTCCTCCTGCACCATGCCTGCCTGGATGCTGCCATGCTCCTGCCTTGATGATAATGGACTGAACCTCTGAACCTAGAAGGCAGCCCCAATTAAATGTTGTCCTTCTAAGAGTTGCCTCGGTCATGGTGTCTGTTCACAGCAGTAAAACCCTAACTCAGACAGTAACCGTAGAAGTTTTAGAAATAAGCTTCTATTAGTGAGAGGACTGAGTTAGCTGGAGTCAGGCTGACTCTATGACAGGCTGCAAACTGGCAGTTTGGGAGACTAGGCCTAAGTTTCTGTTTTCCAGAAAAGAGAACCCAGGTCCAGGAACATGGTCAGCCAACCACAGATGCAGGCAGCCAATCAGAGGACACCTTGTCATCTGGCCTGAAATAAGAATAGGTAGCTAGAATGAGTAAGCAACCCCCCTGGGAGGTCGCCAGAGTCAAACTAACTGTAGCATCAGCCAGACAACTAGAGATAGATCTAACCAATCAAGGCTAAAGGGCACATATCCCTCCCTGGAATTCCCCTAACTGACAATAAAGCTGGACCTGCGAGTCAATCACAGTTCTCCATCCTCTGCATGCAAGAAATTCAGTTGAATAAACACTCTTTACTTTTACATGCTATTTGAGTCTGGGGTATCAATCTTCAGAAATTCTTGGAGTTAGAAATGAGTGCTATTAGGAATTCATGAGGCAAAGTTCTCAGATGATGGCTTTTAGGCACCACCTTAGACCTTATTGTTAGAACAGTCTTCCTGGATACAGGTCATCGACATTACTCATGCACGGATAGGCTCGCCTGGGCCGGAACGAAGGCCACACACCCATGAATGGCTTGGAAGAGTTAGGCTGCCATGGCCATGCCATCCTAGGACCTCTGTGGAGTTGTTCATTGTGCCACAGAAAATGTTTATGTTTTTTCACAGATTTTGCCTATATTTATGAAATAGCATTGTTAGTATGTATTTCCTCCTGAGTTCCAACAATTCTATGGTTCTAATATCTGTAAAATGCAGTGTTTTGCTGTGGTTTCTTTTTTCAAGCCCAAAGTGGATTTCTGCCTTGCTATGGGGACTTGGGGTTTGGAGGACAAGCATTGCATTAGCCCGTGATTTGCTTCCTGAAGAACAGATGCCCCAGCTACAAGAAGAAGGAAATTTTACATTTATGCTGTCAGCACCTGAGCCAGTCTTGAAGGTTTTGTTTTTTCATTTCTTTCTTAACGTTTTGAAGCTCAGTTCAGATCAGAGGTGGCTCAGCCTTGGAGGGTGTGCTTCCCTGTGGGTAGAATTTGGCTGCATTCTGCCAGTGAGATAGTGGACAAGTCGGGCAGGCAAAGTGGGTTTTAACAGGTCCCTGGACTAGCTGATGTTCGTGATTCTGCAGGGGACCCTACCCCAAGGTTTCTTTCCATCAGTGGCAGTCTCAAGGCTGCCTACTCTTTCCCTGACAGATCCTTAGCTCTTCTTGTAAGTAATTTCTTGTTTTAAATTCTGTTTTAAAAATTCAGAGGTGTGTTTCTTGTTTGAACCCGATATTAATTACTTGTCTTGTCGCGGTGATAAATTAGCTGACAAAGGCAATTTAAGGGAGAAGGGTCTATGTCAGATCACCGTTGGAGGGGGGGCAGTCTATCACCATGGCAACAGGAACTTGAGGTTGCTGGCCATATCACATCAGGGAGCCTGGAATAATGACTGTTCAGCTCACTTTTTCTGTTTTATTCAGTCCAGGACCCCAGCTCAGGGAATGGTGCCTCCCAGAGATAAGGTGTATTTTCTCACTTCAACAAACCTAACCTAGACAGTCCCTTAAAGACATGCCCAGAGGCTTGTCTCCTAGGTGATTGTAGATGCTGTCCTGCTGACTGTCAACACTCGTCATCACAGATTCTGATTGCTGCTGGTGCCTTTGAACCATGCTCTCCAAGTCTAGAAAGCAAAGACTGTGAGTTATCCTCTGATTCTGCGGACTGACCCGAACGTCATTTCCCTTCCCCTGTCAACAAAGCAGAAGAAAGTTGGCTGCAAAATACTAGCTACAATAAACAGTGTACCAGCTATGGGACCTTGGACATTTTATCTCTGGGTTTGTGCTTCTTAATCTGTGTTACAAAGAGCACAGCACTGGGTAATTCATAGAGATTTGGGGATTAAGTAGACGGATACTTACTAAGTGCTCAGAGCACTCCTGGGCACAGTGAGCAGTTTGTGAGTATAAGCAATAATTATCATTTAACCACAAAGAGTACATACCTTTTCCTTACTTGGCTGTTAGTTTGAGTCTTAAAATGGTGAACTGCAATGCTAATTTTTTGAGGGTACTCATTAGCTAGATTTGCAACTTGTCTTCCTGAATCATCTACAGACAAATGGAACCCATTACCTGTGTAAAATTTAATATCTGGCTCTCAGGCTTATCATTGGCAATACTCTAAGAATTAGCAACATGTCTTTCTTGCAGTGTTTGAGAAACGGTTGGAGGTACTGGGTCTCCTATGATATTCTCCTTTTAGATGATTGATTTTAGAATCCCAATAAAGCTATGTTCCATACATGCCTGTAAACACTTGATTCTGTATCATCATGGTAATTGTGTAAATGGTTGTGAATCCCTTTGTGTTTCTGCCACTAGAAAACGTGGAACTAAATTTAAAGTTGTAATATTAATGTTGGCCATTCTTTTTATATTTATTGTTCTACTTTAGTAGAACCTTATTTTTCTTACTGTGTTGATGATTGATTGATTGATTGATTGATTGAAACAGGGATTCACATAGTACAGGCTGGTCTCAAACTTGCTCTGTAACTGAAGATGATCTTGAACTTCTGGTCTTCTTGCTTCCACCTCCCAAGTACCAGTGTGCTGGGACTGTAGTCATGTACCATTGTGCTGGGACTGTAGTCATGTACTACCATGCTGGGACTGTAGTCATGTACCATTGTGCTAGGACTGTAGTCATGTACTACCATGCTGGGACTGTGGTCATTTATCACCATGCTGGGACTGTAGTCATTTATCACCATGCTGGGACTGTAGTCATGTACCACTGTGCCTGAATCATACTGATAATGGGACCCGGGGCTTTAAGTGTATTTTGCAAACACTATACTAACTAAGCTATATATCTAGTTATTTAGTTCATTCTTTATTCATATCTTGCCATTTATATTCATGTTATAAGTGATGATATAATTCTTTGTGATAAGATGGAATATAAATAACACTAAATTTGTAGGCTTTTCAGAATACATTATGAATTTTTTTAAGCACCAAAGTGCTTTTAGAATATAATCTCAATGCAAAAAATAATCACGTTCTTTATTTTTTTCTCAGCTGTGCATGTTCTGGCATGCTCAAGAGTTTTGGTCACATGTTGGTCATTTTATTTCAGAGTCAATTATATTAGCCTTTACCAAACTTTTACGAGGCATGAATCCGTGGTTCGCTTTTTTTTTTTTTTTTTTTTTTTTTTCGAGACAGGGTTTCTCTGTGTAGCCCTGGTTGACCTGGAACTCACTTTGTAGACCAGGCTGGCCTCGAACTCAGAATTCCGCCTGTCTCTGCCTCCCGAGTGCTGAGATTAAAGGCATGAGCCACCACCGCCTGGCTGGTACGCTATTTTTGTTTCAGAAAAAAAAAAATGGTTTGTGGTCAAATCAGGTTGGGAAATGCCCAGTGAGCTTAATTACCTCATCATTTCCTAAAACCTTTGCTTTGTTAAGGAATATTGTGATTCTCTATAAAGAAACAATGCAGGGAAGAACTGCCCCAAGGGCTAACACTCCCCAACTTCCTCCTCTGTCATTTTTTTCTTACCTGAAATTCCAATTATGCTGAGTGTATGGGGCTTTCTCTCATAGGGTAATATTGTCGCAGTTTTGCTTCTGTGGGCTGGTGCTTTTCCATAAGCATGAAATGTTGTGAGGGTTTGCACAGGGAACATCTCCCCTAGTGTCATCATGGTTTTGAGCATGTGGTCCCCAGTAAATAGGACTATTCTGGAAGGTTGTGAGACCCTTTAGGGGTTGGAGTCTCACTGAAGGAAGTGAGAATCTTTCAACAGGCTTTGAGCTTTAACTCTGGCCCTGTTTCCTGCCAGGTCTCAATTTCCTGGTCCAGGGACTTCTGAACATACAGGGTCATACTCTGCTGCCACAGCTGCGAGCCACTCTACCACCACGCTCTCCCCACTGTGATGGGCCCTCTTCCTTGTAAGTTGCTTATTGTTAGGGAATGGCGTTCAGTATGGAGAAAAGTAATGCAAGCAATAGCTCACCATCAGTGTGGAGTGTTCCCGTGATGAGCAATCCTGAGGACAAAAGGACCCCACCCGGGGATCCATCCCATAATCAGCCACCAAACCCAGACACTATTGCATATGCCAGCAAGATTTTGATGAAGGGAGCCTGATATAGCTGTCTCTGGTGAGGCCATGCTAGTGCCTGGCAAATACAGAAGTGGATGCTCACACTCATCTATAGGATGGATCACAGGTCCCCCAATGGAGGAGCTAAAGAAAGCACCCAAGAAGCTAAAGGGGTCTGCAACCCTATAGGTGGAACAACAATATGAACTAACTAGTACCCCCAGAGCTCGTGTCTCTAGCTGCATATGTAGCAGAAGATGGCCTAGTCAGCCATCATTGGAAAGAGAGGCCCCTTGGTCTTGTAAACTTTATATGCCTCAGTACAGGGGAATACCAGGGCCAAGAAGTGGGAGTGGGTGGGTAGGGGAGCTGGGCGGGGGGAGGGTATAGGGGTCTTTCGGGATAGCATTTGAAATGTAAATAAAGAAAATATCTAATAAAAAAGAAAAAAGGATTGTAATAATAAAAGTCAAATATTTAAAGGTAAATTCACACTTTAAATGAGGTATTTTCGCTATTTTTGCCTAAAATCTACTAGTCTATGTAGAAATTCGAAGGTCTCATCATTCATTTGGGACTACAGCTGATGATATTGGGTAGCTACGGGTTAGCATTAGACAGAGCTAACTTGGATATGAGGCTAAGGATGGAGTTAGAGGGGTGAACTGAGAATTTTTTGACTGATGTGGTAGGAAATAAAGGGAATTACTTTCCAGCAATTTCTGTATATGTAATTCCCAAACATCAGACACAATTTTATTAAGATTGTCAAGTCAATCTGTAATCAAGCGGTTCAGAAAGATATTTCACCTTGATTTCCTGCTTATTAGAGCAGAACAAGAGATACCACAAAGTGAACCCTGAAGGATGAGCATCGTAGCGTCTGGCTGTGACCCCACAGTGCAGCAGCACAGCACTGGAACTCTGGGTTCCTGGTTATATGGTGTATATTCTCTCAGACTTGACAAAAGCATACTCAGACAGACCTGATTTTAAATTCAGTTCTGACACTAGCTCTGAAATCTTGGGTAGGTCACCTAGTTGCTGCAAGTCTCACTTCTGCCCTCTATAAAATGAGAGTAATAATAAAATCTAATTTATAAGGGGTTTATAAGGATTAAATCATAATACGAAGAGCTTGGTGCATAGTAAGTGCTCAGTAAATACATTATTATAGAGACTTTAGAAGAAAATGACATTCGGGAAGAGCCGTGTGCTCAAGGTTACAGAAACAGGGAGAGCTAGGATTCCACCTCTGGTGTTCTCAGTTACGACGGTAGGAAAGTCACAGGGGCCCTGGGCTGGGTCAGCGGCCTGTCTGGGGTGTCACTGCCAACCCTGCCCAACAATACTCTACACCAGTTCTACCATGGTACCAGGAGAGAACGGTGTGTGTTTTAGGGGTGAGGGTGTCAGAGTGGTAGTTACAAGTTCAAGCCCAAGTGTTGGATGCTCCCATGTCAGTGGTTCCTAATCACCCTGAGAACCGTGCTCCCTGAGGTGGTGCTCCCTAAGCGAGCAAGTGGATGTTAGCTGTTGCTGAGAGAGCATCCTGGGTTAAGCCCCTGCCCAGCCCAGCCCCAGCAGGATGGAGACTTAGACAAGCTGTGCTTTAGGGCCCCATCCCCAGTATTATTTTTAACAACCATGTTTATAAACTTTATCTACATAACCCAAAATAAAATATTTAAGCTGCTTAATAGGCTCTTAAAAGCAAAGATTTTTGGCAAGCTCTTCAGAGTATGTTTACTGCATCTTAGGTTTGTAGTTACAGTAAGCCAATATGTATTTTTAGATGGAATTTGAAGTTTACACTTACATATTATAGGCATAAAAGAACACCGGAGAATAAGATATTCCCATGATGCCCCCAACAACATTTGCTATTCACTACCATTAATTGGGAATATCAAAAGCATCAGATATTGTAAAAGTGATATCCTGGACTCTGTGAATCTGGGGAAGGAAAGGAACCTGGGGAGAAGGCTGCCCCCCCTCACTGGGATGAAAGCACATTGTAACTGAAGGTGGTGCAAGACTCAGGAAAAGGACAGAGCTGCGCAGGGTTATAAAGTACAACGGGTCTTATGATCCATCCAGTGCAGTAGCTGGGCTTGAAGGGGCATGTGTAGTTCCAGCATTTTGGGAAACCAAGCAGGAAGATAGTAGTGGATTCCAGGCCAGTCTGGGCTAGACAGTAAGCTGAGCTGCAGGTTATCCTGGGCTATGGAGTAAGATCGTGCAATTAAAAAAAAAAAAAGAAATAAGGGAAATAGAATAGATAAATAGATATCAGATGTTAGTGTTCACAGACCATAACATTGAGTAGGTAATTCTCCTTTTCCCAGAACTATGGCAATATAAATATCTCTTTGCCTCTTGACTCTGCTATGGCCTTCTCCTATGATAAGAATTATGGCTATCTTTGATATGTTCCATTTTCTATGGTTGTTGTTTTGTTTTGAGGCAGGTTCTTACTTGGTAACTTAGGCTGGCCTTGAACTTACAATATTCCTGCCCAGCCTCCCAATGCTGGAATCATGGGTGAGTGCCACAAGATCCATTGTATGTATCCTCTTACAATATCCTCTTACAACCTCACCTCATCTGGAATTCATGGTTTTTTTTCCTTTGAACAACAACAGAAAACAAAACAAAACAAAACAAAATAAAACAAAACAAGAAGACCAGTAGAAGTGAGTCAGGATGACTTTCAAGACTAGATTATAAAATACAATATGGCTTTCCTTTCCCCCTTCTTTTCCCTACCTCTCCCTTTCTCCCATTCCCTTATTCTCTCTTTCCTCTTCTCCCCCTTCCCCTCCCCTTTCTTCTTCCCTCTCTCTCTAGACTGGACATAGTGAAAGCCCCAGGTCAGTGGTAGTTGACAGCCCTGCTCAGTTAGGTCTTTAGTCAGTATCTGGGATCATGTGCGTGAACTAGCCTGATAAGAAACCTGCCCCCACATCCCCTGAGGTCACTGGGGAACAGCCATACTGCACCAATGTCACAAGGCTGCATTCCAGTTCCTGGCCCAGGGAACCAAGGGACAGAATATGTAGCTATTATTATTTTAAGGCGATTTACCAGGAAACTGCAGGAATCAAAGTGAGTTCTCCCACCTCAACTAAGTCTGAGAACACCTGAGGCCATCGAGTGTGCCTTGTGGCCATCTGTCTAGGTCACTCAGCTTGCCTTCTATCCAGCGATCACTGCTCTAGAAGCTGTCCCCTGGCACAGCACCTCCAAATGTTACGATTGCAGTGGGCATAATTAGAGCCACTTTAGGCTGGCTTGGGAACCTTCACATGTAGCAGAACTTTGACTCTGCTACTCAGCTCTGTAGTCAGCTGGAGAGAATCTGAAGGAGGAATGTTACAGACAGTAAGCTCATGTTTTGTAAGTATATTTGCCTTCTGGGGCCTTGTGTGTATATATCCGAATATCTGGATGCATGTTGCTTCTACCCACCACACAACTTCTAAACAGGAAGAAGAACAAATCTTAAAAAAGTATATTTAACACTGTGTCTGCCACTGCCTTAAGAAAACCACACCCAAGTAAGGCTATAAACTACACTAAGGAGGTAAGGATGTTCCCACTGCCAGTTTGTAAGGGACCTGGAATATGTAGGTCAGTAGGTGAATGCATTCTCCCAAAGCAATGGAGGATCGGCTGGCTTAAAAAACAAAAGGGTTGAGCATCACACAGCTTGTGAAATTTCCTGTGTGTTCTTCCTGGGACCAATTTTAGAAAGGCTGCAGAAAAAATCGTGGGTGACCATGTGGCTATGCCTGACCTCAGCCAGAATATCTCCAGGAGATATGGATACTATAATGGTCAGGAGACAAATGGAATTAATGGAACCTTTGTGGAGTACAAGAGGCATTGTTCATAGGCTTTTATGAGTTACTTAATATGACCATGGAAGAAGCCAATATGACACTTTTATTGGATGGGCGCTTCCTACTGAGGAGAGGAGGAAGTTGATGAGAGCCCATTATAGATGTCATCCCAGAGTCTGGGCACAGGTGACAAAGCTCTGGGCTGTGACAAGGTCATTAGTAGAGTGCATATAAGCCTTGAGAGCAGACAACTTCATAATCTCAGTGGATTTGCTCAGCAGTGTTGTTCTTCATTTCAAGAAGTTCAAAGCAGGTCCAGTCTCCACTAAGCAGTGATTTGGAGACCCAGGTTCCTTTCGTGTCTCAGATCCTTCCTCCTTCCTCTTCAGTCTCTCTACCAATGTGCTAAAGGCCTGTGGAGACTGAATGAGCATGCAAGAAGGCTGGTTGTATGTTGAGCCAGGTGTGTGTGTGTGTTGCATTGACTTGAAATTGTGGGACTAT
The DNA here is from genome assembly GCF_000001635.26 of Mus musculus. Taxonomy (NCBI): domain Eukaryota; kingdom Metazoa; phylum Chordata; class Mammalia; order Rodentia; family Muridae; genus Mus; species Mus musculus. The sequence continues at coordinate 68,853,597 of NC_000069.6, read as the reverse complement.
ATCTAATTGCAAAAGATGCCGGGAAGCAGATTGCTACCATGTACTCGGGAAGCAGGGGCACAAGGCTAGATGACTGCTAGCCAGTGTCTTCCATGGAGAAGACAGTAAAGGCCAGTTCAAAGATGTAGCCTTGATTAATAAAATCATAAGGGGCTGTGGATGTGGCTCCCTTTAGAGTGGTTTCTGAGTACCCATGAAATTCTGGATTTAGTCTCCAGCATTATATAAACTAGGCATGGTAGCCTGCAATCCCAGCACTCAGGATCCAGGAGGATAGCAAATTCGAGATTTTTTCTAGACTACATAATATATTTGAATTCAGCCTTATGCTGGCTAGATTTATGTCAACTTGACACAAACTATCGTCACCTGAAGACGAAGGAAGCTCAACTGAGAAAATGCCTCCATGAAATCGTAAGAAAGCCTGTGGAACATTTTCCCAATTAGTAATTGATGAGGAAGGGCCCAGCCACACCTGAGCTTGCATTCTTGGGTTCTATAAGAAATCAGACTGAGCAAGCCGTGTGGAGCAAAACAGTAAGCAGCACCCTCCATGGCCTCTGTATCAACTCCTGCCTCCAGGATCCTGCCCTGCTTGAGTCCTGTCCTGCCTTCCTTGGATGGTGAACAGCAATGTGGAAGTACAAGCTGAATAAACCTTTTCCTCCTCAACTTGCTTTTGTTGGGTCATGGTGTTTCATCATAGCAATAGAGACCCTAAGACAAGCCTGAACTATAAGAGACTCTGTCTCAAGTCAAGTCAATTCGAAATGAATCAAACTTTAGGGCCAGAACAAGGTTTTAAAGTTATTTAATTCATCCTATTTAGTTCCATTTCAAGTCAAGCCAATGAAATTTGCAGACTCTATGTTAGGCTCTGTGAGGGCACTTAAGGAGAAACTGGGTCCAGCATTACCCTTGCCTTGCCTTGCCTTGAGGAATGGAATGTATGTGAAAAAGTGTGAGGCAGGATGGGTGGTTGCTAGGCAACAGAGGAAGCCTCAGGGGTGCTCAGTTTAGGTGTCAGAAGTGAGAAGATGGTGCTTCAAAGCTAGTAGCAACAATCAACATTGGTTTCCAAGAAGCCAGTTTCAAAGTTTTATCCCTGGATCTAGAAGCTCCTGGTAAGAAACCCCAGGGCAGAATCTAGCAGTGTCTTTAGCAAGTCTGTCGAGCAATTTTTCTAATATGTACAGTTGGAGAGTGTGGGTATCATAGTTCATTTTGTTGTTGCTGCTGTAATAAGGTACATTGAGAAAAGCAACTGAAGAGAAAGGATTTGTTTTAGCTCATAGTTTAAGGTATCATGGAAGGGAAACCCAGGATCCTCTTCCCAGGGAGTTCTTCCTACAGCTAAAGACGGGCCAATTGATTTAACCAAAATAAACCCACACATGTCCATCTCCAGATGGCTCTAGAGTCAGTCAACTTGACAATGGGCACTAAGCATCAGAGGGAACTTTATCATCAGCTTAGCAGTCATCCCTTTGCTTTGCTTCTGTGTTTAGATGTTCTGCCCTTTCAATGGTGTAAGGTTTTCTTCATCATCAAATATCAACATAGACCAAATTCTGCTATCAATCAGGGTCACTTAATGGGATAGATTTGATTGAAGATGCTCTTTAAAGTATGTGGCTTATGCACTCACATGGCCATGAAGGGTCCAATATTTCTAATTCTTTCTCTAGAATCTAAATCATGGACCTTACCTTTCCATGGTATTTCACAGAAGGCAAGGAACTAGAATGGTTTATAGGGATAATTTCATCAGGGCTGTGGACTGTAGGTTCTATAGAAAAAGAACAAAGGGGAGAAAATAGATTGGCCTACTGATATGGGCTTGGTACTTCACTGCCACGGACCGGACCGGGTCCAGTGGGCCCTCCTCAATCCGTGGGAATGAGGGGTTCTGGCAGATGGGCATAGAGTCAGCGGGAATTGGGGTGACAAACAGACTCAACACAAGGGAGTGTGGATCTGAATGTAATTTGTTAAATCGAGCATCAAACTTTTTATACAGAAGAAAATAGGGAAGTTGGGTGACACACCGGCAAGGTACAAAAAGGTTACTGGATTCTTACACAAAACAGAGGAATGCAAACACAGAAGGACTGGCAGGAACCAATTGGGATAAAATTCAATGTTAACAACTGGGATCAAAAACAGCTCCACCTAAGGTCCACTTAATCTTTGAAGTCAGGGGCAAGGGCTTCGTGCCCTTGCCATAGTTACTATTCTATTCTATTGTATAGTCCACCTTCCCCCTTGTACTGGCTAGTTTTGTATCAACATGACACAGATGGAGTTATCACAGAGAAAGGAGCTTCAGTTGAGGAAATGCCTCCATGAGATCCAACTGTAAGGCATTTTCTCAATTAGTGATCAAGGGGGAAAGGCCCCTTGTGGGTGGGACCATCTCTGGGCTGGCAGTCTTGGTTCTATAAGAGAGCAGGCTAAGCAAGCCAGGGGAAGCCAGCCAGCAAGGAACATCCCTCCATGGCTTCTGCATCAGCTCCTGCTTTCTGACCTGTTTGAGTTTCAACTCCGACTTCCTTTAGTGATGAACAACAGTATGGATGTGTAAGCTGAATAAACCCTTTCCTCCCCAACTTGCTTCTTGGTCATGATGTTTTGTCCAGGAATAGAAACCCTGACTAAGACACCCCTAGACCATTGTAAATACTTGTATATGGGTATAACTCAGCTATCTATAGTTCTAATTATCTACTCTGGTTCCTCCTTAGATCACAAACTTCCTTCTTTCTAGATAATGGTAAATTCCTGTGTGGGGCGGTGACTTAGCTATCCATGCCCAGGGTCGGATCAAGGACTGCCTAAAATCTAACTTAGCTATATGTCAAAATATCAATCCTTAGAAGCACTTGTAATAAAGCAATATTAATATATATTATATAACATATAATTGATTATATATAATATATAATTAATAATATTAATATATAATATATTAATATAATATTAAGGGAAAGTACACAGATCTGTTTACCAACTAAAGCAAGGACATTGGAGCATTCTTTATACAGGATGCCACGATTCCAGGAGACTAAGTTTCTGTAAACTTTTCTCCTCTGGACAGCGCCCAGGTTTTCGGAGCCTGTCGTGCTTGTTACTACTGGAGTGGATGTAGCACTTCACCAATGGCTTTCTGTATGTTGGGAAGGCTGAGAACTCTGTCCATTAAAATGGATGCTTTAGCAGGCCCAATCTGATGCTGAAGTCGTGGGTGATTCCTGGAGATCTGCCAGTCTTTATTTTACAATGTAAGACAGGAGAAGATAAATTCTGCTGTTAGCAAAGAATAGCAACAACAGTAGCAGCAACAAGGTAGTCAGACTCACCAGCAAGGAGAAAAGCAGGCAGGCAAAAACAGCACCTCTCTTCTCAGATATCTTTCTATCACCACAGGAAGGTGGTGCCTGCTCTACGAGAGGATTTTTCTCTCTCGGTTAATCCTTCCAGAACACCCTCACAGACCCACTCAAAGATCTGTTTCTTAGCTGACTTCAGATCCAATCAAGTTGATAACAGATTAACCATCACTGGATAGCAATTTGTACATACATATTTTAGGGAGAAGGAGCCTTAGTTTTCATAAAATCCAAGAAGACTATAACTCAAAAACATTAGAACAATGTCCAGTCGAACCCACATCTCTCAACATTATAAATTCTGGAAGCATCAGGGTCTCACAGATGACAAGGCATGTTTTAGAGTGTTTAGCTGAAGTGGTGGCAGAGCTGAGACGTAGAAGCAAAGCTGTCAGACTCCCAAGTACCTTCTGATCCTTTCCTTTTTAAGGAAAGCTGCCATTTCTGGTCATCCCCTGTTAGTTTGGACTACTCCCATGATGCCCCAGCACCCCATGGCACTGGCCTCTGACACTTGCTATAACCATAAATTTGAGTGAGGTTATAATATACAGTGGACTTCAGTGAGGGGGCTTTTGGGATGAAGAAGTGGCTCAGCAGTTAAGAGCATTGGCTTCTCTTTCAGAGGACCCAGGTTTGCTTCTCAGTACCCACGTAGTGGCTAACGACCATCTGCAGCTCCAGTTCCAGGAACCCAGTGCTCCTTTGGCCTTTGCAGGCAATGTATGCCCATAGCACACAGACATATGTGAAGGCAGGACACCTGTCCACATTAGATGAAAATAAACACTTTAAAAACATTTTAAAGAGAGGGCCTTGCCTTTCTGATATCATATTGGTCTAACTTGTCAATTGCTTACCTTGTACCACTGATATGTAGTACAGTGAGCATCACGTGTATAAACTCCAGTTTCCATAGGAAATCACAAGGGTATAACATGGTTATGGAGCAACTGTGAGATTAGTACCAGTTGTTAGAACTCAGTGTTTTATGATCTCCAGCTATGGTGACAATTTAAAACAAAAATAATTTGAATAGCTGTTGGGAATATAACCCACATAAGTTCATGCAATTTCTTTTAAAAGGTATCTATCTGACTGTTTGTCTGTCTTTTTGTTTGTCTATCCATCTGTCTGTCATTCTGCTCCCCAACCCCCACACCAACTGTGCAGCAGTATTTGTAGGTGGAGGTGAGAGGACAGCTTGTGGGGGATCAGTTGTCTTCTGCCATCATGTGGGTCCCAGAGATCAAACTCAGGTCATCAGGGTTGGTGGCAAGTGCTTTATCTGCTAAACCTACTCGCCAGACAAAGTAAACGCAATTGCTTTAGGTTTTGGATATAGTTGGGTAGGTAAATGAGCAACTTATTCTCAGCTTTCAGCTAGGAAGAAAAAGCCATAAGTTCATACTTTACAGAAACATAAAGGGGAGAGAAATAAAAGTCTTATGTTTTAGGTTTTCACTTATGCCAGTGTAAGGCAGGAAGCAGTCTATCACAACTCAAGCTTTTGGTAGTAATTATCCTTCATCTGCTAATTTCTAGGAAGGAAAAAAATATGATTTAGATGTGTTTCCGCACAGCTGTTGATTAGGCATAATGGCAGAGTAATCATGGGTGAGCTAATAGAGTGAAGCTAACATCAGAACATCATTGTCTGAGGGACCAAGGGCTCCAAAGCCAGAAACAACGTACAGAGAACCAACAGTTCCTCCCACACAATTTCACTTTGTCTGCACTTCAACATCAATTAAACAGAGCACACCAGAGCCAGTTAATGACATCAATTTCGAGGTCACCTCCAACAACTCAAATCTCTATGACAAATAAACCACAGTATTGAAAGCTGTTGTTTTAAAATCAATATATAGACAGCAATCATAGTATAAGAAGCTGCAGGGCATTTATCAGCCTATCAATAAATTCTAAACAAGTCTTGAGCTCTGATGGCCCTTTGTACCCTGTTTCCAAACGACAGCCTCCTTGTTCTTTGCAGGCTCAGTGACTGCAGCTCAGTGAGGCTGCAGCTTTGCAGCCATGAGAGTCCTCCAAGGAGCAGCACTCTGCAAATGGCTGGGAGGCAGACGGATAAGCTCACAAATGGGATACAAGGTGCTCTTCAGAACGCTTGATAGCACAATCGTGACCAGCCCTACATTTGTTATCCAGAAGTCCAAAGTTACAGAGTTGATAGAAAAGTAGGGGTGTTCAAGTAGAGGAAGAACAATGGGACCAGGGCTTGTCTTTCTTTCTTTCTTTCTTTCTTTCTTTCTTTCTTTCTTTCTTTCTTTCTTTCTTTCTTTCTTTCTTTCTAGAGGTCTCCTTTGTCATTTTAATTGAAGCTCTGCTAATCACTCTTTTAAAACCTTTAAAAGCACCAAATTTTAATATCTAAGTCAATTTTGGGGGTGAGAGGGGAGAAACACTATCAGGAACTTCTCTCCAGAACAAAACAATGATGTTCATTCCTCCACATGTCCAAATTAAAGGTCTACTGAAACCAAAATGAAAACCCAACCCCACACAGAGGAAAAAAATACTAAAATCCCATTCTAGGGGGTCAGTGCATTCTGCAGTCTTTGCTGGGCTGTCTAATTGTCCTTCGGCTGACTTTTAAAAATTAACACCCTAACTCATCAAAATATACATTTTTCCCATTGGCTTTTTAAAATTAAAAATAATAATTAAAAGTGAAAACCACTTGAAGGAATTCATGAACAGTTGCCTGACACATTTGATGGCATGGCATATGGAGGTCAGGAAGGAGGCTCGCAGCACACATCATTCAGGGGATGCTCATCTTTAAGGCTTAACTTTCTTCCAAACAGTGTAAAATACACACAATTCCAAGTATGAAGGGACACAGATAATCTCTTTTGAGAATTCCACAGGACAATACAGACGCCCCAGTTGTTCTCCATAGAGTGACAGGGCTTCAGTCAAGTTGACACAGTTCCCCTGTGTGAAGTATTTTCCATCCTGTTTCAGAACCTTCACTGACAGGTCGACAATCAGTCTGAGGAACTCCCATGTGCAATCTTCTTCTGGAGATGTAGAGATAGGGACAACTGTCAAATCACTAATCACATAATCAAACTCTCCCCCTTCTTTGGCATACCTCTTCAGAACTGGGTTGCAGTCTTCTATAAGACGCAGTCTTCTATAAGACCCTGATAGCAGCCTCCTTTAAGATTGTCTAAGACGGGTTGGTGAGATGGCTCAACAGATAAGAGCACCCGACTGTTCTTCTGAAGGTCCTGAGTTCAATTCCCAGCAACCACATGGTGGCTCACAACCATCCCTAACAAGATCTGGCGCCCTCTTCTGGAGTGTCTGAAGACAGCTACAGTGTACTTACATATAATAAATAAATAAATCTTTAAAAAAAAAAAAAAAAAAAAGATTGTCTAAGACATCTCCACATGTTCTCCGCATGTATTTCTTACATCCATCAGTGACCATTTGGTCAATCTCTACCATAGTGACCATCTTTGGTTTCAGTTTGACAATTTCACACAATATGCCTCCATCGCCGCCTCCCAATATCCGTGTATCTTTGCCAGTGTAGTCTTCTTTACCACTGCCCATGATGGCCCGAGTATATGCCAAGTCACTCTCTGCCAAATTAACATCCCCGCTGAGGATGAGAGTATTCCCAAACTGCTTTGAGTGTAGGATTTTAATGTTCTGATAGGGTGAATCTCCATCATACACCACTTCATCTATGTCATACTCAGCCAGGCGCCCATAGCAGTAGGCCAGTATCTGTCAATGGCCCCTCCTCGAACTATGGGTGGTAATCGCTTCACCTGCCCAGTACTGTCTTGACTCAATTCTTTCATTTTTCCTTCTATTTTGTTCAAAAGGCTGCCAGTTTCTTGTTTGCCTTGCACATCACTGTCGTAACTCTGAAGGTCCAGCAACACCAATCCATGTGGCTAAATTCGCACATTGGCAAAGTTGCCGTTCTTGTTCGTGTAAGTTGCTAAATATCCATGGTCCTGCCAGGTGTGCACTGACTCTGTCATCCCCTGCTCCTGAAAAATGGACTGAAGACCTTTCAGAATGGCCTCACCATCAGCTTTGGCGCCAAGTGTGAAGTCGAGCGTGCTGTGTCTTGCTGCTGCCATAGTGTGGCAAGGCCCTGTGCCATGCCTGGGGAGACGACGACGGCAGGAGACTGAGGGACCGCGCAGCATGTCAGGCTGCAGGCCGGTGGGGAGTCTCATTGTTTCTTTGATTGAAGGCCACTAAACAAAGTGTATTAGGACTCCAGCCACAACCAAATGGAAATCACTGTAGAGACAGAGTGACTAACAGTGACAGTCAACAGGGGAGGAATGGCTAGATGCTCAGTTGTAGAGAGAACTGTAACCCAAAGATACATTCAGATGGAGTCAGTATCCATTGCTGTCTTCTACTTTTGCCCCCTTTTATTATTTTTTCTTTTCATACATTTAAATGTCTCATATTCAATTCATCTTAAAAGGGCCTAATGACCAAGAAATGGATCACCTATGAAGAGTGCTTGTTCTTCTTGTAGAGGACCTCTGTTGGGGGTTCCCAATACCCACCCAGTGATTCACAACCTTATATTACTCCAGTTTCAGGAGATCCGATGTCTTCTTCTGGTCTCCCCAGGCATGCATGTGGTACACATATATACATCCAGGTGAACAATCATACTCATACAATAAAAATAAACAACTTTTTAAGTTCCTCCTTCTTTCCCACAGTCCTGCATGAAAGCGCCAGGTTCCCTCCACCAAACGAACTTGAGTATTTTAATGGTGTCAGGTCAAGCCAGGCATGGCAGGTGTCTTTTATTCACCAGTTGTAATTGTTGTCTGGGAAGCTTAATGGTTAATAAGGTCACTCCTTCTAGCTCTTTCTGAACTCTCTGTGGGTGGTTTAACTCGGCTGTTCTGGCTCAAACTCCTCTCCAAGCTGACTGATTCAATCTGCCTTCTCTCAGCTCTTCACTGAATTGTTCTGCTTGGGCTTAAACTAACTCTGGAAATTTGTTTTAATCTTCTGGCTCCTTCTAATTCTCTGGCTTCATCTGCCTCTGCTGACCTGCAGTGAAACTTCATGAAGCCATGAACAAACTCAACTCTACTGCACTGACTCGAAGCTGACTGCATAGAACTCAACACCATTCAAATGTATGGACTGAACTCACTCCCCCACCCCCACTCCCCGCTGCTCTTAAATAGCTTTTCTTTGAGAGATGGGTGTACCCTTTCTCTGACTCGTTCTGTCAAATCTTTCTCTGATTCGTCACTTTGTCTGCCCTCAATTAGACCCCGTTATTTGGGATTAAAAGACTGTACTAAAGGATTCCAGCCAGAGGGATTAAAGGTGTGTACTAAGGGTGTATCTGCTTTCTGGATGGATTGTACAGACTTAGAAGGTATTTAGATGTGATCAGAGCAGCCATTTTTCTGGATTAGATTCCTCTACACAGGCAATATGTCTCGAAATAACCATCTCCATACTCCAGCATCTCTCTTTTCACTCACTTGGGGATCTGAGCCAGGAAGGGCAATGAGTCCAAAGCCTGCCTGAGTTACATAATAAGGTCCTGTATAAAAACAAAAGAAACAAAATTAAACTACCACCAGCAAAAAAAAAAAAAAAAAAAAAAAAAAAAAAAAAAAAAAAAAGAAATGTACGGTTTCTCTCAAGAGCCACAGTGCCCCACCTTCTAACTAACCACTGCTTTGACATTTTTTATCTATTTATATTTTTAATTATGCATAAGTATGTGCATCTGTGTGTGGGTGGCTACACATGAATACTCCAGGAGTACGCACGGAGGTCAGAAGAGGACATCGGATCCCTACAAGTAGTTATAAACTGCCTGACTTAAGTACTTGGAATTGAATTCAGGTCCTCTGTAAGAGCAGCAAGGGGTTTTAACCACTAAGCCATCTTTCCAACCTCTGCTCTTACATTTTAATAGAAGAAAATTGACTATGAATTGCAAAGTCATCTATCCACTTCCTCATTATGAGAATGTGGTAATTCATTAATCTCCATTCATGAAGAAATAAGCTTCCATAAAGTTAAAACCATTGCTTCGTGAAGATACTCCCCTAAGATTACCTCTTGGAAAATTCCAAACTTCTAATTCTGGTCACTTTGACAGGAGAAGAAGAATGGCCTAATATTTCCAACTTGCATTTAAAATGAAGGAGTTCATTGGATATCTTCTTACTGGGATCACCCTAGGAGAAAGGAAAAGATGGATACAGGCTCTAACTAGTACCTCTAGCCAGTGAGGTGGCTCAGCAGTTAAAGGTGCCTGCTGCCAAGTCTGACGGCTTGAGTTCAACCCCTGGAATTCATACCATACGTAGAGGGGAACCAACTCCCCAAAGTGTCCTCTGACCTCTGCATGTCATGTTAGTGTGTGGGTGCAGCCACACACATGCACACAGAATAAATGTACTGAACAGAGCGTAACTATGAGGAGTCAGAGGATGAAGACTTCATAGGGAGAAGCAGGAGCCATAGATGGGAACCATGGCAGACCCTGATTTAGAAGGATATAGTGAAGGGATCATCTTGAACCATGTTGGCTGGCATTTCCCCAGCTCTGTTCCTAAGGTTGTGGGCTTTATTGCCCACTCTCTTAGCTACAGCTGGAGCCCTGAATTGTGGTCTTCCAGGAACAGGAGGATGTTCACGCCCTTGCAAGGAAGCTCATAGATGTTTCTCCCAGGTTTTGGCACCAGATGAGTGAAAATGAGAACATGACCACCTCCAGGTATGGTTGAGGGGAAGGTTTTTACTGTAGGTGTGAAGGAGAGTACAGCCAGGAACATCTGGAAGAGTCTAGAACGGGGATGGAAATTAGACTAGACATGACCAATGGACTGAACCAGGCAATGTCAAGGTTGCTGTAAGAGAGCAAAAGGAGAGGAGAGAGAGCCAAGAGGAGCAGGGGAGTGCAGGGGAGGGGGGAGGGGGTGAGAAGAAAGAGACACACAGAGAGAAACAGAGACAGACAGACAGACAGTGAAGAATGGAAGAGAGCATGTGGCCTGAAATGACAGGTTTTTATGGGAATCAGCAGCTTGGGGAAGGGAAGGGAAGGGAAGGGAAGGGAAGGGAAGGGAAGGGAAGGGAAGGGAAGGGAAGGGAAGGGAAGGGAAGGGAAGGGAAGGGAAGGGAAGGGAAGGGAAGGGAAGGGAAGGGAAGGCCCTGGACAGGAGAGGTTGAGGGAAGAAGGCAGGATGTGTTGAGAGAAGCCACAGGTGCTGAGGGAGCCAAGGCCCAGCATGCACTTTTGGTATGTTAATAGACACCTCGGAAGACCATTTGTTCTGGGTTTCTTTGGGACCTGACAGTCCTCAATCTTGGTTTCAGGGAAAGGGACCCACATCTTTGTGTCTCTTTTTGTCCACACTCTGCTTTTTAGTCTGGTATGGGGTTCCTGGCAGTTGTAGGAAGCATTCATTGCTGGCGAATTTGAGCCCATCCTTCCCGTAGCTTCTTCGAAGTCTCCCACATTTCCATACCCACGTTTTAGGTCCTTTCAATGTCATTTTGTAGAACTGGTTCAGGTTAGTAAGGTAAAGCTCTAGAAAAGTTGAGATATAATGTTACGATTTATTTTGAGAGTGATATTAAGAGTAATATTGAGATCGTTGTTTCTTCTGCAAGCCTTGAAGGTTCACAGGGAGCTCTGAAGGGCCACGGAATGCCCAGAGACCACAGAACTCCTCACGCAGCCTTTGCTTCTCTTCAGTGCCACGTCTCATTTTCATTTCACTGGATTCTCCATATTTGCTGTAGTCCAGTTTTGATGCTCTGCCAAAGACTTCTCTCGCCCTCACCACACAGAGATGCTTAGGTCTACGGACAAACTGTATGAAGGGACTTGGTTCTGGTGCGAGAACAGGATCTCATGCAATTGTCTGCTCGAGCTGATAGCCTACAATGAAAACATTTCAATACATAGATTTGATCTCATAACCTAGGGCAAGCGGGGCGGGGGTGGGGTGGAGAGGTGGTGCTAAACCCAACCATTATACAAGCTCTCTTTGGACTGCTACAGTCCATGGTCCAGGCTAATGGGGGAGAAAAGGGAAAGAGGAATATACAATTGAAGAGTACATGGTGACTGTGTGTGAGTGTGTGTGCTCAAGAGAGTAACTCTACCTGCTTCTCCCCCCTGACTTTCAATACCTACATCTCTACTGTCACTCTTGCCTGGCTGAGGAGGGCCCCTTCTGCATTATTAGGCAAATAAGCTAAACTCACCCATCTAGACCTTGGGCTGAGTAGAGGAACTGGTCTTCCAAAGGCCAGTTTCTGCGTGCGCCCTCGATCCAGGATCCGGTTGCCTTTCTGAGGATGTTGTCCTTCTGCCTTTCCTTTCTTTTCTCAATGCTCAGCCTCTCCGTCTGTAGCACATTGTTGCTGTCAGTAGACAGAAAAGAAATCACCCCTTTACATCTTCTGCTCTCTGGCTGCTCTCCTGTTTCTCTGACTAGCATTATTATATGGACAGTGGGGACTCGGGGACAGAGAGCTTCTGAAGGGACTGAACAGGCAGTACTCTTGGTTTAAAGACAAATGAATTTTAAGTGTAATGACTGTTTTCAGACAAAGAAGATTGTCTCTAAGTCTCCACGCTCTGAGGCTGAGGTGGCCTCGAGAAGGTGGCACATTTATTGTTAACATCTTTTGTGTATCATTTAAGGATGATGTTTGGCACTGTGTAAGAGGGATGCAACCCAGGGGCTGAAATAAATAAGGGCATTACTTACTTCATGGTTCTAGGTGGAGTAGGGTGAATGTTATTGGCCACACTGCTCCCAAAAGTTCAGGCCTTTCTCCCTCTTTCTGTTCTATGATCACGATTCATCCTCTTTAATGAAACGTGGCTCTGGAGTCCAACTCAGAACTCAGAAAAAGCAATTCGTAAGATGGAATAAGGAATGCCAGCCATGCCAGTCTCCTTCAAAGAGCTTTCTCATATCTTTAACTAGTGAATTCCACTTATATTTCTCTGGTAGTGTGGGCTTCTTAGCTAAAAGGGAGTGCAGAGAAGTAAGTATTTTAGTTTTCTGATTTTTCATGAGAAAAAAAAAGGGAAACTTGAGCTGTGGGCGACATTTTGGTAGCTGGGTGTGTGTCAAACATGCCATGTAGCCATCTCTCTGAAGTAGCCTTGCTGTCCATTACGGTACCCCCTGGGGAGCGTTTGATATGGATGGCCAGGCGACCCTTGGCTCGGTTAAATTAGATCAGCGAGTAGGACACCACACTGGTAATGGAAAAAGAACTAGAGTTTCTTCTCTAAATGCTGCCTTAGATGTGTTAACTCTGACCCAGTTCCCATTGGAAACCACTGAGGAAGTAAAAGGTGCTAGCAATGGAGGGGCCTTACTGATTAGAGAAGAAATGCTTAAGGGGAGTGAGGAGTGGGGATTGGAGCGCTGCATCCTGCCTACCTCCCACAAGTACCAGTAGCCCTTGGTCATCTCCCATTAGACCCAGGCAAAGGCAAGGAGAAACCTGTGGGCTTCGGGGATTATTTCCCCTTGATCCAATCTGCACACAAAGGTTGAACAGAGCAGGTAGCCTGGGACTGCAGCTGTGTCTCCTCCACCACAGTGATGATGCTCAGCTGAAGTCCAATTTAGGACAAGTGTGTAATTTGGACGTCTGTTTAATCCCCAACTACTTCTGGCTGAATAGGATGCTTAGGGTTTGAATGCTAGGACTCTCTCTACCCAATTCCCCCTGACTAAACTGCAGATATTATGCACTGGGTGTGCAGCTGCCAAAAAAGCCCAGTGCTAAAACGCCCTCATTCTTCTGGGAGCTTTGTTGGTTTTGAAGCCAAACAGCTGGTTCGTCTGAGTCCCTGGTGATGTCAATTAGCATGGGATTTTCCAGACACTTAGCACTGATCGTTCATCCAAATTAAAGCTTTGGAGAAGTGGAAGGACTTGACCAAGGTCATCCAGGCTCTTAGCTTCAGCACTGGGATACCAGCAAGGACCTATATATTAAATGGAATGGATGTTTTATACAGGGCAGAAACTAAACACATATATCCAATGACTCCTAAAGACTCATCGGTGTCTAATTATTGTTCTCCAATGTTTCAGAGCCCCGGACCCTGTAAGTTATGTCTCACAGCTGTAACGCAGGTAGGGAAGGGAAAAACAAGCAAGTACTACTTTGCATTGCTGCTAGGTCTATGTGCCACACCCAATCCAAGCTCCAACGGCACCTCCCACAGCCCGGGTTCTCCCCAGAGGGTTGCTGGGCTGAACCAATGCCTGCACGCCTCTCCTTTGCCACCCATTATTGAGAATGCCTCCACAGGGTTGCGTACATTCCAAGTAAAGCAAGAAGAAATCACCTATCTTAGGGATTTATGTGGAAAAGGCTGGCAGTAGCTGGAAGCCGTGCCCAGACTGATGTGAGTTTACGGTAATGTGTTCTCAAAGCTCAGTGTCTTAAGTCCTCTAGGTGACGCAAAATGATTGATTCTGAAAATGAACACTGAAGAAATAAATTGATTCCTTTGAAGTAAGCGGACCATTAATTCTTGACCTTAGAATCTCTAAAATGTTTTAAAAGAGGTTGACTTAGCAGTTGCTTCATTTTATGGAATTAACTCCTTTTTTCCCCTTCTTCTTTGGTAAAATTATCTTTTCTGGAGGCTTAGGCAACAGTTCCCAGGAAAAACAAGTGATTCATCGTGATGTCCCTTGAGTGCCTTATAAACATGAGCAATTGGAGTTGAAATCCTAGCAGGGGTCAGGTATGGTGGATTGAATCTATGGAAAGCTTAGAATATCCTTCTCAGCCTCCCTGGAAATTGGCAGCTGTTTGAGCCATTGGTCTAATGAGATCTCGTTGCCGGGGCTGGCTGTCCAAAACTCTCAGGGGCAGCCTGGTGGATCTCACTGTGAGACATACAGTGAACCACAGGAATGCTTTGTTGCTTCTCAAGTAAAGTATCATTTTTTTTTTTTTTTTAGAACAGACTCAAATCACCTCCCTTATACCACCTCCCAGGTCGACTCTTGATGGCCTTGTCATGTTCCGTCTACCCTGGGAGGCTACTCTGTTAACAGGGCAGAGGATGTGGCAGCATGTGGAGCTGACTGAGTCTGGACAGAGTGTCTTTTCTCTAGCCTCTTCCTTCCGCCCATAAGTGAAGGGCAGTCTCCTTAGACTGTTCCCTGTCCAAGGCTTTGAGTGACATCCAAGATAGCATGACAGACATTCGAACTAAGATGGCGATACCCTGCTTGGTACCATGGTAGTGTGATTCCACCAAATACAAACTTGCCAAACTAGGTCTGATCTCCTAGAACTGCAAATCTCATTACAAAAAAACAAGCTTTCAGGGAATTTTATAACAGTAGTGATGTCATCAATAGCTGTAATTTCCCCATGTTGGATATTTACCATAATTCAGAATACACATGGCATACTTTAATCTTATAGCCACCCTACAAGGGGGTTTTATTACACCCCATTTCAAGGAGACCTTTTTGTTTTCCTTCAATGTTTGTGTTCAAACTTGGGGCCTCATGGTGTGAGACTAGGCATGACACAGCCTAGCAGGGCAAGACCTCAGCCACCAATCTACAAGCTAGCCCAGGAAAAGAAATATGTTATCTAATGTGTTTTTTAATCACATTTATTTATTAGGTAGGCCCACACATGGCAGGCATGCCTGTGGAGGTCAGAGGACAGCTTAGAGGACCTGCTTCTCTACTTCTACTCTGTGAGTCCTGGGGATCAAACTCGGGTCATCATGCTCGGGGACAAGAAGTTTCATGTGCTGAGCTACCTCTCCAGTGTCGGGAAAATAAATATTAAGATGATTCAATATTTAAGAGATTAAAATAGCTTCCCCAAGGCCCACCATTTAAGACTTGAGCCAGTATTTCTGTGACTCCAATGTGAGTTTCCTAATCACTCTACTATAAAGTCAACAGTTGTCCAAGACATTCTCCTAACAGCTTTAAATAGCTCTTTGCAGGATAAGACAGCATCCTTGGACAGAAAGAAGCGGAACGTGTTTTCAGTCCAGAGCATCTACTTTTCCTATCTCTGACGCCATGGGTTCAAAGGCAAGCTGCAGCTCAGGCCTCTGGCAAAGGTGATGTTACAGGGTCGCTCGAGGAGGCTGGTACTTTCATTGGACACAGGTACTTTTCAGTCTGAGCTCTTCTTTTCCTGCCTATTTTCCTTAGAGTGTCTTAAGAGCCAGTCTTGGCTCTTAGAATAATTTAATATGCAGGATACACACATCTGGACGCTTCCAGTTTTGCTGTGGTGACATCTGCAAGGCATTTTCTTTTGAATAGCACGGTCTCTGATGATATCCTCAGACTCAGCGTTCTGTATGTGGTGAATGGGAGATGAGTTTCCTGGGGGCTATGGAGATGGAGGAATCCAAAGAACTAGCTGCAGAAGGGAGCTCGTGAAGGCACACACAGGCTGTGGCCTTACTTTCTGATGCCTTAAGACAAGAGGCTTTGCAGGAAGGGCTGAGAAAGAGGGGTATAGCCAGACTGAGGTAAGAAAAGATATTAGACAAGGGCTTTGAACTGGAGCCTCTTGGCAAATTCTTAAACGAAAGGTGTCATTGTTAGCAGTACCAGTGACATGTGGAGACAAAGCAGGCAAGAGTTTGGATCACTGGGAGTCGCCATGACTCTGCCCCCTATTGATGAAATTCTATGGTCAATGCCAATTCCTTACTTCTTCCCAGGATCCTACATTGATATGCTGAAATTATCCCAGAACTCCTGGGGATAGCTGCCAATCTTGCAGCACAGTAGCTCTGAGTGAAGCATTTAAGCGTATACTCCACCAGCCTAGAGGAAGCAGGATGGTGGTGCGTCCTCAGTGCAGGCCTGGAAAGGAAGCTGGGACAGCCAGGGAGGGGGTAGAGCTCTGGGTTTATTGTATTCCCCAGGCTAGCTCTTGACTGACAGCTGCACTAATTGCAGATTATGTTGCTGATACATTACCCATATGGCTCAATTGATAATGGTTTGGCAGCTAAATGCTTTATGACTAAAGACTCCCAAGGTGAAGGTAACCAATTAGGAAGCAGGAGACAGCATCCATGAAAGCACACACCCTGCTTTCTGTGGGCATGGATATGTGTAGGGGTCAATGTCGGCGTCTGGTCCCCACTCTGCACTGTTTAAAGCCTATTCACATCTCATTCTAGTCCTGATCTGCCTCTCCCCAGGGCTCTGTTGGATGGGTTTCTCTTCCTTCTGCCTCCCAAGACCATACGCTCAGCATTAAACTTTGTCAATGTAGTCGAAAGGGTTTATTTTCAGTTTTTAAGAGATTTCTTATTTTAGGTCAAGACTCATAGTTATGTGTTAGTGTTTACAAGGTAACTGTGAAATATGTGTTATTTATTCATTCATTCACTCATTTATTCTACCATGTGGTACTGATCAAACGTGACTTTTTCCACTCAAGCCAAAGATTGGCTAGCTCACTTCTCATCAGCTTGACACAACTCACTCAAGATAACTAAGTACATATGTTAACAAAAACCACATGTATGGGAGTGTTTTTTAAACTATTTTATTTTAAATTATGTGTATATGTTTGTGTCACCATGGTAATATGCACATGGGTGAGTGCAGGTGTCTACAGAGGTCGGAGAGGGCAATGGATCCCCTAGAACCAGATGGTTGTGAGGTGTCTGATGTGGGTGCTGGGAACAGAACCCTGGGATCTGGCAACCTCACACAGACATACACGCAGGCAAAACACCAATGCACATGAAATAAAAATAAGTCTTAAGAAGGAATCGGAAGAGGAAGAAGGAGAGGAAGAAGGAGGAGGAGGAAGAGAAGAAAAAGGAGGAGGAGGAAGGAAGGAAGGAAGGAAGGAAGGAAGGAAGGAAGGAAGGAAGGAAGATGCTGCCAATACATGTCAGTAGCATAGGCCAATCTCTGCCACTGTGTTGAGCCAGATACTGATGACTGCATAGACATGACTGTACCAAGGCGAAGCACACTGAACTAAGTTGGAATGTTGGTCACCTCCAAGGTAGTTGGTTATTGGTTGAACAAGAAAAGAGTAACAAAAGTAGTGTTGCCCAAGCTGGCTCTGCTCTGTCACGTCTCCTGCTTCGATACAGGCCTTCTTTGAACTAGGTTCTAGAAAATTTCATAAGCTTGTTTTCAACAATGCCTTACCTGAAGGCTCTGGTTACCTCTGAACCACTAGGAAGTCTTCAGGGCAAAAACCATTTCAGTCCAAACACTCACAGAGCCACAGTTGCAGTTTGTTACCATTGGGCTGAGAAAGATCTCCGTCTCTTCTCATGTATCTGATGCCTGAGCTGAAAGGACTTGAACACATAGCAGTAGCCGGAGCACTTGCACGACTCTTCATTCACGTGGATATTCTCCAGGTGTGGCAGATTCAGAGAAGCCAATCATCCCTGCGTGGAGGTGGGAGCCAAAGACATATCACAGGCCCCCAAATCAACCAGGAAGGGAAGCTGAGCCAGCGAAGAGGTTCTGTTCTAGTAAACACACAAGGGACCCTGAGAAGAGAGTAGAACTATGACTGAGCCAGGTAGTTTGGGAAAAGGGGAGAGAAGGGTCTAGAACCGGATACTCAGTACAGAGCCAGGATCTGTATGTGGTTATTTAAATTTAAATAATTAAAATGAGGTCAAATTAAAACTTAGTCACACTGGTCACATGTGGCTAATTGGCCTATTGCAGAACATTCACAGCATTGTAACTGGTCTACAGAGCTGCATTAGTTGATGATCAATTTCAACAGCATATGTGTTCTTCATGAATTAGCTCAGCGTGGAAGAAAGGTGGTCCATGGAAAGGGGGTTAGCTTTCCCAAGACGTAAACAAATGTGTTTGTGAATGAGCTGTGTTGGGGGGCGGGTGTGGAAAGGCCTGAGGAATCTACAAATAGAGGGGCCAAGTTTTCATGAGTAGCTGCTTGCTGACTAAATGAAAGATGTCCCAGGAGGCACTTCAGGATGTTTGAAATGGTATTAGCAAATTGGTCTCTCAAGGTAAAGTTTCTTATTTATTTATTTATTTATTTATTTATTTATTTATTGCCAGTGTGTGTGTCTGGGTGTGTCTGTGTATGTAGGGGTATGCATGTGAAAGTCAGAGGACAATTTCATGAATGAGGTCTCTCTCCAGGGACTGAACTCTGATCATCAGACTTGTGAGGCAAGTACTTTTACCCTCTGTGCCTCCTCACTGGTTTCAAGGTTAACTGTTTGCAAAAGGGCCACATTTAACTGGCTAATGGAGTCCACAGTTAAGATTCCTAACCACTCCAGTTTCAGAATCCTTGGCTGCAAATTGAGGAACTAAGAACAAATGCTATCAGTACTTTCTGCTCATCTGTGATTCGGATGCTTAAACTCTATGGTTATGATCCCTCTCCCAACCCCCATAGAGTAGCCCTGGCTGTCCTGGAACTAGCTCTGCCGACCAGGTTGGCCTCAAATACAGATCTGTCTGCCTCTGCCTCCCCAGTCCTGGGATTAAAGGCACAGTCTGTGTCACCACCACCTTCCAGCGGTAGTGCTGTTTTATTAAAAGAGCTTTGTTGTCCCCTCAAGGCTCAGAGATCTGTGCTGAAGAGGGGACAAAACAACACTAGAGGTGGTAGACACCAAGGAAAAGAATGTGTTCCAGATACAACAGGGCAGACACTTGTATGAGCTCACAGCAGCTGTGACAGCAGGCACAAGGCCTGCACAAGCTTGAGCCAGACCAAATCCCAGCATGGAGGATGGGAGCTGGGCTTGAAGCCCCACCCCTAGCAAAGGAGCTGTTGGTTTTTGATTGCTGCTGGTGGGGCAAAGTCAGTTTTCTTCAGAGTGATAATTGATATATGAACCACATTCTAGGATAAGTCCCATGCTCAGAAGCTATTGACCAACACCAATTTCTCTCTCTCTCTGAAAGGAGGTGCCTTAGTCAGGGTTTCTATTCCTGCACAAACATCATGACCAAGAAGCAAGTTGGGGAGGAAAGGGTTTATTCGGCTTACACTTCCATACTGCTGTTCATCACCAAGGAAGTCAGGACTGGAACTCAAGCAGGTCAGAAAGCAGGAGCCGATGCAGAGGCCATGTTCTTTACTGGCTTGCCTCCCCTGGCTTGCTCAGCCTGCTCTCTTATAGAACCCAAGACTACCAGCCCAGATATGGCACCACCCACAAGGGGCCTTTCCCCCTTGATCACTAATTGAGAAAATGCCTTAGAGTTGGATCTCATGGAGGCATTTCCTCAACTGAAGCTCCTTTCTCTGTGATAACCCCAGCTGTGTCAAGTTGACACAAAACTAGCCAGTACAATTGACCCCTTGTCAACTTGACACACAAACACATCAGTAGTAAGCCTCAACCCTTACATTCTTATTCATCCCCAAGATCTAAATAACTTTAAAAGTCCCACAGTCTTTACATTTCTTAAAATTTCAATCTCTTTAAAATATCCATCTCTTTTAAAATCCAAAGTCTTTTTACAATTAAAAGTCTTTTAACTGTGGGCTCCACTAAAACAGTTTCTTCCTTCAAGAGGGAAAATATCAGGGCACAGTCACAATCAAAAGCAAAAGTCAATCTCCAACCATCCAATGTCTGGGATCCAACTTACAATCTTCTGGGCTCCTCCAAGGGCTTGGGTCACTTCTCCAGCCATGCCCTTTGTAGCACACGCGTCATCCTCTAGGCTCCAGATGCCTGTACTCCACTGCTGCTGCTGCTCTTGGTGGTCATCTCATGGTACTGGCATCTCCAAAACACTGCATGACCCCTTCAGTCCTGGGCCATCAATTGCAACTGAGGCTGCACTTTCACCAATGGCCTTCCATGGCCTCTCACAGTGCCGAGCCTCAGCTGCTCTGCTCAACTCCTTCATGCCTTCAAAACCAGTACCACCTGAGTGACCCTTACACATTACCAAGTCCAGCCACAGCACAAGGTACAGCTTTGGCTATATCTGGAACGCAGCCACTGTGCTCTCAGAAAACACTTCCCAGAAGATGTCACCTCAATGATGCTGGTCTCTTCTTAATCACCGCTAATTTCTTAGCTCCAGCTAACCAGCATCAATAGTCCCAGTAATGCAAAGTTTTTGCTTTAGTAGTTCTGGTATCTTGTTAATCACAGCTGATTCTTCAGCCCCACCTAACCAGAACTACAGAATCTTCACAATCAAAACAGCAATGGCCCTGAAGAGTCTTTAATTTTCCCTCTGAAATTTCACAAGCCAGGCCTCCATCTTCTGCAGTATTCTCAACATTATCTTCCAAGCTCTTACAAAACATCTGACAGAGCTCTTAACAACGAATGGATCTTCAAGACCAAAGTTCCAAAGTCCTTCCACAGACCTCCCCAAAACATGTTCAGGTTATCACAGGAATACCCCACTCTGCTGGTACCAATTTGTCTTAGTCAGGGTTTCTATTCCTGCACAAACATCATGACCAAGAAGCAAGTTGGGGAGGAAAGGGTTTATTCGGCTTACACTTCCATACTGCTGTTCATCACCAAAGGAAGTCAGGACTGGAACTCAAGCAGGTCAGGAAGCAAGAGCTGATGCAGAGGCCATGGAGGGATGTTCTTTACTGGCTTGCCTCCCCTGGCTTGCTCAGCCTGCTCTCTTATAGAACCCAAGACTACCAGCCCAGAGATGGTCCCACCCACAAGGGGCCTTTCCCCCTTGATCACTAATTGAGAAAATGCCTTAGAGTTGGATCTCATGGAGGCATTTCCTCAACTGAAGCTCCTTTCTCTGTGATAACCCCAGCTGTGTCAAGTTGACACAAAACTAGCCAGTACAGGAGGGAACCTAAATTGAGGACATGCCTCCATAAGACCCCTCTGTAGGGCATTTTCTTAATTATCAACTGTTGGGGCAGGGGAAGTCATTGTGGAGGTGACATCCCTGGGCTGGTGATCCTCAGATTCGATAAGAAGGCCGAGCAAACCATGAGGAGCAAGCCAGTCAGCACCACTCCCCTTCTGCGTTATCTCCCATCTCCAGCATCCCACCTCCAGGATCCTGTCTTGTTGGGGTTTCTTCAATGATGAACAACTCTGTGGAAGTATAAGACAAATGAACCCTTCCTCCCTAACTTGATATTTGGGTCATGGCAATTAAAACCCTAAGATAGTTGTTGCTTTTTAAAGATTTATTTATTTATTTATTTTATGTATGTGAGTACACTGTAGCTGTCTTCAGACACACCAGAAGAGGGCATCAGATCCCATTACAGATGGTTGTGAACCACCATGTGGTTGCTGGGAATTGAACTCAGGACCTAAGAGAGGTTTATCATGGTATCTTAAAGCCTCACGGAGAGCCAAAAGTAACAATGGCAGCCTTTGGGTTTTATCTCATAAGCCAGCTTTTCTTATTTAGTAGAACTTGCTTGGATAACTGTGTGGAAGAGTTTTAAGATCATATTCAAGCTGAGTGAAAAAGATTGTTCTGGTGGATTAGTAATGTCTCCCTCAGGGATGGGACAGCAGTATATGTGATATCTGTCTCCCCAGGTTTAGATATTGCCTAACCCAACACCTGTTCTAAATGCTTTCTCCCTTTACATAGATCTATTGGGCATCGTGGAAAGCCTAAATACTTGCTTGCCTGGCTTGCTTTGTAGCTAAGGGTGATCATGTCACACGATTCCTGTTTGGATGTGAGTTTGCAGGTAGGCAGCCTTCTTGTGACCAGGAGGATAATTTGAGGAATCAGAACCTATAAATCCCACAAAGCATAAGGCACTGCCAACAGTTGGCCAACTTCAGATGTACAGTCAGGTGAGACCTGCCAGCTCCTATTCATTTCAGATAGCTATAACTTTTTGTGGAACATTTTCCTAACACATCCTAGATCATACACCTAACTTTCCAGAACCTAATATAAATTATCGTTAGTAGATATCAAATATCTCTTCAGCCAATCTCTTGCTGTTTAAGTGTGGAATTATGAATTCCTGCTACTCTGCTAGCTGACACTCCAGAGAAACAGTCCTTTAAAATATTGTGTGGCTACAAGAAGCCCATGAAATGGCTGTCTTAGAACTAGCTCTGTAGACCGGGCTTGCCTCAAACCCAGAGATTTGCCTGCCTCTGCCTCCCGAGTGCTGGGATTAAAGGTCTGTTCCACTTCCACCCCGTGTCTGTGGAATGGACAGAACACTGACCAAGGACACCAGGAAGGGTGAGGTACCGTCCCAGGTCTGTCCTTACTATTTGTGCCCTAAGTCTTTCAGGATTTCAACTGCATTGCATACAATGAAGGACTGGCCCAGAAAATGCTCAAGGTGTCTAGCTCTAATAGAAATGGATGGAAATGGCTCTGAAGAGTAACTTTCTCTCCGTGCTGCAAAAGATGAGCTTGCTGTGGTGACACGATCCTTGGATCAGACATAGGATCTTTCTCAGAAATGCTGTCTTGGTCCATCTGCTTGCTTCTGTCTGCCCTTTGCCCACCGGACATTTGATTCTTGAGCTATCCTGTAGCTTTGGTTTAGAAGCCTTCTCAGCAGTTTGGATTTCTGCATAATGGATTTGTTCCACCTCCCTGGAACTCTAACACCCATCTCATTTGTCTTCATGTTTGATCTCAGCTCCTGCCCTCCCCTCAGATCTGCAGCGAGCCCTGCTCTAACTCCAGTTACAGTGGAAAGAATGGAGTGTCCATAGAGACTAAGGCTTGTCCGTGGGCAATCCCCAACACCCCTAGTATCCAGTGTCCTGACACTCCATCATACTGAGCATGTCCAGGCCTTCATCATCATCATCATCATCATCATCATCATCATCATCAGCAGCAGCAGCAGCAGCAGCAGCAGCAGCAGCAGCAGCAGCAACAGCAGCAGCGTCTTCCTCCCACCCAGGCTGCCAGAGGTAGCTAGCCACATCAATCACACAGGTTAAGTAGCTGCCTTATAAACACCACGCACCAAGGAAAGTCTTCTTTGTTTGTATGGACTTTGAAACCCAGGTTCTAGGAAGAACTCAACTGTCCCAGCTATATGACCACATTTCTATAGCAACCACTTCAGGCTCCTACAAGCTGAACTATGAGGCACCATGGCTCCACCACACACGTGGGTGGACTGCTTATCTCCTGACCTTTAAGCATCATCACCTGTGCCCATGAATCTTTAAATTCACCCATTTGTAACCAGCCAAGAGGAGGAACTGAGCTTAGAAGGATGTGGGGGGACAGCTGTAATTCCTAACTCCATCTTTCCTTGTAACAAGTTGATTTGGGTATCATAAACCAATGTGGCAGCAAAAGGAGCGTGGACTTGAGATTTCCCATCTTAGCGGGAACTCCCATAATCATCCTCCAAACGCTGACACCATTGCATACACTAGCAAGATTTTGCTGAAAGGACCCTGATATAGCTGTCTCTTGTGAGACTATGCCGGGGCCTAGCAAACACAGAAGTGGATGATCACAGTCAGCTATTGGATGGGTCACAGGGCCCCCAATGGAGGAGCTAGAGAAAGTACCCAAGGAGCTAAAGGGATCTGCAACCCTATAGGTAGAACAACATTATGAACTAACCAGTACCCGGAGCTCTTGACTCTAGCTGCATATGTATCAGAAGATGGCCTAGTCGGCCATCAGTGGAAAGAGAGGCCCATTGGTCGTGCAAACTTTATCTGCCTCAGTACAGGGGAACGCCAGGGCCAAGAAGTGGGAGTGGGTGGGGGAGCAGGTGGGAGACTTTTGGGATAGCATTGGAAATGTAAATGAAATAAATACCTAATAAAAAAACAAATAACAAAAACAAACTAACAAAAATGAGAAATTTACCCTAGAATCTGATTTGTGGTTCCTGCTCTGTCCACGCAGTGACCTGCAGTCTGAACTTCAGACCTGGTGTGTCTGACTTCTGGAATCTGCCTTCTCTTGAATCTCTGGAGCAGCCGAGCTCCTTGTTACCCAGCTGTCAACAACAGAGTGCTGATACGCATACGCTTGAAGCTGTGCTCTCTTGCATGTTATGATAATTTATGCTTTCATACGGGTGTGTGCTTTTTTACTCTCTCTATATAATGACTTATATAAATAATGCATATGATCAGTAACAGACCGGCTAGTGTGTTAGTGTTAATCTTCAAGGTGATCGAATGTTTCCTAACACAGGTGATTAGCTTTTGTTTGGCTTAAATTTGATAAATCAGACTTGAAAAACAGATAACAAAGCTAGATGTCCATTGGCAAATGAGCTTTCTCTTTATTCTCTAACTTGATACCAACTGCCTCTCTAATGCACGCAGGGCCCAAACACAGCCTTCTGAGAGCATCTTTATGAAGAGAGGCCACTTCTGTTTTATCACTGTATATGGCAGAATGACTAATAGAGTCACCCCTTGTGCAGTCTACAAATGAGTGTTTGTCACCTACTCATATTCTGTGAAAACCTAAAAGCATTGAAGACACAGCTGAGCACTAAGCATCGAGTTCCGAAAGGCTCAAACTCAAGAATGAAGGAGGTTTCTCTCTGTCAAAAGCCCCCCATCCCATTTTAGAAGCAAGATGACTCTGCACGTTGGAACCAAACAAGAGGTGATGAGAAGTATTTTGCTGTAAGCAAGTATTTTCTTTCATTTTTTTGAAAGAAAAGCCGATTTCAGCATTTGTATATGATTGTGGTGTTTTCTCTCTCAGATTACGCCATCCCCCCCTCCAACAAGTTAGACAGTGTCTAAAAGCAAATTTAATGGCTTAACTTCATTAAAATTTGAAAGTACTGCAATGAAATTACATCAACACGGTGGATGTCGTCAAATTTCCCAGATTCTTGTCTCAGACCTGTCATTTAATGTTTTTATCAATGTGTGTGTGTGTGGGGGGGGGGGCTAATCAGGAAGATAACTTATACCTTGAATATTTTTCCTCTCATTGTAAGAACTGTTCAGTGTAATCATCAGTATGTGTGCACATTTGCTGTGAAAGTGAACCCCGTGATAGATCCACTCTCCCTAAACCATGATAAACATACAACAACAACACACATGGAATTCCTGAGGTTTATAAAACCAGCTGTGAGCCTGGAAATCTTCAGGAAAATGACTTGCTGTAATAACAACACCAAAAGGCATTCATATTGACAATGATCAGGGTTTCCAAAGCAGAGTTTAAATAGTGACATTTCTTAGGCTGCGGTGATGCTAGCGCCACGGATCTTACAGAGAACATTTTGCTTCTGATATTTATAACTTAGCTCAGCCTCTTTCTATTATTTATATTTAAATATAGAAAGAAATCTTTTCCTGTTCCTCTTGCTTTGGATTTTGCTTTTCAAACCCACGCAAACCCATGAGTCATAAATGAGACTGTGGAAATGAATGGTCCGCATCACACAAGAGCACACAGTGGCTACCCACATGAACCCAGACATTCCAACTATCAAGGTAGGTTAAAATTGCAAAAGTCTCAATATCTATGTTAATACCATTCAGAAAATCCAGAAGTTACAGAGGTAACACATTACTCTCATTCAACAAAATACACTTACATACAAACACACCTTTGAACTTTCACATACATACTGTAGAACATATGTAGCTAATGGAATGGAATAATTGGGACTCAGCTTCTAATCTTGGCTCTCTAATTCCTGGTTAGCTGGCATAAGTACATCCATCTATAAGACAGACATTAGTCTGTTTGCTTCCCCAACATGGCTGCAAGCATGGGAACTGTATTGTGTCATTGTTAAGTTTGAGATGCATATTACTGTTTCTTGAGTGACTGTAGAGGTGGAAGAATGACGACACAGTGGACTGAACTGATAAGCAGATTATAAATTTGGCTACTGTTATAAACATATGTAATGCTAAACTTTGTCCCTAGGGACCTGGTAATGAATTAAGCCTGGTAATACCAAAAGACATAATTGATCACTGTAAGTCAAGTTCAATTCAACCTGAATGACCCAACAATGAAAAAGTATGCAGTGGCCAGGACAGAGAGATCCATTGCCTTCTGCAGCTGAAACCCAGGAGGAAGCTGCCCTGCCAAGCCCCAGTCCATCACCGTGCGTGATTTATGAACAAGCTGCACAAATGTTATGTTCTAGTCTTCACGGTGCTGTCTCTGCTTTGGGGATGTGTAAATCAAAGTCTTGAAGTATATTGAAATGTGATCAGAGGTGATTGTTACATGCTATGGTTATTGCATTGGGACAGATGGGTTTTGGCTTTCAACTTTTGGTTGTTTTTCGAGACAGGTTTTCTCTCTGTGCTTCTGGTTATCCTGTAGCTCACTATGCAGACTCTCCTGCCTCCTGCCTGCTGAGGGCTTGGACCAAAGGTGTCCAACTTTTTTGGACAAAAGTTGTTAGAGTATTTGAATTGCTTTTGTAAGTGACTTTTAGTATTAACTGAGCTGGGTTGGTCTCATGTTTGGCTAGAATTGTAAAACATTTAAAAAAATTCAAGGGAAGGGATGATAATATAAATGGTGAAAATTCCAATAGTCCTAAAGAACACACATGAAAGAATTCATCTCACTACCAGGGCAACCCCAAAGGACCTAATTCTCTTCCTTCGAAGAACATATTCTTATCAGTCTGGTATGTCTGTGTCTACATCCTTAAACATTTGCAAATGTATGCATTTATATGTTATATAGAGTATTGTCTAACTCTCTCTCTCTCTCTCTCTCCCTCCCTCCCTCTCCCCACTCCCTCCCTCCTTCCCCATTTGCTTTTTTATACACCTTCTTATTCTACAGCAAAGACTAACCTGGGCCTCACTCTGTAGCTCATTTATGGCTGTAAATTGAGGTCATCCTCCTGTGTCAGCCTCCTGAGTGCTGGGATTGCAGGATGAGCAACCTTGCCCTGCTCTACACACAGTTATTTCCTTCTTATATATGCTTATCAATGTATCTTGGAGGTTGTTCTACAATAATTTCCATAGATTTGGGCCAACATTTTTAGTATATTCATGATACTTTATTCCATATTTGAAGATATTATAATTTATTTAACTAGTGTCTTATTTTTGGATAATATTTTGCTACTTCTAACAAGGCCAAAATCTTTGTATATATCTACATAGGCTTTAAAGGAAAGAAATGAACTTGTATTCTCTGATTATGTAAATACGAATACAGGCATAATTAAATAAAGGGATTATTCATCATTTTTAAAGTCTAAAAAACTCTCTCAATAACTTCTTAACCAAATAAGAAAGCAGGGTTGAATGCCATAGTTTCAGCAAATTTGACCTTACACTGATTAGCATTTGGATATTGTGTTTGGGTATTCAAAAATTATTCATTTTGTAGTCAACATCATGGAAAACTACAGGATTTAGACAGAAGTGTATGTCTCATAAAAAAAAGAAACCAAATTCAACAAACCAAAGTTACCTTTTCGTGAGCAGAAGGGAAATATGGAGAAGGGTTTTGTTAACTAAAATGTCCTGGGATGCTTTTTTTCTGCTTGGACTTGCTGTTGGGAACTGTGTGCAGCGAGCCCCAGGAGATAATTTAATAAAAATGGCGCTCCATGGAGGCCTACTTGTTGGTTTTAGTTCCATTTGGTTGTTTTGTTTTCTGTCTTTCAGGGAGGAACTGTAGCCTTCTTAAAAGAGACTGGGGTAGGAAGGGTTTTTCCACAGGCCCTCCTAGGCAGACAGGGCATGTCTGGACACAGGGTAGAGGGACGGGGCCGGGAACCACAGCTACTAGAGCTGGTCTGACCACAGGAAATAAAGGGGACTTTGTCATGTGTCCATGGGATCATGCTCTCCTGGAACGCCGTCACCGAGCTCATCTGAACTGGTCCCTGGCATCTGGAGGAAAGCCAACTGTAGAGTCTTTCTCCTTCTCTGTGGTCCTCGGCACCCTCAGGTTCCCCCATCCGTTTCTGCACCAGTCTTCTGGCCCTTTAGTGCAGATATTGTTTATCCACCTATCAGCAAGAGAACTATACTGTCACAACTGGGTATAATTCCAGGGAGATAGCAAAGAGGACTTTCTGTGCTCGTGGGTGTGTCAAAGCCTGCCTCTGATCCTGCTGTGTCACTCGACAATGTCCTCATCTGAAAATCCTGTGTCCCCAAGTTTCTGGAAGGACCAGACAAATGCAGCGGGGCATAAAATGGATGTGAATTACTCTGACATTTGTGGATCACTATAAAGATGTCAGCTTCCCCAGCGATTATTTATCTTATCTCTGCTGCTTTTATGGCCCAGCAGGTCCCAAGGCCTGATGGGAAGGGAGTTCTCTGAAGATGGATTGCACTTACTGTGTTCTTGTCTTCTCTGCAGCCAAGCCAGTTTGATTTCCTAATGACCCTACTTCTTTTCACTGCCTTAATGGCTGCATTTTTTTCCCCTACCATGTATAGAGACTTGGGGGATGGGGATTTTTATGGATTTTCCCCTTTGGCCATCGTTCCAAGTGGTAATGCCTATTAGGCTTTTGTTAAAACTCTCTCAAGGAAGATTTCTAATGTCCCTGCTTGCCAATGTCCTGTTGGCAGGAGGCTGCATCGTTGAGCCTGCCAGCCATAAAATTCTGCTGCCAGGAACCCGGGCAGTAGTTGACAGACTTGGGGATCAGAGCCACACTTCAGGCAGTTTTCTCTGTTCCGTCTCTGACAGACCCTGCCTCTCCTGCTTACCGAAACAATATATGGGTTTTGCATGATATCAAAAGCAAATTAGTGCTTATAAATAATTCAAACAACCTACTATAATTTAGGCAGCCAAAAAAAAAAAAGTAACCTAGTGATTTCTTTTACACAGTTCAGAGCTTGTTAGCTGTTCCTCTAGCTTCCTCTCTGTGCTTCTTCAAGCCCAGTCAGTCATCCTCAAAAGTAGAATCGACTCAGGCTTAGTTCTGCACACTGCGTTTTTACTTACGATTACACGTGGGACTTCTTTCCCCCCTCCATAAATTCTACACAGAGACAGAGTTGGAAAAGTGTATTATACTTCGGATAGAATCCTACGAGGATATCCACATTCCTTTCAATATTTTTTTAAATGGTTACCACTAAGATTTTGTTCATGTTTCTTTAAAGGCCTGCCAAAATGTTTTGGTTGGGTAGTTCTGGGCATTTCAACCTACTGCTTTTGAATAATCTTTAATCTTGAGCAGTTAAATACAAGAGTGGGTTATAGTCTTTTCTTATTAGAGCAACTTGCCGTTAGTCAGGGACGTTTTGTCATACCAAAGCATGTCACAGAGGTGTGGACTGTCGTTTTTATACTTCCTGGAGGCTCCTAAGATGTGGAGAGATCATTTTTTTGAGTCTACCGACTTACTTCCTGGGTTTCTTGATAATAAAGAAAGTGGATCTGAGATGACAGGTTACTGCTGTCCCTCACCTGGTGTGAGTCCATTCATACTTGGAGTCAGTGCCACCTAGTAGAGTAAGAGCCTGGTCTCTGCGTCCAGAAGGCCTCATTCTACACACTCATCGCTCAACTGCTTGCTTAGCTTAGCTCTCAATGCATGTACTGGAAATCTCTAGTCGGCTTCAGTCAGGAGTCAGCGAACTCCCATGAACAAGGCACCTGGAGGTGCCTGGGCCATTGAGACACAGTGACTAGCAATGAGATCAGCACCGTTTCTGGCACAGGCATGGCAAAGTCACTTCTCACATATCTATTCTCAATAAGCAAGGCATTGCCATGCCTCGCTGCAGAGCTCACATGGCAGATGAGGGTCTCTCTGCCAGCTAATAGAGGAGAGGCCCTCATGGATATGCCTTGTGGGGAAGGGTCTGGGGCTTGTCCAGGAGGGGTATAACAAGATATCTTGATTAAACATGGGTGGATCATCTAAAAACTATTAAAAATCATTCCATTGAGATGGCTCAGTCAGTAAAGTGACTGTCACACAAGGTCCTAAGTTTGGATTCTTGGCAGCCATGTTAAAAAGCCAGGTGTGTTGGCCCAGGGCTATAACCCCAGTCCAATGGGACAGAGACAGGGGTATCTCAGGACCTCAGAGGACAGGTAGCCTAACCTAATGATGAACTTGGGGTTCAGTGGGATATCTTGTCTCAAAGATAAGGTGCAGAGGGATAGCAGGAGACACCCACATGCACGCACACAGGCACACCACACACACCATTGACAGTACAGGAGCAAACAGGGTAAAAGGAAAAAAGAATGGGATTAAGATTTCTCTAAGCAATAAATAAATAAATAAATAAATAAATAAATAAATAAATATTTCTCTAAGCATGCTTTTTTTCTGTTGTTTTGACTTTTGCATTTCCTGTTTAACAAACTGAAGTATCAAACTAAATAAAACAAGAATAAAAATACGTATATTGATGTAAGTTATCACTGCATATTAATATTTTCAAGCCAGGCATGGTGATACATGTTTGTGATCCTGGTACCTGAGAGGCAGATACAGGGAGATCACTCAGACAGAATGACATAGAATGATTTTGTTTTTCTTGAGAATCCAAGGGGAAGACACCAGGAAAAGAAGAAATAAATGTATAACATGAGAAAAAAAGGTGCAGATAATTTTTTAGCACAAAATTTCCAGTTTATATTCTCAGTGGAGTATATCCTATGGTGACAAAAAGTTCCGGGCTTAGTGGTAAGGTTTATGCTTAACGGTGAAGCCGATAATGAAATTCTACACATTTGTGTGTGTGTTATCAGATAGACGGAATTAATGAACACGTTAATATTTTTTTGTGTGTGAGTCAGGGCTTTCACAGTGAATAAAGAGAGAGAGAGAGAACAGAGTATGAGGAAAAGCTAAAAGAATCCCGTGCTGTGGGATGTGAATTGCAGGGAGCAGCATAAATGCCCATGTTTGGGATAGAGGGTGTGGCTGAGGGCATGTTTCCTGGCTGCAAACTGACAGTGACTAGTAACAAGGATGCCCCTGCCTAGAAATGAGCACATCTATACGGGGTGGGTCTGGTACTGCTATGTATTCAACAGCAAAGTCCCTAGACTGCCTTCTACATTCCATTCTCCATTAAAGAAACTGTATTCTCAGAAACGGCAGAGTCCATGTCATGGGTCCAGCTGGGAAATTCTGTTGAGTTCAAAAGTAATGAAATGCTGAAAGATTAATGGGGCCATTCAGAAAAGCAAGCTTGAACCGGCTCCCGCAGGCCGACTGTGACAGGACATTGGACAGGACAATGACAGCCCCAGTAAGAGCCCAGTGAGTGCAGAACTTGGTGGCAGAGGGAGAACAAGAAACAGAGGGTGGGGCCATAGCTCACTGAGTGTGTGTGCCATGCTTGATGCCCTTGGTTAAAGGGGAAGGACAATTTGGAAAGTGGGAATATGGCCTTCACATTATATAATAGTATTGAATGAAAATTGACTGGTGGGAATGGAAAACTGTTGCTTTGGTTTTACCTGGTGAGAAAGTTCTAGAAATTTGTTACATGGCAATATGACTATGTTTAACATCACTGAATTTTATTTGCTTACTTATTTACTTACTTGTTAATTGAGGGTTTGAGATTGAACTCTGGACTGTGAGCATGTTCTGCAGGCACCTTTAACTACCGAGTTAGTTATACCATCAGACCTTACAGTCTGAAGCGTGTTTTCTGATTTTAATTGGAGCCCAGGGTCATCTTGAGAGGAAAGACTAGAAACAGACTAGATCAGAACGGCCTGTGGGACTTGTCTGGATTGTTAATTGATGTAGGAGACTCTGGCTCACGGGGGATAGCACTATTCTCTGGACTGTGTAAGAAAGCTAACTGAGGATGGGCCAGTGAGCAAGCCACCAGGCAGCAACCCTCCATGGGTCCTACTTCGAGTTTCTGCCTGAGTTTTTGCCTTGACTTCCCTTAATGATGGAATGTAAACCCTTTCTCCCCTAAGTAGCGTTTGGTTAATGTTTTATCCCAGCAACAGAAAGGAAACTAGAACACAGTATATTTTATATTGCTGACTATTTTAGAACAATTAAAACACTTTAAAAATAAATGATTAATATTCTGAGCTATGATGATGGTATTTTTGCCTATAGAAAATACAGAGGAGGAGCAGGGATAAGTGCTGTGCTAACCACACAGCTTACTGTCAAATGATTTATCGGAAAACAAACCGAGAGCCTGTAAACTTACTTTCCAGTCTTTGCAAGTTTTGAATCTATTTATGGGTATAGTAGCAGTTTGACTATTTATCATCCTCTTCCAAACTCATTTTGAAATTTAATTTCCATTGTTGCAATATTAAAAGGTGGGATTTTTTTAAAAAACATAAATTGGTGTGGTGCACATCTTTAATCCTAGCATTAAGAAGGCTGAGCAGATGGGATCTCTGTGAGTTCAAGGCCAGCCTGATCTACACAGTGAATTCCAGGCCAGCCAGGGCAAGGAGACCCTGTCTAAAAAACAAAACAAAAAAAGAAGTGAGACCTTCAGTTTGGCTGTGGGTTGGTGGCCTTTCCCTTCTTGTTTTCAGGGTTGCTGACTTTTGCTGGGGAAAGAGAAATCTCAGTGTCACATGAAGGAACAAATTAATTCAGCAAGGTGATTTCTTTTCACCAAAAGGATGTGCCTGAACCCAAACAAGGCTAGAGAGCACACCTGGACAAAATGACCTCTGTCTTTTACATCTAGGAGCAAATACAGGTAACTGTCTCATACCATTAGTGAGAGCTTAATTTCAGTCTAACCTGATTGGCTACTGTGTGCAAAGATGAAGGCAGAGATGGAGGAAGTATGGGTCCTAATCAAACTGACTATCTTTGATTTTTTTAAAAAACGTTTCTTCTATATAGAGTTACCATTCCTTTTATAGCCACTTCTTAAAGCAACAAGATCCAGGCTTACAGCCTGAGTGTGTGTGACCT
Organism: Mus musculus; assembly: GCF_000001635.26. NCBI lineage: Eukaryota > Metazoa > Chordata > Mammalia > Rodentia > Muridae > Mus > Mus musculus. Next base: position 68,820,343 of record NC_000069.6, on the reverse strand, counting down.
TGGGAAGGGCATTGTTCCTTTCCACCTAGGTTACCAGGGAATCACAAACAAGGCTGTTAACAACTGTAAAGACTTCCTACCTTCCAGCATCATTATCAACTGTAATCCTGCCAGGGACCACCCAGTGATCATCTATAGGTTTCTTAGCAACTCTGTAAAGGTAGTAACTTCAAACTCCACCCAAGCTTATATACAACTATGGTGAGAAACGATGGGGCTGATTCTTCCATAGAAGCCCATACCCACACCTGGTGTGTCTTGTTTTTCTTTCTGAGTGTTTCTCCTCCTCTTAACTTTAAAATTTAAATCATCTTAAAAAAAAACTCTATTAAATCTCTACTCTGCTTCAAAAACTGTCTTGTCCTGAAATTCTTTTTAGTGCCAACCCCATGAATCCTGGTTTGGCCTGAGTCGAGGTCCTTGATGTCTAGGGGAGCCTTCTAGGACTGATGAGGGTGACACTGGGAGCTATAGCTCCTGCCTCTGTCCTCACTGGAAGCTGAAAGGAATGTCCCTAGGTAACGGGAATGAATACTCCTTGGAGATCTGTTTGATTCATAACAGAGACAGGAAGAGTAAGAAATAAGCCCGGAGATCTCATTGTACCTGAGAGTAAGGGAGGGCTTACAGAGCACCGGAAACTTGCCAAAAGGTACAGAAGCCAGATGTGGAGGGCCCTACTCACCAAATCTAGGGCAACTCGGGAATCAAAATAAATGACTGATGGGAGAAAATAATAACTCATCTTCAAGATATAAATCAGGGGCTGTTGTTTCCCATAAAGGACTAGATGATAAATATTTTAGTTTTTAAAAGCTGTACAGTCTCAGTCACAGCAATTCCTTTCTACCACTGTGGCACAAAAGTAGCCCTAGACGGTGTGAAAATTAATGATTGGCTGTGTTCTAATAAAACTTTATTTGCAAAACAGGTGAGAAAGCAGATTTGGCCCATGGATGAGAATTTGCCTACTTTTGTGCAACTAGAGAAACTGAGGGATGAATAAATAAATAGATTAAAAATAGAAAACTTGCTGTCATGATATGATAGGACATAATAAACACAGAAGGATGTAGAAGTTGAAAAAACAACAATAGGGTACCCATTATAGTAACTCCTCAGGTGGGAAACATCAGTGATACTACACATAATGGGTGAAAGAAGAATAAAGAAAGTTATTTATATAGTTTCTAGGTATCTGAATATCAAGTACTCACTAATTACTGATGGGTAAGGTATCTTTCCAGTGGGCAGCATTGCAATCAAATGATGGATGTTTATACCACCAGCAAAGGGACAGATCGACATCATTTTCTCCCAACTGCCATTCCATAAGGTCACTCCTGTGACCACCAGACAAGCTAACACCCAGTGAGGGGCGTGCATGGTGCATTTGAGGGTGCGGGGTTCAGCTAAGGGCTTCCCAGAATGAGACCCTTCGGAGGACACAGTATGGGACCCACAGAAGTGAAGTGATGCCCAAGGGAGTGGAGATGTTAGAGGAGGCTGAGTGTCCAGGAGACATGATTCAGCTTGTGACTAGGAGTCTCTGGGCTAGAGACTGAGGGCAACAGTGACTTAGGGTCTTCCAGATGGACAAGGTTCATCTTAGCTGTGGTTAGCAGACATTGGGTGTGATTTCTCAGGCTTACAAAGAAGATGGAGTCAAATGGCCAAGACCCTGTTTATCTGGGAAATGCTGAAAACTGTGAGTGTATGGATTTGGGTTTGGGCCCAACAGTCTTTTTGACCAATGGGTCTCAAGCTGCAGTGAAGAAAGAGACAGAAGCTACCATTTATTCCTTATGAAATAGACATTTACTAAATGGCACCTGTGACCTTCAAAACTGGCAGAGGTGTAAAATTCAAAGAGGGACTGAAGCATGCTTCCACCCTGAGGAGAGTCGGGTGAGGTGAGCGGAGAGGCACGGTGGCTACAGCCCTGGGTTGAACCCTCATTTCAAAGAACATCTCTGGCACGGTTAGTTAACTTTATAGGGGCAGCGGTTCTCAATCTTCCTAATGCTGTGGCCCTTTAATACAGCTTCTCATGTGGTGGTGAGCCCCAACCATACAATTGTTTTAGTTGCTACTTCCTAACTATAATTTTGCTACTGTATGAATTATAATGTAAATATCTGATATACAGGATATCTAATATGCAGCCTCTGTGAAAGGGTCATTCCACGCTCAAAGGGGGCGCAATGCACAGGTTGAGAATTGCTGATCTAGGAGAATAAATATTATAAAATTATTCATTATACATATTGTATTATATGACATATTGTATTATATTACATTACTAGATCCTGAGCTATTTTGCTATGAGCATCTTGTTCCTAGACTGCTTTGCTGCGTTGTGGAGAGTCTGGCCCAGGTCTGTTTGCTCTGTTCTCCTTCCTGAGCCATCTTTCCCAACCCCACAATTTGATGGATCATTTGAATGCTAATAATTTCCAACTTCAGGTTAACCATATCCTGGTGTTTTCCAGCAGTCACCAGTGCCAATGACAATGGAGCTAGCCTGAGCTAGGGAGTACCTACCTCTGAGAAGTATCAGACAGAAAGTATGAAAATCAAGAAGGAGCACACTTGAAAGCCCAAAGAGCTGGGGTGAGGACGGCCAAGGGTTATTCATTTGTCAGAGGAACAGGAAATGACTTCTTTAGAGACAAGAAGAAGCAGAGATGAGAATTGGAAGTATATTTGGGGACCCAGAGAATGCAGGCAATTTACCCTGGGACAGTGTCGAATAGAAGCTGAATGTGTGAAACACTTCCCAGCCTCCTCTGCAGTCAGCTTAGCTCAACCTGTCCTGTGCTCAGCCCACCTGACCTGTGTATAGAGTCTCTTTGTAGACTGGGGCCTCGAGTCACATGGGCACCATGTTTGCAGATGCCTTCCTTGATGTTTTCCAGGTCCTCTTGTTGCCTTGGGCTTGACAATGTTGCTCAGAGTGGCCCCCATGTTTGTGGCTGATAAGGCTCTGTAGGAGTTCTAAGTATATCCTGGGTCCTTAGAGGAGGCAGAGAGAGTAAGTTGTTTCCAGTGAACTGTGTCCATAGAATGTCAGAGGATACTGTAGGAGTGTGTGTGTGTGTGTGTGTGTGTGTGTGTGTGTGTGTGTGTATGTGAAAGAGAGAGAGAGGGAGAGAGAGGGAGGGAGAGAGAGAGAGCGAGAGAGAGCATGTATTTGAGTATGTATATGTGAGTGTGTGTGAGAGCATGTGAGTGGGTATGAGTGTATATGTAAAAGTGCATGTGGGTGTGATTGTGCATGTCTGTGTTTGTGTGTGGGTGTGTCTGTGTATGTGAGTATGTGTGTTTGAGTGTAAGTATGTATATGTGTGTGAGTATATGTGAATGTGTGTCTGTGTATATGTTTGGTATATGTTTGTGTGCATGTGTATCTGTGCATGTATGTCTGTGTGTATGAGTATGTGTGTGTGAGAGTATTGTGCAAGTTTGTGAGTATATGTGAGTGTGTATTTATGTCTATGTGTGTATGAGTGTATCTGTGTTATGTGTGTATATATGTGTGTACCTGTATGACTGTGTCTGTATGTGTTTGTGTGTGTGTGTATGTGTTTGTGAGTGTGTGTGTATATGAGTAAGTGTGTATGCGAGTATGTTTGTGTGTGTTTTACTGAGGGGTGAATCCAATGCCTCACTTGTATTTAAGATACAGCAAGATTGACCTCAGCAGAGGAGGTGGAGAGGGCCTTGCATTTGCAGTATGGCTACTGCAGGGCTGGCTTCACAGGCCTGTAGTCTATACAGCCCAAGTCCCTGCCCTTGAAGGATTCCAAATATGCTTCAGTGCTCTGCTATGACTTAATATTATTTTTTTCTTTAATTTTAGACATAATTATTTATTTGTATACTGTATGTGTGGTCTGTCTGTGTTTGTCATGTGCATACCTGATGCCTATAGAGGCCAGAAGAGAGAAGTGGATCCCCTGGCACTGGAGTTACAGATGGTTGTGAGCTGCTTTGTGGGTGTTGAAACCTGAACTCAGGTTCTCTGCAAGAACAAGAAGTAATCTTATCTGCCAGCCCGTCTCGCCAGCTCCCGCTGACTGCTCTTAATAATTTTGAACAAGGAACCTGCAGATTTTATTTTCTGGTCTGGAGATACTGCAGTACCTGGGAAATGTCCATCAAAAGTCTACCATGACTTAAATATTTTATACCATGTTTTTGCTGGGCCTTTTCTATGTTCACATATACTTTGATATACAGATACTTATTGTTGTGCTCAACTGCCTGCAGTTTTCACAGGGAACTGCAGTGTTGGCTGCTTGTCTTGGCTAAGGATTCATACGTTGCCTTTTATCTAGAGATTTCTTGGGTTATCTGATGCCAGTGGTGTGCTGGTCAACAGCTCACAACCAGCTTTGTGGAAAAACACCACACACCATTGCAATGCTTGCCAACTCTCATGGTGTAAAAATGCTCACCACGAATGGGTGTAGCTCAGCGGTAGACTGCATGCCTAGCAAAAGTGGTGTCCTAGGGTTGACAAAACTTACTATTCACCAGCTGCCCATATGGTGCCGCCTAAGGAGCTGGGAGAGATGTATAATAGCATATTGCTACTGGGACTCTCACCACACACACACGCAACTGGAAGTGTACTGACTCCTAGTACTGGTAATAACACAAGGTCATAAGCTAATTAGGAAATGGTGGCTTTTACATGTCTGACGTATTATTGTTCTGTATTATAGTCATATTTTGAGTCAATTTGTGGAAGCTTAAGTGACATACAGTCAGATGTCACTTAGTGAAGGGGATATATATTTGAGAAATGCATCATTGGATTATTTCATCACTGGGCTAACATTGTAAAAAGCACAAACATGCTGGGCAGTGGTGGTGCACACCTAAATCCCAGCACTTGGGAGGCAGAGGCAGGCAGATTTCTGAGTTTGAGGCCAGCCTGGTCTACAGAGTGAGTTCCAGGACAGCCAGGGCTACACAGAGAAACCCTGTCTCGAAAAACCAACAACAACAACAAAAGTTCAAGCACGCACAGACAGTGAGTGGAGCACAACACACCTTGCTCACATGGCTTAACTAATTTCTCTTTGAAGCAGGCAGTTGTACTGAAAACTGCAGGCAGTTGAGCACAACAAGAAGTAGCTGTATATCAAAGTATATGTGAACATAGAAACGGCTAAGCAAAAACATGGTATAAAATATTTAAGTCATGGTAGACTTTTGATGGACATTTCCCAGGTATGCAACAAGTAGAACTCAGAGAACCAAGTGATGAGTGAGGACAAGATCCCTGGGGACTGCCACAGCTTCATCAACAATGCACACACAGGCCACACTGCAGTTATCATTGTTGTTATTGCTGACATAGGGTTTTATGTAGCTCAGGATGGCCTTGTACTCAGCATATAACCAAGGATGAATCCCAATTTATGATCCTCCTGCCTCTACCTCCTGAGTGCTGACATTATAGGTATATGTCACCTGCCTGGTTTTCCTGTGCTAAATTTATTTTTTAAAGGTTTTCTTTAATGATTATCTTAGTTTTAAAAACTTCTTGACATTTCTAACAGTACTTAGCCTAAACACATTATTCAGCTGTGTAAAAATGGACACCTTTATGCCCTCATTCTGTAAGATTTCTTGTTTTCTTTTTCATTTTTCAAGCATTTTGGTAATTAGAATACTTAGTTTTCTAAGTATTCTTACAAAATAGAATACTTAGAATACTTAGTTTTATAAGACATCAACATACACATGAGGCTAGGTGTATGCCTGCTGGCGTCACGGCATCACTCTCTTCCTTTGTGTCCTTCTGGAAGGCTTCAGGCACAGAGAGCATGGAGTTGTCATCCTCTATTGCCAGTGCCTTCCGGAGTCCCCAAGGGCATGCCGGAAGCTCTTCATGAGGGTCTGTCACTCATTGCAGAAACTCTTCCACTCCAGTTTTCACTGTAGATGTGTCTGTAAGCCGATAGCACACCACAATCCTTCTTTTTCATTTTATTAAATCTTAGTTAATCTTGCTTTGCAAGGGGGAAGTAGGAGAGTGCGTACAGGCAAGAACACAGTGCACATATGGAGATACAAGGAAAATTCACAGGGGTTGGTTCTCTCCTCCTGCCATGTGGGTCCTGGGAATCAGACTCAGGGTCTGATGCCTGGTAGCAGATGCACTTGGCTTTGGAATGAGATTTCAGAAGTTTCTTCTGAACCCTAAACTGTGAGTTTTCAGGGTGGGTTGTTTCTTCTTGAGCTTGCTTGTTTTGCTTCTTCTTGAGTCGTGTACCCCTGCTCATTTCGGAGCAGTCAATAGGCAATTCCTTAGGCGTTACCTCTAAGACTTTCTAGCACCATCCTCAACCACACCCAGGTAAAATTTCTCTCTGCACCAAGCATCACCTGCTGATTTACAGAGTCTCTCATCCTTGACAAACCCTTTAGGGTCACATCCAAACGTTTTCAATGTCTTCCAAGGGCCTTTCATAATTCACTTAATGATAGCACCCAAAGCCAAGCACATTTTTAAATTTTTTTTTTCTTCTTGAGACAAGGTCTTGCTGTGTGATCCTGGTTGGCCCAGAACCCGTGTAGACTGGTTGGCCTAAACTTGTGGCAATTCTCCTGCCTTTGCACTCCCGAGTGCTGACAGTACAGTCATGTGCCACCACGCTGAGCCCAAGTAGAGCTCTTGATGAAGCTATAGATGTTAGCATCCATCCAGAATTGCATCCTTAGGGACAGCCTGGACAGTGGGGTTCAGGGAACAGACCTTCATCAACTAACTAATTGGACCAGTGATCTGATGTAGAGAGAAATGGCACTTGTGTACACATATGTGTTTCATGTGTTCACAGGGATGCATAGGTGTGTGTGTGTGTGTGTGTGTGTGTGTGTGTGTGTGTGTGTGTGTGTAGGCCAGAGGCTGAGGTACTGTCTTCCTTGATCACTCTCTTCCTTACTTTGTTAGGCACAGCCTCTCATTCACAGAAGTTGCTTATTTGCCCGTCTAGTTAACCAGCTTGCTCCGGGGATCCCACCTTCACCTGCCTTTGCCTCTTGCTTACTTGGATTCTAGATGGCTTCCATGCCTACATTTACATCAATGCTGGGGATCCCTGCACACGGGAAACACTTTCCCTGTGACTACATCAATCCAGGCCCTGAGACACAGGCTTTGACACAAATACACATCACCAACAGGACCGTGCATGGGAATGCTGTTAACAAGAGATACGTGAAACATATTTTCTCTAAACAGCACTTGTCCATTTTGCTGGCAGAGCAATTGGGGAGGGAATGTTGGAAGAGGTCCTGAGTTGTACCCAGCTTTTTACTGTTCCTGTGGCACATTGACAGCATGTGCAATGGTTGCTCGCTGTGCCAGCTACCAAAGGGTTTGTATTTGTGCCTGCAGCAACATGTCTAGGCAGCTCTGTTGTCTTGTCCTTCAAGAGCTTGAAGCTTCGCAGTGATTTTGTTCCCTTGGAGGGCAACCAGTCCTCATAGGCATCATTTTCAGAATATGGAGATTCCGCCCAGGTTAAAGACTTGCTCCAGTGAGTTTTCCTCTAGGACCAACTTATCTATAGGTTTCAAATATTCTTTATCTGGCTTCACACCAGCACTGGCAGATTCCACACTGACTTTCACATCAGGTAATGAATGCATAATGATTCCTGAGTAGTTTCAACCAGCCATGGCTAGCTGTAAATTCAATACGGTGACTGGGTCAGCCTCTTCCTTTAACATCATAGACAACTTTCCCTCTTGCTTTATTCACGGTGCTTGGGGGGACGTAATCTTGTGTTTTGGTATTAGTTCTGGTTAATAAGAGTTTCTCCAAACACATTCTAGGCCCTTCTCAAACCTTGATTAGTTTTGCTGTTTTTAATAAAGTAAATGAAGCTTCAGTGGTATCTGTATCTATGCTGAGATGGGACGTGCCTGGCCAGTGAGCAGTAACCAGCATGGATTTTTCACTCTGCAGTTATTAATTATCTTGTTTTCAGGTCCATCTCTCAATGTGACATCTTACCAGTAAGAGTAGCAGTGGGTTCTGTATGGTTAAGGGCCACAGTGAATAACATAGAATTAAGTACAGTAGACAATGATTTTTAAAGGATCAGCAAACCCAATATGTATGAGGCTGCCAAGGAAATTATATAGCTTACTGGAACATTTTCTCAAAACATTTTAAATTTATTCATTGAGGCTATCATACACAGGTACAATGTATGATCATATCTCTACCTTACTTCCCATTTCAACTCCTTCTAGACCTCCACCATGCTCCATACTCCTGTCCCCATATGTTTTTCCCCCCATGGGTGTCATTCATTGGAGCATGGTTGACATGCCAGGACACATTCTCCAAAAAACTGACTTTCTCTTCTGCAATCTTCAACTAACAATAACTTCACAGATAAGGGTGGAGCTTCGTGAGCCCCTCCCCCTGCCCAGGCTGCCATGTTGGCTGGCTTGATCTTGTGTAGGTCTTATTCAGGCAGCTATAGCTGTGTGTTCATGAGCTGAGCATCCTGTCAGGTCCCCACAGTGCTATTTCATAGCATTCCTCCTCGACCTTTGGCTCTAACGGTCCTTCTGTTTCGTCTTTCTGAATGTTCCCTGAGATTTGAGGGACAGGGAGAGACACAGATGACTCATCTGTGACTGAGCCCTCCACAGTCACTTGTTATGTGCACTTTGACCATATGTGAGTCTCTGTATTAGCTGCTGTCTACTGCTGCACTAACTTATGGGGATAAAAATAAGTATTTAGAAGGTAGAGTGATACTATGTCCATTCAAAATAATAGTAGTAGGTTCTTCTTTAGGGTCTACGAACTCTCCAGCCTTGGGGTCTTGGCCAGGCTTACAGTACCAGAAAGATTACACTCTAAATAACAATAAAAGGTATAGAACAATAAATACAGAAACTAGTAACCTAGTTGTAGTTAGTATGAAAAGTAATTGGTGTTGCTCATAAAGACATGTGCTATGCTCATACAAAACCTGTGGCATCATAGTTTCATTCACATCAGCATTGCTATGACTATGTGAGACACACATTTCACTGAATGGCTCTGACATTACTGGCGATAGAGATTTTTCATCTTCATTATAATCTTACGGGACCACTTCTGTGTATGTGAACTAATCAGAACCTCACTTTCAATTAATCACTATAGCTTTTAAAATAATAGGTTGCTTAATGGTTGGCTTATAAGGGTTAGCAAGATGGCTCAGCAGGTAAAGATTGTTCTTCACCTTATTTCAGACAGGGTCTCGGACTGAATTGGGAGTTCATCAATTTAGCTAGGCTGGCTGGCCAACATGCGCCAGGGATCCTTCTGTTTCTTCCTCTTCAGCACTGGGACTACAGATGTGTGCTGCCACATGCAGCTGTTTAGTGGGTGCTGAGGTTCTGAACTCCATGCAAGGCCAACCCTTGACCAACTGAGCCACCCAGCCCTCACTTTCTGATACCTTAGGATATGTTTTCCCTGAGCAGCGGTCTCCTGATGTTATTTCTACTTACAGATAAGAAATCCGAACCACAGAGGGGCTCATAACGTGTCCAGGGTCACATAGCTTGAGAGTATGGAAATGTATTTGACAGTGAATTCTCATCTGTAAAGCAGGTACTGCCTGCTCTGCTTAAGAATTAGCAAGGTGGGCTAGGGATACAGAAGCACTTTAAAAGGTCACAGGTGGGCTGAAGACAAAGGCCACGGCCACCTGTGGGCCACCTGTGAGCCACCTGTGGGCTACCAGTGTGTACAAAGCGGCAGCTGTCAGTTTATTCTTCATCGCTTTCATTTGCTTCCTGGCACCCGAGTGATGGGGTTACTGAAAGCCTTTCTTACCTGAGGAAAGTCTTTGTTTCCACACGCCATAAACCAAGGTAAATTACAACTTGAAGTTTAAGAGTATCATGTATTGTGAATTTGGTTCAACGCTTGTGTTATGTTAACTGGGTTCCCAAAATTGCACGAGAATACACACGTAAGATGCTGAGGGTCCCTGCCCCCAGTTGTTTTTTGATTGGTAAATGAAGTTGCTGGCATTCAATGGGCTGGTCAGGGAGACAGTGGCTGGACTTTAGTCTACTAGGGCAAGGAAGAAGGAGATATAGCTGCCATGCTGGGAATGGAGCAGTGGCCAAGCCTGAGATCTGTAGGAGAGAGCATAGCAATCATGTAAGACCTAGGAAAGAGTGGCCCCAGTTCCCCCCACCCCCACCCCACTGGAGCTAGGGCAACAACAATGGAATATAGATTTTAGTAAGTAGTATCAGGAATATCAGAGGGGAGGTATTAGGGGGGCCCAGTCATTGAGCTGTTTAAGGCATACTAAAATATAGGGCTATGTGTGTGTCTTTCATTTGGTAACCCAGAACACTGAGGTGGGTAGGGAGGAGGAGTGCATGTACCTGCCACCAGGTTGCTTTGTGCAGTATTAATTGGAAACTGTAACAGAGACAGAGGCAGGACTCTAGGATTCCCGAGAAGGGACTAAGGAAGAGAGAAAGGAGATCGCCACCATGCTGGGGAGGAAGAAGTGGATGCCACGCCTGAGAGATGCTGGACAGAGAACATAGCCATGATATAGGTGCTGGGGAACTCAGTCCTAGAGAACTGCTGGTCTAGGTCAGGGCAGCCAAGATGGAATATAGGATTTAATATGTAATAACTCAGGATCATTGGAGGGGAAAGTGTGTTAGCTGTGTGGAGGTTTGGAAGTGGCCCAGCCACTGAGCTGTTTAAGGCATATTAAAATATAAGGCTGTGTGTGTGTGTGTGTGTGTGTGTGTGTGTGTGTGTGTATCTTTTTGGGAACACAGAACATTGGGGCAGGCATCTAGAAACACTCTGCCCCTTTGAGTAGGATTAATTAATTACTGCAACAATCATGGTGTCTCCTATTTAAAGCACTTTCCCTTGGTGACTCGGGGTACAGATCGGTAGCATCTGTAAAGTATTTGTCTAGCATGTACAAAGCATCCAGTCTTTAGCACCTCATCAAAGCGACATGGTGGCTCGTGCCTGTAATCCAGGAAGTAGAGGCAGGAGGAACCAAATGTCCATGGTCATTCTCAGGTATGTAGGGAATTTGAGGCCCCTTGTGACCTTGTCTCATAAAAAAAGGGTAAACTTTGAAAAATGCTTACTATCTCTTGTTTTTAACCCCCTGGCTTTTGTTTAATGAAGTACAGATAGATGATGGGTGGAAACAATGGCATTGAAAGAGGAACTCATTACTTACGCATTCCAAAGGCAGAAGGCAAGTTATCCCTTGCAGGGCCACATGGGGAAACACAAGGGTTGGTAACAGGAACAGATAGGGGAATGCCTGGGCCACAGTTATTACTGTGGTTTTTGAGGGATGGAATGGGCAAAACCAAGTAGATGTGTTGAGTTAGTGCTAGAGGTCTTAACAACATCAGAGTTCAAGGCTACAGGAATAATACAAGTCGTCTGGGACGTGAACTTGGGTGATTTTAGTAAAAGAGCCATATGGGCTTGGTATGAGACAGTTAAATCAACAAGGCGGAGGTGTGTTAGTCAGTTGTGTGAGAGGTTTGGTACAGGCAGGGGGATTACTCTCTTTATAAGAATTAGCTCATTCTATGAGAGACAGTCTTTCCAAGATGAGCAAGGCCCAAAAGCATCATAACTAAAAAAACCAAAAAACCAACAACAAAAAAACCCTCTTAACTAATATACCTTTCTTCTTTCTCTTTACTCCTTCCCAAGATGGAATCTTGGAGAAGAGGATTTGGATCAAATAGAAGGAGGATAGGGTGGTAAATTCACACATGTCTGCTACACCCTCCCAGGTCAACCTCCTGGGTTGTGTCTGTTTAGGGCCAGTTCCCGAGGAGACACGTGTATGGGCTGAAGCTGACAAATTCAGAGGACAGCTGACTTCACTGGGTCTCTGGGGCCAGGGTGTTGGCACAGGTTGAAGTACCCAACTCAGCTTTTGCCTCTGGGTGGAAAGCCTAACTACTGTGCCCTCTATCTCAATCCCAGCCTACCAGGGTCATGGAACTGCTATAAGCTGAGTCTATCAGTGAGCCATTAAGCAATGACAAAAATCTGTGGCTGTATCATCCTAGAATATTGTTGGTGTCTAAGTTCTTGCCCTACTTTGCTGGGTTTGTTGAATGGCTGTCATGAACATCTCCACTTGGGTACAACCTCATGCAGATCAAATGACTTGTCTTAGTTTGCAAAAGGCAGGTACTCACATGGATATTAATTGCAAAAAGGCATTATCTGAAGTCTTTAAAGAGATGAATGTCGAAAGCAATGAGCAGATCCATTACCTAAGCTCATTCTTAATGGAGCAAGGTATTCATTTGGCCCAACTGAAATTCTTAAAATCAAAATGAAATTATGGCGAGACCACATTGCTTGGTCTCTTGCCAAGTCACACCTCCAGAAGGAATTCTGCTGACCTGCAAGATGGCATTTTGCTAAGGTCATCTGCCTCAGGAGAAAGCAGAGGGAGCCTGTGACAGCAGCACACAAGCATCAGGGGCTTGGGGTTTGCATCCCTGATATCGAAGAAAATATCTTTATTGTTTCCGCAATTGCAACTGGTTTAGACAGAACTGAAGAGCTGGAAAGATGGCTTAACAGCTAAGAGTGTCCACTGCTCCCCCAAAGGACCCAGGTTCAATTCCCAACATCTACATCAGGCAATGCTAATACATTTCATTTCCCCACAAAGGCTCTTATTCCAGAGGGGTCCTGCCCCATACCTAGGAGGGATGCAGTACGAAGATGTTTATTTCATCAGAATAAACTACTTCATTTAGTTACACATTTACAAGGTTGTCTATTTGCTATAGAATCTAAGCTTAAAAGTAGACCATTTCCCCTGGATCTTTAGGTCTTTATTTCTGGAGTCTTCTGTGTCATAGCACCTTTGGCACAACTTTCTCCTGCTTTCCTCTTATTAACCTTGGTTATGGGAATGTTGATTGTGACCCTTGATTGGGTGAGGACAGAAATTGCCCCTTCTGCCCCACAGAGGCAAAGTTGGGAGGGACTGGCAGAGAGATTAAGACTGCAGAGTGGCTGTCAGTGTTGATGAGCTGAGCCATGACTTCTTCAGTGAGTAGCTAGAATGGGGTATGGCCAGGGTCCTAGGAGTGAGAGACAGCAACTGAGAGGACAGGGCTTTATAAGAGTCAGCACGCCATAGGAAATTCCCAAGAAAGAAGCAGAGCGACAGGAAGCTGATAGCTAAAACATGTCCCTACAGGACCGCAGCAAGGACAGGTGTGCACAGACCTCCCAATGACCCAAGGTCTAAAAGTACTGGAGGTGTAGTGTGGGAGGCCAGAGAACACCCTCTTCCCTTTCTAGGGTCAGTGGCATGAGGCTAGCATGGCCTTCAGGGGGCCTGAAGAACATTCTGAGGAGAGCTGGTTCCTAGCCCAGTGAGAAGGTGAACACAATAGCATTTAAAGAGAACAACAGAGATACAGAGAAGTTTTGATGCTGACTGTGAGTATATCAAGGACATGAGAAACCGATTCAGGACTTAGAAGATGGGTTAGGAGGGGACACAGGGCAACCTGAGCGTAAATGACAGGAAGAGAAGAAATCCCGAGGTCTAGGTTCTTGCGATAATGATATAGAAACAAAGGGCAGGAGACATGGGTCAGATCCTTCTACTGGTTGTTATATATATATATAACATTTAACATTGTTTCCTTTATTGTTTGTGAATATGAATGTTTCAGCTGCACAGTTGTCTGTGTATCTAGTGCATGCCTGTGCCCGAGGAGGTCAGAAGAAGGTGTTGGATTCCCTGGAACTGGAGTTACAGATGCCGTTAGCTGCCAGATAGATGCTGTTGAATGGACAATGAGGACATGACTGCTCCTAGGTATGGTTGAGGAGGTTTTTATCATAGCTATGAAGGAGAGAACAGCCAGAGATCTGGAAGAGTCCAGGCTAAACATGGCTTTAAACATGGGGGAGGCAGGAGTGAAAGAGAAAGAGAAGAAAGAGGAACAAACAGAACAAGAGAACCAAGAGAGATCCAAGAGTGAAGCCAAGATGTCTGAGTTGTAGATGAAAGAGAAGGTGAGTGTCTTAGGGTTTTCTTGCTGTAAATGTACACCAGGGCCAAGGCAACTCTCATAAAAGACAACATTTAACTGGGGCTTGCTTACTGGTTCAGAGGTTCAGTCCATTTTCATCATGTCAGAAAGCATGACAGGGTCCAGGCAGGCATGGCACAGGAACAGCAGCACATTCTACATCTTCATCCAAAGGAAGCCAGGAGCAGACTGTTTTATTCCGGACTGGGTGGATTTTCAAAGCCCACTCCCACAGTGACACACTTCCTCCAACAAGGCTACATCTACTCCAAACAGGCCACACCTCCTATTAGTGCCACTCCCTGGGCCAAACCACCACAGGGGGAGAAGGATAGCAAAGTTCAGCTTCTGGAGAGCTTTAAAGTAGAGCATGGGGTGAGAAGCACTGAGGATGCTGGGAGAGCTTGGCAGCCAGCCTTAGCCAGCTTTGATATGTTAATAGGCACCTTAGTTAGCTTTTTATCCCAGGTTTCTTTGGGATCTAACAGCTTGAATTGAACCCTTGGAAGAGAAACTAGTTATCTCTGGTTGATATTTAAGAACATGCTTTCTCCAGATACATTCATTTGCCCAAGAATTTCATAAATTCATTGTTTTTAATAGCTGAGTAGTACTCCATTGTGTAACTGTACCACATTTTCTGTGTCCATTCCTCTGTTGAGGGACATCTGGGTTCTTTCCAGCTTCTGGCTATTATAAATAGGGCTGCTATGAACATAGTGGAGCATGTGTCCTTATTACCATTTGGAACATCTTCTGGGTATATGCCCAGGAGAGGTATTGTTGGATCTAGTGGTAGTACAAATGCAGACACTATTGCATATGCCAGCAAGATTTTGCTGAAGGGACCCTGATATAGCTGTCTCCTGTAAGGCTTTGCCAGTGCCTGGCAAACACATAAGTGGATGCTCACAGTCATCTATAGGATGGAACACAGGGCCCCCAATATAGGAGCTAGAGAAAGTACCCAAGAGCTGAAGGGGTTTGCAACCCTATAGGAGGAACAACAATACGAACTAACCAGTACCCCCAGAGCTCATGTCTCTAGCTGCATATGTAGCAGAAGATGGCCTAGTCGGCCATCATTGGGAAGAGAGGCCCCTTGGTCTACCTCAGTGCAGGGGAATGCCAGGGCCAAGAAGTGGGAGTGGGTGGGTGGGGGAGCAGGGGGTCGGGGAAGGTATAGGGGACTTTTGGGATAGCATTTGAAATGTAAATGAAGAAAATATCTAATAAAATTTTGAGAAAAAAAGAACATGTTTTCTGTTTTTGTTTTTAAATCATACAGCTGGCTAACTCAGCAAGTTAAATAGTAGTCTACTTATTAGGATTTTTGTGGCAGAACCAATTTTAGGATTTAAGCAGAGGAGTACCTTGGCCGCTTGTGGTATGCTACAAAGATCACACCACAGATATCATGCAAGAGATTTATGGGGAGGGGAGAGACCAAAAAATGGCTGTCTCTGAGCAGGGATGTGAGAGAGAGATAGAGTCAGAGGCAGGCAGATCAGGTAGAGGGAGAGAGACAGACAAGTAAGAGAGTAAGGGAGAGAGCAAGGGAGCAGTCTGTGATGGTGGGACCTGGTAAAGGGTACACTCATCACATTTGGTGACTGGTGCTGACATAGCTTCTGGTGCTGAACTGTGGAAGGCAGGCTGGGGCTGAACTACTATTATGAGCAAAACTAACAGTTTTGAAAGTTATGTAAATATTAAATAATCATGCTTGTGACTAAGAAAATAACAAGTAATTTCAAAGAGTATAAATTAGAAAACAAAGATCATCACCCCCATTCTTACTTCCAAGAGGTAACTACTAGAGAGAAGTTTTGAACATCCTGGCAGCAATTTTTTATGCATTCAAGATGGATAGGAGAGTTTCTTTTTCTGGGTTGTTAAAGCGCTATTAAAGACGGTCCAGTCAGCTGAGTATGGTAGCTCATGCCTTTAATGCCAGCACTTGGGAGGCAGAGATCTTTGTGAATTCGAAGCCATCCCTGTCTATAATCTACAAAATGAGTTCCAGAACAACCAGGGATACACACAGAAAAACCCTGCCTTGAAAAAACAAAAAAAAAATATTTAATTATTTAATGGATATTGATATTGATAATGAGTCTTATAAACAGGACTCCTGATATTTATTTAGAAAAAAGATTTGGAGGATGGGGCATTTTGATGCTCTAGTTGATAGCTGCTAGATCCCCTCCCAACCATCCCCACCCCTCACCTCCATTCCCCACCCCCTACTCCCCACCCCTACCTAATGCTCTGCTGCCTTGAGCAAAGAACTGTCAGACAAATAGCCAACGAAACCATCCTTAAGTCAGCATTGACTGGAACACCCCTTGAGTGCTGCTCTGAGAAAGTCCCATGACAATCTCAGCTGCTGTCTAGCATCTGAAGCTGCAGCCCCAGCCACGACTGCTTCAAACAGTTGGCACCAGACTTTGCCATCACAGGACTCAGTGCACCAACCCTATGTGACCTTGTGACCACTTCTATTCAGGCAGAAGGGGACAACACAGAGATGTGGCTTAAGTGGTGCAGAGGCAATGACACTGGGACTGGTGCAAATACAAACTTCCATTCTCACAGAGAGTTGGCTGTGATTGGTACAAACACCTCCTCGCTGGCCACATAAGCAGGCCATTCATCTCACCTGGTGAGTCTGTTGGGAGACACGGTCCTGTGGCTGCTTCCTGCTTTGCTCTAATATTAGACTCAATAAAAGACTTTTCTGGAATGGCTTTTTCTTGCCAGCAATCAAAGCAGGAAACCAAAACAGCAGAGACAGTTGAGAGGTGGTGAAGTGACGGACCTGTGGGAGCCCAGTGACCCAGAGGAGTGACAGAGATGGAGCTGGCCAGTCATCAGGTTGAGCAGAAAGCAGCAGAGAGGAACAACTACAGTTGAGACCTGCAGAAGAGGTGAAGCCACTGGAGCAGCAACTACCAACCACAGAAGCATCAGCAGCACAGAAGGGGAAGGAGACCATTACAGTTGTACCTGAGCCATGGAGGCTGGTACAGCAGCTCCAGGGTAGTATAGGACAGTGGTCAGGGCCACAGGAACACTGGGAGCAGAGAGGGTAAGAAAGGGCAGAGAACTGAGATGCAATTCCAGAAGGCTGTAGTCAGAAGAGAAACTGCCCTGGTCAGTGGGAGAGTTCAGAGAGCAACAACTCTGTCTCAGACTCTGCAGACCCTGGAGCTGTAACGTTGGCCACTGTCATGGGCTTGCAGCTATAGACAGGAGCATGGAAAGATGGTTTGTGCCTACCCATGATTTCTGTCTGGGTAGAGACAAAGGACTTCAGCATATGTAACTCCTTCACAGCTTGATTTTATCCATTAACAACAAATTTAGTATATATCACATGCATATATAAACCATCTCACTCTTGTGTACATTTTTAGTGTACACAGCCCATTAATCCCCTGTTGTTGGACACATATTTCTGTTTTTTACCTTATAAGCAATGCTTCAGTGAACATCCTGAAGTGTAAGCTTTGGTTTGTCTCCTTTTTATTCAGCAGTGCTCATTAGCTGTATTTGTAGTGTTAAAATAGACTTTATTATTAAATAGACTTTATTATTACAGAGCAGATGTACAATTATGTACAGAGCAGATGCGTAATTATGCAGAAGTTTCTGGAACAGAATTATGTTGTTTAACCTAAGAGTTTTAAATTCTTGGCTTTACAAAATATCTTCTTATTCTTCAAAGTACATGTCTAGCTTGTGTCCTGCCTGACAGCTGGATCCAACATTGCATTGCCCTGCCTTATTATCACTTGGGAAATTTTCCTCTACTATATCTTTAAGGATTATTTTCTGTGTAATTCTTCTAGGTCTTCATTCTAGGACCCCTGAAGTATTTTCCTAGACCTTTTGATATTATCCCATAGAGTTGACTAAGGTTTATATTTTTCCTCTGCTCTTTGGATTGCGTGATCTCTAGTGATAGATACTCAAGTTCATCAACTTTTCCATTATCATTACCATTCTTCTATGAAATTTAATTTAATGTTGTGTTTTTGAGACAGGATATTGTCAGTAAATCAAGATGGCCTCGAGCTCTCAAATCTCCTGCCTCAGCCTCCCAAGCACGGGGACCATCAAGCTTAGCTTAAAATTCTAATTTTAATGTAAACTTGATTCTCCGAGTTATTTTACATTTCATATTGTTGTCTTTGAACTTCTGTTGATATTTTTATTAGTCTGTTGAGATTCCTCAGTTTTGGGTTTACTGGGAAGACATAGGTCTCTATTTTGATGAGCAGAACATATGCTTTAAAATTCTTGACTGCTCAGTCTATCTTCGGGTGATGCTGGGGCTGATATCTCCTGATTGCCTTTTCTCTAGAGACTGGATCACAGCTTTCTTACTTTTTAAATGTCAAGTAATCTCAGATTGCATGTTGAAGTTGTAGTATGTATTTTATGTTGACTTTGGAATTTGTTATATCTTAGTGTCCCGGTCTCCGGTCTCCGGTCTCCACAGTCTCCCGCCCGCGGCAACAAGAACGACTCAGACACCAAGTCGGGTTCACGCAGCAACTTTACTTAGAACTTTTTCTTTTACAGCTCTCTTCCCCAGTAGCTTCTTCTTAGGGCAAAGGCTAAGCTACTCCTATTACAACAGCTTCTCTTACTCTACTTCTACTCATGGCAAGGGCTAAAACTTCACTACTCAAGCTGACTCACCTCCTTCTAGCTCCATCCCACCTCATCTAATCAGAATTCACACACACTCCAGGCACAAGCTCAGGTCATTCACAGATAGGCTGACAGGTCCTGATCACCAGGAACAGTCCAGCCTGGCAGGCAGCCCACGCATGCAGCCTCACTGTGCATGCTCGGGCAAGGCAGTAAACAAGTGGGTTTCATGGGGCCTGAGGCCGCACCCACTTCCCGCATCTCCCCCTTTTAGTTTTATTAGTAGCTCTGGGATCAGCATCTGTCTTAGGTTGCCCCCATCCATACCACATCCTTACCCGTCATGGGAGTGACAAACTCACTTTCGCCATCCTATCTTAGGTTGGTATGCGCACGTGAGGGTCTTACCCGTCATTGATTACTGATCCAGCATGTTGAGCCAACACTGGGGGGATGTTCCTGCTTCCAAGGCTGCCATAGCCTGCATTACGGCTCGTTTATCAGCCCTGTGCCGCCTTCACATACGTGCCATCCACCAAAGCATTCCTCCGCACACAACAGTCAGCAGGAGCGCTCAAAAGGCCATCCCTCCCAATTTTTTTTAAGAATTCCACAGTTCCCTGGATGATTTCCATCTATTGCTTTGCAGTTGCAATCTCCACATGGGTGTTGTTCACAGCAACAATTGTTGCCCGCAGTTCCTTCATCTTTTTGTCGAGATCATGACTCCAACTTCCTAGCAGCATTGCATCAATTGCACGCGACAGATTTGCAGCTCTGGAAAAATTCTGATACTGAACAGAGGTTACACACATTCCTGACATGAGTAATGCAGGAAGCAGATACTAACTGCTCCAAAATATTCATCTGTTCCTGCATCCAATCCACTCTTTGGTTAACCATAAGGATACCAGCTTTCAAATTTGTATTCCAGTGGAGCCGAAGCCCTGATTTCCTCTTTTCAGTCCCCTTGAAGGGAAGCTAGCATGGTGACTAGGCAAAAGCAAAATTTGAGCAATTCTATCTCCTGGGGAAATGGCAGACACCCCTCTGGGGGAGGAAACAATGATCTTATTTTTGTGAACACCTTATTACTTTCAAAACACAGAAGTACATAAAGAAAATCCTTTTATTCAAACTTGGCTATATTCTGTTCTATACCCCCATACCACACTGCCTTCTGTTCCCTGCCTCTTCATTAAATGTCTTTTCCATATCTTTTCAATGCTTACTGAAATACAGATTTTATAGACATAAATTTGTATCATATTTACATAGAGCATACATATGCATACCTAAGAACTTTAAGTGTTTTTATCTTACACAAAACAATGGTCTCTTTCATAGTGTTGTTTTCCTTCTAATACTATTGGCTAGTTCTCCCATCCACTATATAAGACCATCTTTTCTCTTTTTCTTTCATTTAAAGCATTCTCCTTTAATGGCTCAAGTTTCTACTACTGAGTCTTCAGGAGCTTTCCTGCAGGTTGCAATGTTTTATCCTGAAATACTGGGAAGGCCCCCACAATGGCGGGCACATTTTTCCAGAATTTTGCATGAAGACTATGCTTTCCCCTTTTTTCTCCCTCATCTTTATAGGGGGGAGGAGAAGGCAACGGAGGAGCTGATGGTTTGGGCGGACTACCACGCCTCAAACTCCAGACGTCACTGTCGATATCAGTCCTGTCACTGTCACTAATAGACCCTGCAGAGCTAGATTCCTTCTTCTCTTTCTTATCTTTGGTTTGTTGTCTAAGCTGTTTAGGTTTTCGGCGGCTAGCCTGAGAAGCAATCTCTTTAGCCTCCTCAAGCGCTGCTGCTCCTTCCTCTATTTCAGCATTGTACTCTCTACTGACGTCCCTCAAGCACGCCCTGACCAAGTTCCAGATGGCTAACGATTTTACTGTCATTTTAGTCGCAGTTGAACCCATGTTTCTGAAATACCCTTCGTCTCTATTCCTGAGAACCTTAATGCTTCGTCTCTATTCCTGAGAACCTTAATGCTTAGTCCCTTTTTTCCCTGGGAACCTTACCTTCGTCTCTATTCCTGAGAACCTTAATGCTTCGTCCCTTTTTTTTCCTGGGAACCTTACAGACCTGTGCTTTCTTTTTAATACTTTTTTTTTTTTTTTTTTTTTTTTTTTTTTTGGTTTTTCGAGACAGGGTTTCTCTGTGTAGCCCTGGCTGTCCTGAAACTCACTCTGTAGACCAGGCTGGCCTCGAACTCAGAAATCCGCCTGCCTCTGCCTCCCGAGTGCTGGGATTAAAGGCGTGCGCCACCACGCCCGGCCTTGCCACCACGCCCGGCCTCTGTGCTTTCTTTAAATACTGTTTCTTACCAAAATTTCCTACCGCTGTTTACTAAGGTTTCCTTACCTCTGTTTACCAAAATTTCCCTACTGCTGTTTACCAAAGTTTTCCTACCACTATTTACCAAAAATTTCCTACCACTGTTTACCAAAAATTTTCCTACCACTGTTTACCAAAATTTTTCCTATTGCTATTCTTATCAAAATTTCCTTACCTCTGCTTACTGAAATTTCCTTACCGTTGCCAACCGACATGATGAGTTCCCCGTTCCTCGTACGGGCCACCATTTGTCCTGGTCTCAGGTCTCCACAGTCTCTGGCCCGCGGCAACAAGAACCACTCGGACACCAAGTCGGGTTCACGCAGCAACTTTACTTCGGACTTTTTCTTTTACAGCTCTCTTCCCCAGTAGCTTCTTCTTAGGGCAAGGGCTAAACTACTCCTATTACAACAGCTTCTCTTACTCTACTTCTACTCACGGCAAGGGCTAAAACAAAACTCCTCACTACTCAAACTGACTCACCTCCTTCTAGCTCCACCCCACCTCATCCAATCAGAATTCACACATGCTCCAGGCATGAGCTCAGGTCGTTCACAGATAGGCTGACAGGTCCTGATCACGAGGAATTGTCCAGCCTGGCAGGCAGCCCACACATGCAGCCTCACTGCGCATGCTCGGGCCAGGCAGTAAACAATTGGGTTTCACGGGGCCTGCAGCCGCACCTGCTTCCCGCATCTTAGAGTTTTCATAAGCTTGTGGTTGAAGGCAATTAACTTAGTTGGACTGAAGTTGAAACCTGCCTTTTTATTCAGTTCTGTGCCTTCAAGTGGGTGTGACTACAACTTGAATCCTCTTAGTGAAAAATGGGAAGAGGAAGAAAAAAAGAGAAGAGGGGTACAAGCTAGGGAGGTGGGGATGAAAATAATCAAAATATATTACATGCATGTGTGGAAATGTCAGCAGGAAACTCATTATTATCATAATTAATGTGTTATAAAAACTTGACAGTTTCTGCTGGCTGGTTCGCCAATGTCTAATTTACTTTTTTGTTCCCTCTAGCGTGGCTTGCTTCCTGTATGAGTTTAAACTCTGATATTATTGTTTCCAAGTAACTGTTAACTTTTCAGATTTTAGTCCACCTCTTGGATTTCTTTGAGTCTTGTTTTTTCCATTAATTCATATCGAGTCTTGGGGGCGGGGGGCACGGAGAGGTATTTAGCTGAGTTTCTTCAGTTTCTGAAGTGGTCCATCTGCTGTGGACCTTTAATCTCTCTCTTGCTTATTGCTTGTCTTCCTCCAGCCTTACATGCTTGAAGCAAGTCTACTTATCCAGCAGCAAGTCTCAAGTTACACCAAAGGATGGATGGGTCTAATGGGTGAGCTACACACCCTGGAGCACATGGCTTGAGAGGAAATCTCCACTCTAGCACGGACCACAGACTCTCCCACTGAGACCCTGGACAAGTAGATTTCTATCTCGTTAATTGTCTTGTAGGCTTTAATTATGTAGTATAGTACCTCAGGCACAGTACTCAGTGTATATGGAAGAAAGATACTTCTACGTATTACTTCTGTAAGGGAGCAATAATACTTTTGCTACTGCTCGACACACAGGCACAAAGATGATAATTTAATTCCCTTTCAGTTAGCTCCCCCAAAGTTACAATTAGATAATTTGTGATAGCTGTTATCTAACAATATAGACCTATCTCCATCTGGTGGCCACACTTAAGAATTAAGATTAGTCTCAAGGTTTTGATCACCCAAGCAGTATTGGGTATGGGCTCCATCTCTTGGAGTGGGCCTTAAGTAAATCAGACATTGGTTGGCTACTCCCACAAGCCTTGTGCAACCATTGCCCTAGCACATCCTGGTGATGGGACATCATGGTAGATCAAAGGTTATAAGTCTGAGTTGGTGTCTATGTTTCTCCTTTAGTACCCTGAAGAGGGCCTTCTGGCATCAAAGATGATAGAATATGGGGGTGAAGGCTCTATGTAGGCATCAGCTTGACTTCTTCATTGCAAAGAGCTAGGTAGCGTTGTCTTCTGCAATGGGACTTGTCACCAGTTAGTGGAGAGCAACCTGTAGTTTTGACAACAGCCTGTGTTGTTTGGGGGATTCCAACAGGACCCCTTTGGGCAGCAACTTAATTAGATGTAACCCAATCCTAGTACCAGAAACTTCATTTGGTGACAAGAAGTATCGAGTTGGGGATCTGCCTACCCCATTATTTGGTGGTTTCATTTAGATTATTTTCACAATGCACACAAAGCTTCTACTATATTAAGTCTCCATACTATCCCTCAAGTGGCCTTTTAATTATAGCTGCTCCCACTCCCCACGTGGTCCTCCCACTCCAGGCTCCCACCATCTACTCATGCATCCCCAGCCCCTTACTCTGTACCTAATCTCTGTGGTTCTATGGATTGTAGCTTGTTTACCGTTGACTTTATAGCTAACATCCACATATAAGTGAATATATACCATATTTACCTTGGGTCTCAGCTATTTCCTCAGGATGACTTTTTCTAGCCCCATTTTTTTTTTTACCTGCAAATTTAATGATTTCCTTCTTTTAAATGACTGAGTAATATACTCCATTGCCTAAACACACCACATTTTCTTTATCTATTATCTATTCTTTGGCTGAGACACATCTAGATTGTTTGCCAGTTTCTGGCTATTATGAATATAATAACAATGAACATGGTTGAGCAACCATCTCTGTGGTAGGATGAAGGGTCCTTGGGATTATGCTAGAGTAAAATAGCTGGATCTTTAGGTAGATTGATTCCCATCTTCCTGAGGAAAATACCACGGTGATTTCCACAGTGCCTATATGAGTTTACACCCTCACCAGCAATGTATGTGTGTTTCCCTTACTCCATAGGGACCTATGAAATGAAATGCTACTGTTCTAAACAACAACAAAAATGTAGCAATAAAATATCTCCCAGTGTCATTCTGCTCCACTCACAGATCAGTGCCTTGCTCAGCCATCATCAGAGAAGCTTCCTCCTGCAGCAGTTGGGAACAAATACAGAGAGCCACAGCCAGACAGTGTGCAGAGAGTGAAGAGCTCAGAATTCCCACCCCTAAGTGGGATGTCTCCGTTAGATCCCTTCCCTCAGGGATCAGAGATATCTGAGGAACAGGAGGTGGGAAGAGTCTAGGAGCCCATGGGAATGAAGGCCACCAAGAGAACAAGGCCCTCTACATCAAAAGATTCATGTATCTATGAACTCACAGAAATCGGGCAGCATGCAGAGGGCCTGCACAGGTGTGCACTGGATGGGGGCCTAGAGCTGAAAGGAGAAGTGGACACATGCCTGCATCCCTAGCCCAGAAGCAGTGTCCTGTTGATAACCACTGGCAAATGAAAATTGAATTTAGGCCAAGGGCGTTTCACTGGGTAAACAAACTACTCTTAAAGCTAGGCAGCATGCCCAGTGGGAGATGCCAACAAAAATAAACTCGGTGGCAGCTTTAGGGGTTCCTTGTCTAATTATGTGTGTCAGGGCTTTACATTGTTTCTAAATTTACCAGTGAGTGTGTGTGTGTGTGTGTGTGTGTGTGTGTGTGTGTGTGTGACCCATACATATATATATACATATATATGCTGTCTTAGGGTTTTATTGCTGTGAACAGACATCATGACCAAGGCAACTCTTATAATAAGGACAACATTTAATTGGGACTGGCTTACAGATTCAGAGGTTCAGTCCATTATTGCCAAAGTGGGAACATAGCAGCATTCAGGCATGGTACAGGCAGAGCAGAGAGTTCTACATCTTCATCAGAAGGCTGCTAGTGGAAGACTGACTTCCAGGCAGCTAGGACTAGGGTCTTAAAGCCCACACCCACAGTGACACACCTACTCCAACAAGGCCACACTTCCAAATAGTGCCACTCCCTGGGCCAAGCATATACAAATCATCATATATACCATACAGGTCCTTTGCACATATATTATGACTTCTAGTTTAGTGTTTTTATGGGATTTCTGAGTGTGAAAGCAAGTGGTTATCTATGTTTGTATCTGCCTTTTGCACTTTTTCTTGGGCTCTTTTTCTTCTGTTTGTTCTGCTCTATTCTGATGTGTCAGTTTTTGTTTTCTCTTGTTTTATTGTAATCCCTTAGAAGCCTATTAATTTTCTAATAAGAGACAGAAGAGGGGATCTAGATGGGAGGGGAAGTAAAGAGAAGTTGATGGAGGGGAAAACCATAATAAGGATATATTAGGTAAGAAAAAAAAACCTGTTTCAATAAAAGGAAAGAAAATAATTAAAATTATCAATAATTTATTATTATTAAAATAATTAAAATTCTACTTATCCACAGATGCTTCATGTTGTAGCATTTGCCCCTCCCCTCACACATTGCACACTCATAGACTCTCTCTGCATGCTGACACACTCTGCATACTGACACACTCTCTCTGCATGCTGACACACTCTCTGCACACACACTCCCTCAGATAGGTCAGCATCTTGACTTAGTGCTGGCTAATTATTCGAGCACCACTTAATTGGTAAAAGTTTGTCTCTAGTGTGGAATTATTTGTCTTGGGTTCAGGCCACTTGTATTCCCCCTTTTGCTGGGCTTGGTTGCTTCATTGAATCGGCTCTCCAAGTCTGAAGCACTGTCCCAGGAAAGAGACTTTAGTTCCACTTCCTGGTTTCTCTCCGTGTGCTCACAGCTGCCACTCACAGGAAGTGTTACTCTGTAGCCAATGCACACAGCTTTTCCATCAGCATTTCGAGGGAGAGAAAAGCTCTCTGAGTTAATCTGTTTAGGAAAGATGCTATAGAGTGTAACAGTTAATATTGCCTGTAACCAAATCACTTCAGACTGGATAATAGAGACCAAAATAGGCCTTGGCTCTGGGCTTGGGCTTTCTGAGATGCAGGCCTTTTATTAGAGCTTTTCTTGGGTAAAGCAAAGTGGAATCCATCCCGAGGTCCTGAGGATTCTCCCATTGCTGTGGCTGCACACTGTGGTTCAGCTGTGACCTGGGAGGGAGAAAGAGAAAAGAACACCAACACCAGTCCAGCATATGTGCTCAGCTCCCAGACCCTGCCTGTGTAGTTCTTACATCATTGGTTACAGCCTTTCTGCTCTGCTTGCTACCTCCTTGTTGCCAAGGTAACACTGGCTGACAAGTCAATACCCTCTCCTGCCTTCCAAGAAACTATCATTTTCCTTCTTTACATTCAGTGTGACCCCAGTGTTCTCCAGCTCCGTCTCTGTCTCATTCTCAGAGACTCAGACCCTCAGCTTAGGCATCCACAAAGAAACTCACTTCCTCCTTCCCAGGGATGAAGCTCCTGCCATACACACTCTCTCTGTATTCCTAACCTTAGCTACTTAAACATCTTTAACCATATTCTCTCAGATGCTCTAAAGCCTCAGACTGTCCCTTGGCTAACTTCTAGCTTCCTGCTTCCCTCTCTGCCCTACCTACCACACTTTCCTGACTGTTCTCTGTCACTGGTTCATTCTTTCCACAGGACCCTTTTTCCTCAGGCTTTGTAAGGCCTCCAGCTGTTGGGTGCCATCTTTAACACATCATGGTGTTTTGTTTTGTTTTGCTTTTTTGTTTGTTTGTTTGTTTGTTTGTTTGAGACAGGGTATCTCTGTGTAGTCCTGGCTGTCCTGGGATTCACTTTGTAGACCAGGTTAGCCTTGAGTTCAGAGATCCACTTGACTCTGCCTCCTGAGTGCTGGGATTAAAGGCATGTGTTACCTCTACCTGACTTACATACTGGTTTTTATTATTCATTTCTTTCTATGGTCCAGTTTCTCATGACCTCCAACACAGCATTCTACAGTGTAACTGCACACTGCTAAATTCTCCTAAGACTCCTATCTCATAATAGCATCCGTACTTCCATGACAGCCACTGGCCTGCAGAAAGCCTGTTCATTGACAGAATAAATATTTCCTGCCATTCTAAATCACGTTTTGTTGATTCAGTTTGCGCTGGTGTCTCTTTTCTCCTGATTTTATCAGGGTCTGAAGATATTTCTTTTTTAATTTTTAGTTTTGAAGCACTTTCAGATTTTAAAATAGATGGCAAAACTCCCACATACTTTTCAATCTTTTAAATGTCAACACCTTGTAACCACAGTACAAGAATCGAAACCAGACATCCACAGTGATGATGTCTTCAGATTTTGTAAACTCCACTTTTCTAAACCAGGATGAAGATCTAGGCCCTCATGTTCTATCAAGGGCCGTATGTGTCTGCTTCTTAGGCTCTCTAATCTAGGCAGCTCCTTCTAGCCTTGCCTTTTAAGACACCGAACCTTTTGAAAGACTTTGCTTTTCAGCTAACATTTGGTTTGTGTAACATTCCCTCATAGTCATACATAGCTTTACACATATTTGCCAAGAAAATCCTTTACGGGTATCATGTGTGATGGCATACGCTTATAATCTCAGCAACTGGGGTGGGAAAACTATAAGATCAGAGTTCAAGGTCAAGTCTGAGCCATCTAGGAAGAACCAATGTCCAAAACCAAATCAACCAACCAAACAAGCAATAAACACAAATACTGAAGATGTAGCTTGATGGGAGAGTACTCGCCTCATAACACAGTGAGGCCTCAGGCTCTATTCTTGGTACCACAGAACAAACAAGTCTCAGCAATAGAAGCAGCTCCCACCACACTGTGTCAGGGGGTTGGGATGCCTGTTTGTGCATCACTGATAATGTGGATGTGGACCATCTGACCAAGGTGGTTCCAACAGCATTTGCCACTCTCGAGCTGTTCTTCTCTCTGTGTAATCGATGGGACCCTTGTAGGACCTAATCTCTGTCCCTCTGCTCATTCTCGTCACACTCCTGTGCCCTCGTTTTTAGTATCTTTTGTCATTCTGGACTTCAATAATTATGGTTCTAGTGGCTTTCTGATTCCCAGATTTTAAACGGGGCTGGAGAAGTAATTTATCCACGGTGTGTTGTGCAGTACCCAGCTCCAGGATGACCACAGTGCTTCCTGCAAATGAATCTTAGGCATTTCAGGTAGACTCTGCATCACAGGGCACTTTAGTACAAATTTCTCCCTTTCCCTTTTCTCCCCTGCCCACCCCCAGCCCCCATCTCCTATTTGTGGAGACAAAGAGGCTCTCCTGATGGGATGGTGGTGTTCCTGATGAGACACCAAGAAGGGCTATCGCAAGTAAATTGATCATGACTTAATTATTAATTCATGCCCCTAAAGTACATACTGTGGAGATTAGTGCTCTAAGCCAAAAGATCCTTGGCTCACATTTTTAGAACTACTGTCTTAAAGGACATTTGCCTAGGCTAAGATCATCAAGGTAGAATATAATAAATCAAGACCTAATGTCTTTAGGGAAAACACTTCTGAATCCATTTGGAACTATGTCATGGAACCGGTGACCTTGGGATCTTTTCTAAAACACTCAGGCAGAGTGTTGTTGAATCTGAGGGAAGGGTAGGAGGAAGGATAAAATATTAAACGTGCTCTAGCTCTGGGTACTTGCAGAAGGCCTGCTAGATTCTGTTAATCCCTGAGGAATGGATGTTTATTGTTCAAGTTTAAGTCCATAGAGTTAAAATAATCTTTCCTTTGCAACGTATGCCATAGCTAGTCTCATGGCAGTACAGCTGGAGTGAGCACTTTGGCTAGGGAGGCCGAGACAATCTAGACCCAATACACTTTTAAGTGACTGCAGAGCAAGCACATGGTCAGGATTCCTGCTCCTGAGAAAACTCCCTGGGAGGGCGGACCCTGGCTTTACAGTCGGGACTAAGTTGAAGAAGGAAGAAATGGACTGCCTCTGTTCTTGAGCAGGGGTCAGCAGGCTTCCCAGAGAGCAGAGGGCCTCGGTGAAGCCAGAGAGGACACTGGGCTGGCTATCACGGATTTCTGTGGACCTGTAGAGTATAGTTCTATACAGCCAGTGTGACCTAGAACATACACAAACTAGGGTTTCCCTTGTGATTTAGGCATACCCCCCCCACCCCCCAGGAACTGATAAATTCTATCAGGCTGACCTGTCTACAGAGCTGGGATCGTTGCAACAGAACGATTCAGAATGACACTGAGAGCCAGGTGTAGTGTCGCAGACTTATCATCTCAGCACTTGGGAGGCTGAGATAGAAGGATTGAGGGTTCAAGTCTAGCTGACTACACAGTGAGTTTCAGGTTGCCTGACCTAAATAATGAGACATTGTCTTTCTATTTCCTCCACCCCCATTCATATGTAATAGGCCTGGAAACCCAGGCGAGAAGGGTGTAGCATGACCAAGCCCCTGTCAGGATAAGGGATATTAATTTGGCTTCTTGTGTAGAGACCATGTCTTAGTCAGAGTTTCCATTGGTGTGAAGAGACACCGTGACCAAGACAACTCTTATCAAGGACAGCAGTTAATTATGGCTGGCTTACAGGTTCTGAGGTTCAGTCCATTCATGGTGGGAAGCATGGCAGCATCCAGGCAGGCCTGGCACTGGAGGAGCTGAGAGTTCTACATCTTGTTCCGAAGGTAAGCAGGTAAAGACTGCCTCCCACGTGGCTAGGAGGAGGGTCTCAAAGCCCAACCCCCACAGTGACACACTTCCTCCAACAAGGTCGCACCTCCTAAGAGTGCCACTCCCTGGGCCAAACATATTCAAACAACCACAGACCATCATCACACAATCCTTCCTCTTCTGGTATACACTTACGTCACATTAGAAGAGAAGACAGGGCAAACTGACCTTACAACAAAATAGCATTCCTTTATTAAAGGAGTCATGCTGTTGTTCAGCAAACACCAGTGTCTGTCTAGTCAGCATCAGACACCATGCCAGGACCAAGAACGAGGAAAAGAAATGGGGCAGATGAGGTAGCACAATAGGGGAATCTGATCGCTAGTGAGGGAGAAATAAGAGAAGAAATAAATGAGCTAGTATATTACGGATACTATGTATAATAAAGGTAAGGAGATAGAGAACTGCGATAGGATTTGTTTCGAGTTTAGGGATGGCTATTTGGCTAGGTACAGTCTCCATTGATCTCAATGCCTGGATAAGTCCAGTGACGTGAAGGTCCAGAGAATGGGAGTCCCAGGCAGTTGGGCACTCTCATGCACAGGCCTTGTGATAAGACTGTGATTCGAAGAACAGAGGGCAAGTCAGTGGGAGAGAAAGGGGCTGGAACGTGAAGGCAGGACAACGAATCGAGACAAGATGAAGGCAGGACAACGAATCTCAACAAGATGAAACCAATGGGCAGAGGTTGTCTCGTGGAGTCTCTTGGGTCTAGCAAAGAGTTATATTCTTCTCAAAGAGAGCTTGGAGGTCATCTGGTACAGGCTTTACTGTTTTTCTTCCTCAGAGACCCTGGTTTTATGCAAAACCCAAGGAAATCACAGAGAGGAATGCTCTACACCCCACTCTGGATCCCCACTCCTACCCAGTTCGCCTCTCCTTATCCATTTAGCACATTCTAGTTCAGTGTAAGCATTAGCCGCTCTGTGGTTTCACAGCTGTGTCCTGTTAAAGACAGCTAGAAAGTCTATCACCCCACCACCAGAAGGCGGGACTTACTCCCTCGCCTTGCTTCTGGGTTGATCCTATGACTGAGTTAACCAAAGGATGTAACAGAATCAAGACGGACAGCTTCCATTTCCTCCTCAACAGATGGGCTCTTGCAGCCTCAGCTGCTATCTAAGACGTACTCTTGCCCTGTTGGAAACTGCACAGGAAAAAGGAAAAACCCAGGAAGAAACAGACAAGAATCCCCGAGAGACTGACTGTCCAAAGCCAAGCTGTACCAACGACTCTAGCTACCACCGTGGCCATCCTGGTGGTGGTGAAAGGTGCTGGCATTCTATCTCCAGCCCACACGGCACTGAGCAGAAACACACCAATCCTGGACACCTTGTTGTGAACCTTCGAGTGGTATCCACAGGAAATGGTGGCTGTTTTCATTCCCTTTGTATTGGGTGGGTTGTCGGACTGCTATATAGATCACTGGAGAAAAACTTTGAACAGAGAGTTGGAAAAATAACTTCTCTGAGCAAGATCAGTGAGTGGCTTTCCAAGAAAATCAGATAGCTCAGCTCGGGCAGCAGAGAGGTAGTGGGGAAGGGCAGGTTACCAGACTTCAGAGAAGGGCTGGCCTGAGATGGAGTCACAGTTTTACCTACATTCTGAGCTTTCTTGGTTCATTCCTTAGAGGCTTCATGTCAAATGCTAAAGTGCAGGGGGCTTGGTTAGGAGTCCACTTGGAGAGGCAATATCCTGCCACTGCTGGAGTCCTTGGCAAACAGGTAGGTGTAGAGGTAGAGATATGGCTCAGGGCTTAAGTGAGCCTTCCAGAGGACTCAAGTTGGGTCCCCACCACCCACATCAGGTGACTCACAGCCACCTGTGACTCCAGCTCAAAGGGATCTGATCCCTTCTTCAGACTTCCATGGGCAGGTACACGTATGTCATATATTCACACAGACAGGCACATATACACAGAAATAAAAGGAATGAATGAATGAATGAATGTTTTGGTGGTGTAGGGAGTGGACCTGCTATACAAATGCACTGACTGATGAGCTTCCATGAGCTAGGTTCACCCAGTCCTTCACACAACTGCATTTGTATTGAGGGCCTTTTCCCCGTTAATTCTCAGCTACTGATCAGAGCAAAAGC
This sequence comes from Mus musculus, assembly GCF_000001635.26. Classification (NCBI taxonomy): domain Eukaryota; kingdom Metazoa; phylum Chordata; class Mammalia; order Rodentia; family Muridae; genus Mus; species Mus musculus. Next base: position 68,788,586 of record NC_000069.6, on the reverse strand, counting down.
AAGTACTCCCCTAGCCGAGCCCCTTCTTATCTTAGCTCATGCACCCTCTTCGTCTTGCATGTGTGCTTGTCTTTGATTTCTGTTTCTCCTCCTAGCAGACAGAAGAGAACTTTAGGCTCAGAGTACTCAGCGAGCATCAGGAGACTTGAGAGACTCTCGATGCGATCCCTTCACATCTGTTAGTTTTTCTTGTATTTCTTTTTAAGGGCCTATTGCTTGCTTCTTTTTGAGTTTGATATAAAGATTTTCCAGAAAAGAAAGGAAATGAGCTAGTTTTTAAAATTATATTGGGTACCAGAAATGGTACAAGTGGTACAATTTGACAAGACTAGGATGAGGTCCCAGGTGACTGGCACAAAATGCTGCCCCATTGACCGATGTCATCCAAGCTTTGTCTATGGGCCTCACTTTGAGCTGTCAGAATCAGGAGAAGCTGACAGAGCCCCTGAGTGTGTGTACTCTCCTCCTGTGTACACTACAGTAGCCTTGAACTCAGCAGAGAGAGGATGGGGTACCCGGAGGGGTTAACAGGGTCGACCCTAAGCCCGTAATGTGCAGTTAGTTGGTAGATCCCTCAACAGTGGCCCTGGAGCCTCCACACCTGTCCTGGGACTCCTGCCCAGGCCTTGTGTCGGCTCAGCTCTCTCTGACCTTCCCCCTGTCTGCAGCTCCTGCCTCCCTAATGCGCTCAGCACTTTTAGCTGTTCTGTGATAGTCTCTGAGGGCGCAAGGATGAGAGCCTTGCCGAAAATGTGCATCTTCTGCAGAAAAGGGCCACAGAACACTTAGAGAGGAAAAAGGGCAAAAGATCAAAGCGGTCTGGAACAGAAAGGGGAAGAAGGGGCTATAAAATTTGAATGAAGAGCCTGGAAAAAGCAGGGATAAGGTAGAAAAGGCTTTGTTTGTAGTCAGAGCAAAGAGGAGACAGGGGAGGAGGAGGAGGGGAGCCCTTCCAAGGAAGAGGCTTCTTAAAAGCTTGTGATGTTGATTTCCTCTGATCAAAGCATCCCAGCTTACCCACACTGTTGATCTCCGGTGCTGAACGAAACTGACATTTTCTTCTGGCACATACTGTTTCTGTGGCCCCTTCATCTTCCTGGGTGTCACCTCCTCTGGGAAATCTCAACTCACAGAATCTAAAACAGAACTCTTCCTTGCTCTCTAGTTCTGATCTCTCCCTGGGTTTCTTTATTATTTGTCAAGGGTTGATTTCATTTAGTCATTGCTGACTGACATTAGATAGTAACCCCACAAAGGCAGGCACTTCTCCAGTCAGCTTTGTTTCCGCATCCAGACAGACTTCAGGAAACAAATGTCTGGAGAACTAATCCCACCAGTTAATGTGTCAAGGCTCCCTACATGTCTAAGACAATAATACTGGGAATGAACGATGGATCAGACAGGAAATGCCCCTAATATTTTATATAACATGACTTGTTTCAGAGGGCTCGCAGTGTGCTAGACACTCTATATGTTGTGCTTTATTTAATAACCAGAGGCACTGTGCAGGTATAACATACTAAGCAGCAGGTGCTACACACACTGACTTACCTAAGCAGCACAGAGAGATTAAAGGCTGTGAAGAGCTGAGAGCCAGGAAGCTGCAGAGGCTCAAATCATACAAAGGTGGGAGTGGCTTACTCCATAGCCCAATCCTGGAGCAGTGCTCTCTTAGCATCCTACTGTGAGCACAGCAGAGTAGTAATGATCTTTGTTGTCCAAACATCCTTTAGTGGGACTGAGGACCTGGGTCCAGGTAGGGCCCCGGGGAGAATCTAGTTTTCTTTTAGGTTGCCATCTGACGGATATCTGGTCCAATGTTCATCTATCTAGGGCATGAGAGAAGGGCAGGGCAAAGGAGAGCTTCCCTGAGAGGAATCCATGGGGAAGTTTACAGAATCCAGGAAGCAGGTGGAGAGTTTCATGGAGCCATGTTCCCTCTTGTGTTCATGGGTGTATCCATGTCCTACGAGCATCAGCCCTATGGGGTGGTAACAGGCTGGGACTTCTTGCAAAGCTCTCCTGGGCCGAATAGTTCTCTGTGAGCTTTCGTCTTAGGTGAGAACTTATGGCAGTAACAGAGCACTCTAGTGTCTGTGCTCCTGTTTGTCGGCCCTCAGGGCTGTCAGTTGTCAGAGTCACATTTTCCAAGTTCACAGTTACAAGATAGAGGCTGGTCTCTTGACTGAGCCCAGCTACTGCAGCAGACTTTCACGGGGCTCACCACTGAGAGGGAGTTCAAGTTTACCTGTGACAGACAGCAGCTTGAGAACCATCTCAGAGGGTGTGTCTTCCTAACGCTTGCTTCTCTGCTTGCTAAATCCGTTCTGACTCCTCCAAGTGCCAACATCCATCCATCACTCCCTTCCAGTATTTACCATGTCTACCTTAGTGTGCATGGGCAAGGCACGGGCAAGGCTTTGTCCCAGAACTACTTTTGAAACAGTTAGTGATGATGGAATTAAATCTGTGCTCATGCCTGCATACTCTCCAGTGGCTTTTTGAAACATACCTAATGTTGGTATTCTGTCTAAACTCTACTCCCACAATTACCTGGCAACAGCCAGATAGGCCTAGCCCACTATAAAAGGGGCTGCCTGCCTCCTCCTCTCTCTCTTACTCTCTTGCCTTTCTCTATTGTCTCTTGCCCTCTTGCTCCCCCTCTCTCCCCATTCCCTTTCATCCTCTCTCCACGTGGTCATGGCTGGCCTCTACCTCTCTACTCTCTTCTTCTCTCTGCCTTTCTCTCTGCCTCTTTTACCCTCTTAACTCCCCTCTCCATGCCCAGAATAAACCCTATTCTATACTATACCGTCGTGTGGACGGTCCCTCAGGGGGAAGGGATGCCTTGGCATGGGACCACTGAGGCACCTCCTTCCCCCACACCTCACCACACCCCAACAGAACATATCTTAATATTCCTTTATCTTTTTATAATCACAACACCTATGAATGAATTATAAATATGCAGGAAAGCAGGTATTTTTGTATTTATCCTGCTGGGCAGGTCTTATTCTCCTGTGTCATGCTAGGAGATTGAGGCTTAGGATAGCCAAGGAACATGTCACAGTCTTGTGGGTACCCAGCAGTGGCAATCTGAACCTAGGGGACCTCTGACCCTGGAGCTCAGTGAGCCAGGTCCTGCTGCTTGACTCTCAGGCTACTTCCATTTAGTTCTGTTTGGGAGCTTCTCAGCAAAGAAAGCCCTGAGTACTTCAAGAAGAGCAGAGACCAGATGAATGACGAAGGTTAATCAGGGTAAGACAGTTCAAAGGCAATGCTCTCCAGTGTGAAGAAAGCAGACTGGAACTGTCACAGGCATCGGACTTTTGGGAGGAAGTTATTGGATGCAAGGCTTTTAAAACGTAGTTGAGGGAGGCCAAGAAACATAGAGAAAGCGTGGATCTGAAGGAGGAAAGTATCCTATACAAGGCACGCGCGAACCAGCCTGAGACACCAGGAGACAGGAAAACAAAGACAGAGCCACCACCACCAAAACCAACCAGACAACATGAAGGCTTTGCAGGGAGATGAGCAGTATGGAGCTGTAGGGCAGGAGTCCATGGAAGAGCATGCTGGGAGTCTGGGCTCGTCTTGAGGCAGGCCAGAGCCATGGAAGTAGGAAGCATGAGCCTCTTGTTTATGGGGAGAGAGAGATCGAACAGTTGGGGTGTGTTGTTTTGTTTAAAAGAGGGCTCTATCTTCAGTGAGAATCACAAGAACACAACTCAGGAAACACACCGTGATGGTGGCTGACCGACACCATGATGAACCGGTCCTTCCTAAGCTAACCTCCCTTGCCTCTCTGCTTCTCCTAACCTTGAGTTGAGAGTGTATTCGTGTACTGTGTAAATCTTGTGGACTGGGGACAGTGATGTCACCCAGCTTTACCTCAAGTCATCTTCCAAGCTCCACTTACCTCATCTGTGTAAGATCCATCCTGGGCCAGACATGCTCTAATGGTCACGTTGGTGGGCCAAGGCAATGGAGAACTCCTAATTTATATGCCAGCCACGTTCTATCTCTCTTTAAAACTCCAATCTGTCCCCCTTTTCCTCCATCCTGAAAGGTATTCCGGGCTTGGTGATTAGTTTCTGTTTTGAGGTCTTGGTTAATGAAGAGAACACAAAGCATCTATCTGCCTGGTTTTTATGAGGCCTGATACATTCTTGAGGCTTCAAGTCTCCATGCAGTTCTCTGCAGAGCAGTGTGAGTCACAGACTTAAAGGCTACTGGCACAGGTGGATGTTCACACACACACACCCACACCCACACCACACCCACACACCCACACACCCACACACCCACCCACACCACACCCACACACACACACACACACACACACACACACACACTGAAATGTCTGTGGTCAAATGAGACGCTGTCTGGGGAGGAGGAAAGACGTCATGGAAAACCAGCCCAGACCCAGTCATTCATTGTTGCAGGTGGAGGATAGAACGTGGAGTATCATTAAACTATCTTGACTACTTTGACATATGTTTAACTTGTCCATAATAAAAACTAAAAACCAACACATAACACACTGACTCAGAAAGCCAGGATGTCGAGGATCCTGGGTGATCCAGGGTGCTTGCTGAGGGGTCACCATACAGCATCTACAGGACAGCCTGACAACGTGGGCAAAGAGTAAACCTGATATGCTAGAGCAATTGACTGGACGTGGCGAGGCTTCTCTAAGGACCCTGGCCTTTGATCACTTGCTGACAGGACTATTTCCTGAGACTGTGTCTGACCTTTTGACATTGTGGCTCAGCATTGTAATCTACAAAAACTATACTTAAGAGCCATTCACTCACTGAAAGGAAGATTTTTCCATTGTGAGAGCACAAATGAATTCTGGCTGTCTGGGGCTTCAGCCCCAACATCAGTTGTATTACAGGGTTTATCTTTTAAAAAAGAAATTTCATAATGTTTATGGTCTGTACTGGACTACTTTTGTAGCTGTCTTCAGCCATATTCAGCCTGTGTGGACATGTCTGCCAGTGTGAGTTGTTATTTTCCTCTTCATTCCTTAGGGCTTTCAGGGTTTTGGTTTCAAGTTCACTTTTTCCCCATGGGCCAACGTAGCTACTCCACACAGGAGCGATAGGAGAGCTTTCTAACTTTTTGGCACAAAATCCAAATATGAGGTTTGTGTATATGTGCATATCTCTGTGTGTGGGTTTGTGTATGCATGCTTTCGTCATTTATAATTGTGGGGTCGGGGAGCCAGCTGCGGAGCTGTGGGGAACAGGCTTGGAGGAAGAGTGGGGTCGAGGTGTGTCCAAACCCTGGAAATCTCATCCTGAGATTGGCAGGAGGAGGCTCTTTCCCTTCTCCACCCAGGGCCTGCATGTTCTGGCACATGTAGCCCTGTGTTCCCCATCTGTGCCCACCAGAGGAAGTCACTTAGCCGGTAGACCCCTTATAAGGTCATGTCCTGCAGCACCTGGAACTCCTCCTCATGCAAATGAGGCATCCCCAGCACCCTGGCCCTGGCCAGTGATGTACTTGCATAGCCTCTACTCACTCCCAAAGGTTTAAATAGCCTTCCCCGCCCCAATAAATGGAACTAGTTCTCCGAAGCTCCTCCCAGGTATGTGGTCTTTATCCACACGTTCACTGCTACCCAAGATCCTCCCTGTACCACCTGTTCCAACAAAAGGGCCTGGCTACCCAAGGGAGAAACAGACAGTATACACGGGACAGCATACAATCACAGCTGAGATGCATGGTTTTCAAATAACTCTCCTTGTTGCACAGAAACATTCTGGTATTTCCAGTTGTGTTTAAGTCTGCCCATTTTAATCCAATATTATAAAAGGCTGTTTTGCCCTACTGATAGGATTTCAAGATCACTAGAGGATTACAGCCTACTGTTTAAAAAACCAAACTGGTTAGGGAGGAAATACACTGCGCAGGAAACCTCTGGTGTTCAAAACATCTGATGTGGGGGCTGAAGCCCCAGACAGCTGGAATTCATTTGTCTCTGACAGTGGAAAAATCTTCCTTTAAGTGAGGGAAAGGTCAGATCTGCAGCTCCGGCCAAGGTCTGACTGAAATACTGCATTTTCACAGCTGTGCTAATGGCTGATCAATAGGGAGAGATCGCAAGCTCTAACAGGGTGAGGATTCAGTTGATTCCGGCTGTTGTATGTGAGCTTTGAGTTTCAGGACAGGAAAACAAAGAGAGGGCAATTGTTAGGGGCACCTGTGGCAATATGGTAAGGCAATGTGTATCCTTCAGGACTGGACAGATCTGATAGGGATCCCATGGGCGACTGACCATCGTGCGACTCCTCTGAATTTTGTCTTTTCTCATTAAAATATAAAAATAGGATTTCTGTGATAATGAGATAATGTCTGCTTTTTTTATTTTCTTTTACATTTATTTATGTATATCTTGGTGGGGGAGCAGGGTGTTGTGCCATGGACTGCATGTGGAGGTCACAGGACAGTTTGAGGGGATCAGTCCTCTTCCTGTGGAATTCAAGTCATCAGGCTCAGCTACAACACCCTTTTCAAAAAAAAATTATTTATTTTTATTTCATATGTGTTTTATTTCACATTTTTTCCTGCTCATATGTCTGTATGAGGGTGTCGGGTCCCCTGGAACTGGAGTTATATTCAGTTGTGAACTGCCAGTGGGTGCTGGAAATTTGAACCCAGGGCTTCTGGAAGAGCAGTCAGTGCTCTTAACCACTGAGCCATCCCTCCAGCCCCTGCAACTACCTTTTACCTGTTGACCCATCTTGCTGGCTCAAAGGAGAAAATCTAATATTTGATTCCAAAGCTCAACACAAAGGCAGCCCTATTGGGATCACTCCTCTCCTAACACAGAGGTGCTGTAAAGCCATTCTTCAGTGCCTGCTGAACCCAGTGGTAAATTATCTGCAGGGTAAGCCTGTCACCACTACGTTGCCCAGGGCCTTACTGGAAGAGAGACAACTAGGACAAAATCCAATAGAGACGAGAAAAGAGATGCCAACAGACCTTCAGACTAAGTGACCTGGGGCCATCACTTGCCAGACTGAGTTTCTAGCTTCTCCATCATCACCCAGTGAAAAGGGAAAATACTGCCATCTCCAAAAAATCCTTTGGTGGCTGGTACTTCCTTAGACTTCTAGTCTCCTGGGCACAAACTCAGACTCAGTAGCTCACAGACATTCTAACAGTGTCCTTTCTAGTCTGACCACTGTCTTTCCAGACACTTAATTCTCCACACACACTCATCCCTTACTCCTTATCTCTCCTGTGTATCCTTCTCATTTGCCAAGGGGGCTCTTGGGGTAACTGCTTCTTCCCCATCCAGTCTCCACTTTGCAGCCACTGAGGCGTGCAGAGAGACGGGTTCACAGGGCAAACCGATGCAGATATCACTGTGCAAAAACCCCAGTGACCTCTCCGTGACCTTCTGTATCCCCTCGAAGAGTCCAGATTCCTGTCTTGTCTTTCTCCCAGGCTCATCTCGACCTCCCCAGGACCCTGTACCTTCTGCTTTGTTCATCTGTCCCACTGCACTGCCAATGTGGGACTGCAGGAACAGTGTCTCATGCTACTGCAGTAGGCTCAGTGCCTGGCACATAGCCAGACCTAAGTGAAGGCGCAGAGATCCTGTGCTGCCGCTGAACAATTCCTTGCTATTTTTCTCCTGGTTCTATATTGATAAAACCAAGTAACTACAGTACCATCACTCAGGTCTCAGGATGACTCCAAGGTTTTCAGTGGGGTTTGAAGGGCAAAGATAATCCAGGTATCTTTCCCATACCCTCTGCCACCATGACAACCTATGTAGTGAAGAGGTCAGCTCAGGAACTTTGGAAAATTCCACCAGACCCCCCCCCCCACCCCGAAGAGAAAGGTCATAGAGCGAATAGGCACCCCTCCCCTCCAGAAGTCAGAGGCTAATTACATTCCTCAGTCCACGGGATGGGGATGGGGTTGGGGGTGGGAGACCAACCATTGGTCACCTGTGGGTGGGGGACGCCCAGAGCACTTAGACACATTCTGACACCTACAGACAAGGGAAGTCCTTGCCACCTCATTCCCTAAAGACCAATCTGTTTAAAAGTCACACTGTTCTGCCAATCACGTTGTGCCTAATGGCTGCTGCTCTGAAAACCGTATAAAAACTCACCTAATGGGCTTCGCATGGTATTCTCTCTCCTTTGTGTGCAGGGCGACCACAGCATGCTGGGACAATAAAATTCCTCTTGCTTTTGTATCAATCCCCAGCTCCTGCATTGTTCACTCGGGGGTCTCCGGTAAGCTAAGGCTCTTCAGAATCTTACAATAGTATTGGTAGCTGTTCGTCATTTCTAGGTCAAGATCAATTGCTTTGACTAATTTTTCCCCCACTTACCATGGAGATTATTGCCCATTACAGTTTTATTCCATTTATTGGGTTAAATATGCATTTTAAAGCACTCTGTGCTTGATTTGGTGTGTGTGTGTGTATGAAGTGCTTCTTGAATGAAAGTTATGGGTAGTCAGAAGGGATAGAGTTGAATAATGGCCCATAATGAAGGCAAAACCACTTCAGTTAAATAATTTGCTTGGTAACAGAAGATTGGTAACAGATTCAACAGGTTTGCTTTTATTTCCTGTCACTGGTGTTACTTAACAACAAAACTCCTGTGACACAATGACAACGCAAACTCTAGGCTTGGGGTTCCACACCATGCAAGCCCTTCCAAGCAGTACTGGAGACGGCTTCAGAGAGCAAGAGGCACAGGACCGAATAAGCTTTCACGATGGATAATGTGGGCAGGATAGTGTGGGAGCTTCCCCAAGCACAGGAGGGGACACAAACCTCTTGCTCAGTGTTTCCTAAAGTGATGGTTTCCACATTATAACTGGTTTGCGGGTGCTCCTGAGTCACTTGGGGTATCCGATGAGATTGACCAGCCCAAGATTTAGGGTGGAGAGAGGAGCAATAGGTTATCAGTTAGACACATGTTAGGAAATTCTCTTCGTCAAGACTTCTCTCACATATCTGGTAATGGGGTTTTCTTACCTTTTCCTTTTCACCTCATTGGTTCAGTACACTCAAGACATCACCTGAACCTGTAGATGCTCTCCTCCAACTCTTCTGTCCTTATTAAACTGCTTCATCTTTTGGTTCTTTGCCCTATCAGTGGTGTGTCAGCATGTCAGCTGGCACAAAGAGAGGAGGAAGCAGGTAAGCCATACAGGTCCGGGACAGGAGGGACAGGAACAATAGGAAGCAGGATTGTCATGTTTTGCTGAGATCTAGTTCTATCAAAACAAGCCTCCCCCTTTACTCTTTAAAACAAACAAAACAAAAACCAAAAAGATCCCCCCAATAACAAAACAAACCCAAATATTTTTGGGGTATGATGGCTCACAACTGTAATTCCAGCCCTTGGATGGTTAAGGAAGGGCGATGATGAATTACACACAGCTTGAGTTATATAGTGAGAGCCCAATTCTACCAACTGAAGAAATAAGACTACTTACAATGCTGTTACATTGTGGAAGGCAACGAGTAGATCAGATAACCCATTTTTATCTATAATTTCAAAGAACTGTAACATGGAAATCATCAAAGAAGTGGTCCAAGCCCGTGTTGGTGGAGAACTGACTGCTGTGGGGGATATTAAAAGATGACGGGGGCACCTGAGGCTTGGAGTTAAATCTGAGGGCACCGTGAGGGCTCCCAGTGAGAGGTTGGCCCTGTGACTCTTGGGCTGAACAGCACACTCAGGAAACACTGCAGAGAGTCGGGCTGAGGCAAAGCTGCCTCCTTGCCAGGTTCCACTTCCTCCCACTGGAAATGGAGAAGAGTTGACACGTAGAAAAGCTAACATTGTTCTCCTACTAGGCCCGTGGGATTTGACCAGTGAGCCACGTGGCACTGCGTGGGTACAGGATGGATACGTGGAGCAGCCTGAATCTTTTAAGAGACCTACACTCAGGTAAAGTCCGATCCTTGACTCCACCCTAATAAATGCATAGCAGAACCTTATTGCACAGAAGTGGTCGTGGCCTAACCACAGTTTTTGCTGAAGTACAGTTAGCGGGACAGTTACATTTGTCAGGGCTGTCACGAGAAGTCCTGGGCTGTGAGAGGTCAGCTGACTCTCTCCAAAGCACACACGGATTACATCCTTTGATTCTAGCATGACGTTTTCTCCAATGGTTCAGGACTTCCCAAAATGAGATTCCTCCCCACGATGAATCCTAAACTCTGGTTTCTTTGATCTCTGATCTTCAACCATATTAAATTTACAAGGTATGCACTGACAGGTGTTAGACACATCTGAGAACAAAGACACGGTCCTCACCCTACAAACGAGCAGAGACAAGTAGACACATCTATGTCCTTACCTCTACACAGATAGCATCTTTCCTGCCACCCAGGCATATGCCCATGGTCCCATATTGATGCCAGTGCCATCTGGAGTACCTCCTGCCTCTTCTCCATCAGTTCAATGTTTGTCTAACTCTGAAAGGTACCTCCCTAGAGTACCTCAACTTCCTGATAATGCAGAGTCATCGGGAATCCTTTGCTGTTTTTCATTTTGTGTTACATGGAGGACACCAGGAACTGGGTGCCACTCCCCCCCTGACACACTCAGATAAAGTGAAAAAAAAAAAGTCCTTTGAACTAAATGGACTGAAAGTAGAAATCTGTAAAGTCACCTTGTACTGGCTGGTTTGTGTGTCAACTTGACACAGCTGGAGTTATCACAGAGAAAGGAGCTTCAGTTGAGGAAATGCCTCCATGAGATAGATCCAGCTGTGGGGCATTTTCTTCGTTGGTGATCAAGAGGGAGAGCCCATTGTGGGTGGTGCCATCCCTGGGCTGGTAGTCTTGGGTTCTATAAGAAAGCAAGCTGAGCAAGCCAGGGGAAGCAAGCCTGCCACGGACCACCTCAGTAAGGTCTGGGGGGTCCCTGGAATGAGGGTCCTTGAAGCTAGGTGGGTAAGGACTCAGTGGTGACAAACAGAAGCAAACACAGAGGCAGTTAGAATCTGAGTGTATTTTGCAGCTCTCAAGCAGGGGATTTTATACATTAAAAAAAAACAAACATTACATCTCTTAGAAACTGTATCCGGTGAAATAATCACAAATACCAACAAAAATCATTTGGCACAGTAAAGCTCAAAAATCACCCAAGCATTACAACTCTGAAACTATGTATTCAGTGAATCACAAACAGAACAGGTCACATCATTGTAAATCATCAAAATATAACAATTCTAAAAGGATGTATTCAGTGGGGGCTGTCATCCAAGGCTAGTGGCATATTTCCAAGAGCAGGTTAATAAATCTTTAACGGTCAGTGCTCTTAACCGCTGAACTAACTCTCCAGCCCCATGGTCAATTATTATTTAACATCTAAGTGCCTGATTTTTTTTATAAATCTTCAATGTATAAATTTAAACTATTTAATTTAATTTAATTATTCTAATTAAGGCTTTCTTTACCATATATCCACCTCTGCTGACACACACATAGCCATATGAAATTTTATTACTGGGAAAGTTTTTATCATAATAGTTTTATAAATGATTTAGAAAGTAAAGCGTTGGTTTCCCTGGGGATAAGGTCATGTTAGTGGCCCCATCTCTAGGGATGGTTTCTTACCCATTATTCTCACTTAAGATCTTGGCCTAGGCTACCAGAAACATGTAAATAAAAAAAGGAATAAGAGAAAATGAAACAGATGGCCTACATGTTTCACACCATGGTGGGAATGTATGGTAGAGCAACACCATGAACCATATAGCAGACAGAATGAAAGGGATTTAGGATCCCACAATCCCCTTTAAGGATATGCCCCAGTGACCTAAAAACCTATTTAAGTTCCACCCTACCAGTAAGATCATCCTGGGAAGGAGTGTTTAAGAGAGTGGCCTTTCAAGAACATCCAAGCTTCATATTTGGGCATTGTGGTGCTTGCTTGTGGTACCAACCAGTTTCTCAGGGCACTGAGGTAAGAAGGCCACTTCCAACTGGAGATTTCTGAGTAGCCTGGACAACACAGTGAGATTCAGGCTCCTAAAAGTAAACAATAAGCTCCAAGCTGTAGCACACCTAAAAGAGAAATGGCATTTTCCAGGTGGCTCAACTGCTGAAGGGGTGGGGGTGTGTAACCATGTTAATTAGCAAAGGATGGTCCTTGAAGTGACTGTTGCTGGTGTCATTCAAATGCATGGACCAAGGATGACCATCACTGCATGGGTGGGCCAGTGGATCACTGGCATCTGGTAGGACCAAACTTTGGTGACCATGGCCACCACCCTGTGGCTTGCCTTGCAGCTTCTTATGGCTGTGAATGTTACAGACTAAATGTTTGTGCTTCCTTTCCCATACATAGATCATGAAACTGAATCCTCATTGAGATGGCTTTGGCTGTGGATGGCCCCTTGGGAGGGGATTAGATCATGGATCAATGGAATTAGTGTCCTTAGAGAAGGCACCCCAGAGAGTTCTCTTATGGCTCCTCTCATGGGGGGATGTGATCTATGATCCAAGAATCATGGCCCCATCAGACACTGAATCTGCAGGAGGCTTAATTTTATACTTCCCAGCCTTCAGATTTGTGAGAAATAGTTTATAAATCGCTAAGTCTTCAACACTGTTACAGCGGCCAAGACACTAAGCAGTCAAATCTAGGGCTCTCACAAGATTGAACATCTGGCCCCACTAAAGCAATCAGCCAGTGGTGGGTCCCTTGGCCACCATTAATCACTGAGGAAAATGATGTTTCAGGAAAAAAAAAACCTACCAGCAAGTTCTAGTTGGTGATACATAATCTTAGGACCAAAAATAAAGATCCAGGGAACATCAGGCATGATTACTGCTTGCTGGAGCTTTGTCATTTAGTTACCGGTGATGTTCAGTAAACCAAGTTGTCAAGGCTAGGGGGTATCTCAAGGGAAAACATAGGTAATGATCTTTGAGCAACCATACATTTTAAGTATATTTATTACAAGTGTGTTTGATGGACAGTTGTATTTCAAAAGCTAGTCCCCCCTCCCCCCAGAACTCATGTTAAAGCTGTGTGTTTTGAAACTCCAACAAGAGGCCATCTGAATAGTGGACACTAATGTAGTTGCCACTTTGCTGGTAGGTGGCTTGTTGATTTAAAGTGTGTGTGTGTGTGTGTGTGTGTGTGCATTTTCATGGCTTTTGTCACCTCCCACTTTTGTGGTGATGCATGCAAATTTTATTACTTATTTGGCCTTACATGTTTTTGGTTTTTTGTTTGTTTGTTTGTTTGTTTGATTGATTGTTTTTGGCCTTACATGTTTTATAGAGGTTCCTTTATACCATGCAGCCTCATTTGTTTGGTGTTTGCTTGTGTCACCTTGACCAATAATCTGGCCTTTGATGTCAGAGCTCTGAGCAGATTCAAAAATGTGTTCTCTAGTGCACAGGGGTAGGGGGAGACCAACACAGAGCTGCTGTGTGAGGTATCATAGGCTCTGGGTTAAGAAAGGAAAGTCACATTTGGTCACCTGATAATTCCCAAATATCTGTGTTTTCAGGTGCAGACAGAATCAGAAAGGATTGTGGAGAGTAAAAGAAACTAGAGTTTTCTACAATATCTACAATGTTCTAGATGGAAAAAAATAGTATCAGGCTGATGAAAATTGTTTTATCCTGTTATCTTGAGTGTGTTCACTGGTACACTCTTTCATTATCGACTAATTGAATATAAATACTATTAAAGGGTACAGGATTCATTTTTTATTTGAAAGAAAGGAGCTCAACTGGTATAGGAATCAGTCTGTGGAGAATTCCTGACACAAGCCAAGTCTCATGTGACAAGCACCTACATGCCATGAGCTAAATGTAAGATTGCTTGCTTTACAGAATATATTAGTTGCTATGTCCTTGCGATTAGTTCATTGCCAGTTCCAGAGCCCACGCAGGATACCTTGACGGAAGAGCTTCCTTTTCCATCCTAGCCAGTAGGCTTATGAGAGACATGCCAATGATAACACACACACACACACACACACACACACACACACACACACACACACACACAGAGAGAGAGAGAGAGAGAGAGAGAGAGAGAGAGAGAGAGGGAGAGGGAGAGGGAGAGAGAGAGAGAGAGAGAGAGAGAGAGAGAGAGAGAGAGCAAAAGGATAATTCTTAGGTCTCAAACAGTTAGAGATATTTGACAGTAGTTGGGGGATGAATTCAAAAGCATGCCACAATGCAGTAAGAAAGGCTAGGGTTTAATTGAGAATGTATTTGAACATGAAGACTTTTAATACAAACTTCACTAAACTTGAATGTGTATTTGAGAATAAACACTTAGGAAGCGATGCTGTTACTCGCCATTTCTTTTATCTTCTATTGTTATGATAAAAGAAACAGAAAAAAAAAACTGTCCCCAAAAATGTTACAATTAAACTGTCCAGCTAGGGAGATATTTTAGTTAGACTGCAGTTATCCAGGGCCTTGAGAGACAGCACAGTAGGTAAAGCGTGAGGTCCTGGGCTTGGCTCTCCAGCACTCAGGTGAAAGAGAGGAGCCACTGTGACACGGGTCTGTACCTCAGTCCTTTAAAAAGTGGGGGACAGAGACAGTAGTGTCACCAGAGCTCACTGGCTAGCCAACCTAGCTGAAGTGATGAGTTCCAGGTTCACTGAGAGACCATGTCTCAAAAATGGGGTGGATTGACTGGCTTTTGGTGTGTCTATGCTTACACTCACACAGTTATATGGAGACACATATATAACAGGCACTCTAGACAGTAAAAATAATTAAAAAAAATAATACAGCTGTCCGAGGCTTTCTCTCATGGAAGTCATTCCAGTTCCCCTCCACTCAGACAAAGAACTTGTACCCTGAACAGCTTGCCAGAACCTCATGTGTTCCCAGTTTCCCAGTTTCTGGGAGGGTCAGGTAAGCTGGACTCTTCTAGGGGAGGATGGTCTGCTTATGAGATGCAGCACCTTGGCAGGGCTGTGGTTGCTCTGGGTGGAAGAATGAACACCAACGTCTAGACTGCTTTACACACATTGTCCTCAACCTGTTCTGTGAGGAAGCTGGGGCTCTGGCTTGAACTGGGGATGAGGCAATACTTCTGACACATCTGTTAAGTGTGCCTCCGCAGATGCTAATATCCCTGCCATGTCTGCACCTTGGTGCTTTGAACCCCTGCATTTTCAGGTCCCCCAGCCCCTGCCTCTACCTGAACTGTCAACTCTATCAGCTCTAGGCCTTCGATTTCCATCTTGAAGACTTTGCTCTGGTTGGCCCCTGTGTCCCCAGTGGAGCCATATTGTCTTCTAGGATAGGAACAGAGATACATTCCCTCTAGACTCAGAGCTTCTGGAGGCTGGATTCTTGTTCTTCTCTCTAGAACAAGAGGAAAGGGTGAATGATAGGCGGGCAGGAGTTTTACCTGAAAAAGTGAAGGTGAGGTAAAAGCTGGCATTTGAGGTGAATTCTTTGAAGTTAAGAGTTTGCCAAACAGTCACCAGAAGTCATTAGATTAGGAGTTTTGTGGGGTCTGAAAGGTGATATCAAGACAGTCAGGTCAAGAGCAGTCTTAGGCTCAAGACTCCAGAAATGAAGAGAGCCTCTAAGTGTCCATCTCAGATGTCCCAGTCACATTTCAAGCCAAGAAGAAAGGCCATACCGAGGGCATTCCAGCCCTGGATCTTCATGTGGATTTTAGCTTGAAGTATCTTCACCCATAAAATACAGTATGGGAGAGTAAGAAATCCCTAGTTCAGGGGCCTGGGTACCAATTCTGGCCTCAAATCTTCTTGTCTGTTTCCATCACTTAAAAGAGGGCTCTTCTGATGGAAGGTCCACCAAGGCTTTCTTACCTAGTCAGGATGCTGACGGTAGCCTTGCCTATGAGTGTCAACCAAGTCTGATGGCCACAGTTCCAGCACTTCACCCATACTGTGAGTCCAGAAGTATTCCTGAGGGTATTGCTGTCTCTTTTGTGTCCTGATGTCATATTCCTAAACTGTCCCCAGCTTTTTGCACACTCTCTCAACCTCCTGACCTCCTCAAGAGGGCCTTTTCACTTCTGCTAACTATGGGTGATAGGCAACCTGGGGGCTAATGGGAAAGCTATCCCAACAAACCCAAGTTCTCCGTGACCATGGCCAATGGCTACCTGTGGGGTACAGCCTATTATTTCAGTTTAGCTTTTTTTTTTTTCTTTCACTGAAACTCTCATAGGAGAAAAGTCTTCAGACCTCCCATCTACAAAAGCTTGGCCTCATGTTTGTGGGGTCACTTCTGCCCCTTCTAAGGAACACTGGTGAGTCATTGGTCTTTTAGTCATGAGAACTCCTCAGTCAGATATTACCTCCCTAAGCAGGATTACTCATTTTATGTTAAAGTTGATAGCATTTATGTTTCAGTTCCTTTGGTGAATAGCAGAGCTCCTGAGATGCCAGCCATCCAGGCAATAGATACCTCAGTCTAATAACACTAACTGTTAAGTAGGAACGTGCCTACAGACTCCTGAACAAGGGCTAAGCTACCCCTGCTGCAAGAGTGCAAAAAACGTGGAAAAGAGTGCAGACTGGGAAAGCATCGTGATGTAGAGTTTTCAAAGTGATCTGGTGATCCCAGTGAAAGAGCAAGGAATCTTCCCACACAAACCCAGTGGCAGGGGCTTTAAGAAAGCCCAGGGAGGTCTGGGGAAGAGCATGGCCTCTGGAGATAGTGCTGTGGTCATGGGTTTGAGAAGTGAAACTAAGGGTTGAACAGTGGTGGGTTAACAGCTTTGCTTATGAGCTAAGGATATGGGACCAAATGGCATTAAGAGACTCCACCACACTAAGAATGTAAATTGCCTATGCACTGATTTTAGGTCATAGCATGAGAACTGGTGTGAGGTCATCTAGGTCTTACCCTCCATCTACCCTGGAACCAACAATGTGTTGAGTGAACAGGAAACCGCTGGCCGGGGTCCTAGAAGCAGGTGTTTCACAGCAGGCGAAGTAGAAATGCATCTACTACAACATAGCTGAATGATCTGGGCTCTGAAGTGGAGGTAACGAAGATTTCTAAAAAACTGTTTCTATTTTCTAAAGAACTGTTTCTATTTTGTGGAATAGTTTGAAGAATATTTGTATTAGCTCTTCTAGCTCTTGAAGGTCTGGTAAAATTTTGCACAAAAACCATCTGACCTTGTTTATTTGTTTGTTTGCTTGTTTGTTTTTGAGAGGGAGACTTTTAATGACTGCTTCTATTCCCTAAGTAGTTCTAGGTCATTTAGATTGTTTGCCTGATCTTGATTTAGCTTTGGTAAGTGGTAGCTATCAAGGAAATTGTCTATTTTTGTTTAGGTTTTACAATTTTGTGAAAGTCATTTCTGATTTTTTTAATTTGGATATTTTCTCTCTGCTTTTTAGTTAGTTTGGCTAAGGTTTTATCTATCATGTTAATTTCTTACAGAACCAACTCTTTGATTCATTGATTCTTTGTATTATTCTCTTCGTTTTTATTTTATTGATTTCAGGCCTGAGTTTGATTGGGTATGCCCACTCACCTTTTTGTTCTATAGCTTTCATGTGTGCTGTTAAGTCACTAGTATGAACTCTCACTAATTTCTTTATGAAGACACTTAGCACTGCGTTCATTGTGTCCCATAAGTTTGAGTATGCTGTACATTCATATTCATTGAATTCTAAGAAGTCTCCAGTTTCTTTCTTTTTTTCTTCCTTGACCCAGTTTTCAATGAGCAGAAAGTTGTTCAGTTTCCAGGAGTTTGTAAGTGTTCTGTTGTTTCTGTTGTTGTTAAAATCCAGCTTTAATTCATGGTGTTCTAATAAGATACACTTCCAACAAAAATTAATTGAAAGAAATGTAGAAGGACACTTTACACTCTTCAAAGAAAAGAGTTCATCAAGATGATGTCTCAGTTCTGAATATCTAGTCTCCAAATGCAAGGGCACGCACATTTGCAAAAGAAACATTATTAAAGCTTAAATCACTTACAGAAACCTACACATTAATAGTGGGAGACTTTAACACCCTCACCAATGGACAGATCATCCAAATAGAAACTAAACTGAGAAATAATGGAACTAACAAAAAATATGATTCAAATGGACCTAACAGATATCGACAGAACACTTCACTCAAGCACAAAAGAATATACCTTCTTCTCAGCACTTAATGGAATCTTCTCTAAAATTGACCATATACTTACTCACAAAGCGAGTCTCAACAGATACAAGAAAATTGAAATAACCCACTGTATTTTATCAAACCACCATGGAGTAAAGCTGGATTCTTCCTAGAATTCAGTGAAATAAATGTACAACATACCCAAACTTATGGGACACAATGAAAGCAGTGCTAAGAGGAAAGTTGATAACTCTAAGTGCCTTCCCAAAGAAATTAGTGAGAGTTCATACTTGGCAACGTAACAGCACATGTGAAAGCTATAGAACAAAAAGAAGGAAGCATACCCAAGAGTAGATGTCAAGAAAGAATCAAACTCCGGGCTGAAATCAATAAAATAAAAACAAAGAGAGCAATACAAAGAATCAATGAAACAAAGAGTTGGCTCTTTAAGAAAATCAACATGATAGATAAAACCTTAGCCAAGCTAACTAAAAAGGCAGAGAGAGAATATCCAAGTTTATATTAAAAAAAAATGAAAAGGGGGACGTAAGAACAGAAACAAAGGAAATACAATGAATCATTAGGTCTTATTGCAAAAACTTCTGCGACTCAAACTATTCCAGAAAATAGAAACAGAACAAACACTACCAATTTCATTTTACGAGGCCACAGTCACCCTGATACCTAACCCACACAAAGACCCAACAAAAAGAGAGAACTTCGGATAAATATCTCCCTTATGAATACTGGTGAAAAAATATTCAAAAATTTTTTTTGCAAGAACATATCAAAACGATAATCTTTCATGATCAAGTAAGCTTCATCCCAGACATGCAGGTATCATATGAAAATCCTTCAATGTAATTCATCATATAAACAAACTGAAAGAACAAAATCCCCACATCATCAGCCTTTGTCAAAATCCAACATTCCCTCATGATCAGTCTTGGAGACATCAAAGATGCAAAGCATCCCTTAATCACAATAAATGCAATATGCAGCAAGTCAATAGCCAATGTCAAAGTAAATGGTGGTTTCTCAGAAAATTGGGAATATTTCTACCTTAAAACCTAGCTATACCACTTCTGGGCTATACTCAAAAGAAGATCCACCATACCTCAAGGCACTTGGCCAACTATGTTCATAGCAGCTTTGTTTGTAATAGTCAGAAACTGGAAACAACCCAGATGCCCCTCAACTGAAGAATGGATACAGAAAATGTGGTGCATTTAAACAATGGAGTATTACTCGGCCATTAAAAACAATGACACCGTGCAATTTGCAGGCAAATAGAACAAACAAACAAACAAACAAACACCATCCTAAATGAAGTAACCCAAACCCAAAAGGACATACATGGTATGTACTCACTGATAAGTGGATATTAGCCATGAAGTACAGGATAGCCATGCTACAAACTACAGAACCAAAGAAGATAAGTAACGAGGAAGACAGACCCAAGGCGGGGGTTGGGGGAGGGTGGGGGTGATCTTGACACTCACTGAGAAGGGGAAATAGATTAGACAATCTGGGAGGGTGGAGGAAGGGAACTGTGTTGGGGAGGGTTGGGATGGGAACAGGAGGGATGAGGTTTAAAGAGACTGGAGGAGATACAACTGGATTAAGGAGTAGGCATCTCTGGAGTGAACTAGAAATTGAGGACAATGAAAACTCCCAGGAATCTACAAAGGTGACCCTAGCTAAGACTCCTAGCAATGGGAGATATGGAGCCTGAGTTGGCCATTTCCTATAACCAAGCAAGACGTCCAATGGAGGGATTGGGACACAAATCCAGCCACAAAACCTTAAACGCACAATTTGTCCTGTCTACAGATGTGCAGGGATAAAAGATGAAGCAGAATTTGAGGAAAGGGGCAACCAATGACTGGCCCAGGTTGAGACCCATTCCACCAAAGGGAGCTTTGAGATCTGCTTTACTTGCAGACAGAAACCTAGCATAAATGTCATCAGAGAGACTTCATCAAGTAACAGATGGAAACAGATGCAGACACCCACAGCCAGACATTAAATGGAACTTGGGGAATTCTGTGGAAGAGAGGGAAGGAGGCAGAGGGGTCAAGGATACCACAAGAAAACCTACAGCATCAACTAACCTGGGCCCATATGGGCTCATAGAGACTGATTTGTCATCCAGAGAGCATGTGTGGGATACACCTAGGCCCTCTGCACATATGTAACAGTTGTGCAGCTTGGTCTTCATGTGGGATTCCTAAAGTGGGAGCAGGGGCTATCTCTGACTATACTGCCTGCCTTTGGATTCCTTTCTCCTATCTAGGATGTCATGTTTAGCCTCAATAACAGAAGATGTGCCTAGTCTTATGCAACTTGGTATACCAAGGCTGGTTGATATTCATGAAAGGCCTTCCCTTGTCTTTGGAGAAGGGGAGGTGGAGTGGATGGGGAGGAAGTGAGGTGAGAGGGAGGGAATGGAAGGAGAGGATGGGGCAGCATAGATTGGGATGTAAAGTAAATTAATATCATCATCGTCATCACCACCACCACCATCCTCATTGAGAAAATTAAAAACAAACAAACAACTCAGGTCAGAATCCTGAAGTTTGAACCAACACCAGCTACTGAGTCATATTGAACCAAACTGTCTTCTTGTCTCCCATGGGATCATCACTGCTGGTTGACAAGGTGAAAGAGATGTCCCTGCTCCACCCTCCTGAACCCCCTAAGACAGGAGGCTCTTGGGCTGGATAAGCATGACTGAAGCCTACCAGGGCAACTTCTTCCATGAGGCCCATAGTCAGGACTGACAAATAACCCACATACGGTTCCTGCGCAGAGCCAGACCTTACACAGCATCTAGGCTCTGCAGGCCTTGGTGGGACATGCTCTTTCCTTCCCTTGCTAGCTCCTTTCCCCTCACTAGCACAAAGAACAAGTGATGCTCACAGATGTTCAGAGCGTCAGAATTTACGTCTCCTCATCAGGGTTATCATAGTAATGCTGAGGCCAACATACATAATTCTGCATCATATTAGACAACAAACAAACAAATAAATAAAAAACAGAAAACAAAACAAAAAACAAAAACAAAAAAAGAGTGGCATTTTAACTGAGCAACTGTCAACTCCAGAGGATCAGCGTAAAGAAGAGAGCTAGTTAACAACATCTGCCTGCAGTCAGGATGCCAGGCCTAGAATACTAGTTCCCTTATTCAATGGCCATGATTCGGTTTAAATCCATGAGATGAAACCTTCTGTGCCCATTTCTCATCAGTAGACAAGGCATCTTGGCATCTCCATATACAGCTGCTATAGAGGACTAAGTGAGGTAATTCATGTGAAGCGGGACATGTGACGTGTCAGAGGACAACTTTGATGTCTCTTACTGTTTAACTTAAATTTTATGAATGCTTCACTTACGACATGTGCCAAGAGTACCTGTGCCAGGTGTAGAGTAATCAGGTTGCCCGGGGGAACGAGGTGTGGCTCGTGGGCACCCTTGACTCCTTGGCAGCCTCACAGACAACTCCCAAATCTATAAGAGTATTAAAGTCACTTCAGTTACCTGCTTCAGTCTCTTTCAAAGTAAACTGTTGTGCTCTGGGGCTTGGGTTGGGGGCACTAGTTCAAATCAGAGATGAACTAGGGATGGTCTGTTTGCCTGTGTAGGAAGCCAGGTCTGAGAGTGGCTTATCACAAGAACAACAACTCTTGGTGTTCCCATTCCTATTTGGAGTAGAAAAAGCCTGGGTGACTCAGAACTGCTTTAGAACTCCTCCTCCTGTCAGACTCAGGTTACAGCCCAAGTTGGCCTCAAAGTTGTGATCTTCGTGCCTCTTCATTCCTGTGTAGGGATTAGAAGCATGGACCACCTCACTCAGCTTGATGAATCATCTTCTAAGAAGAAAAATGTTTCTTGCCTTTTAAAGTAGCAACTGCCATTTTTAAGTTCAATCATAATATTTTACTGATTTACTCTTATTTGTAATTTAATTATAATATATTTAAAATGAACTCTTATGTATAAATAAACTTATCTACTCCTCTGTGTGTGTTTGTGTGTATGTGCACGTGTGATTGTCATGGTGTGCACATGACAACTTTTATATGTCTTATTCTTTAAATTGTATGCATATGGATGTTTTGTCTGCATGTATGTTTGTGTACTACATATGTGGTGCCTGCAGTGTCCAGAAGAAGGCATTGGACTCCCTGGGACTAGAATTACAGATAGTTGTGAGCAGTTAGATAGGTGCTCCTTCCAATCCTTTATATCCTTCTGTTCTCTTCTAACATGGGAGTTGGTTTTCCCCTTCTCTTATGTGGGTCTCAGGGATCAAAATCAGGTGGTCAGAGTTGATGGCAAGAACCTGCCTGGTCAGCTCAGTGTTTTTAAATTACGCAACGGCACACATAGAGATATCATTGCTGTGATAACATGGCCTTCTTCTGGAAAATCCACTGGAAGGAACAGCTCAAGGTATCTACAACGAACTCTTTGAATGAACAGGAGTATACTCTAAAATAATGATGTAAGTCCAATACTGTCAACTTGGTCATTTGTCATCATTGGTATGTGCCAGACTTATCTGTAGGAAATATAAACACTACAATGTTCTGACAGGTGTTACCAGGTGTGAATTTTCAGCTCTGTCATAACTACACGAGATCACAATGGCATATTCTATCCACAATTGACCTCAATGCTATTATGAGATGTACAACTGTATCTTTTATAGAAATACACCCCCACGCTGTCCATTTGTTTAAATCATTACATGCCTCCCAGGCACACTAGAATCAATACCAACTATCAATCACATACTTGGGCCGTCTTTCATCATCTGTCACTTTCTGTAACAGCGTCTGCCATTCTCAAGTGACATGCAGGATTGTGAAGACTTCAATGAAATCCAAAGCAAAGTGCAACCATGGGTTTGGTGTGTGATATAGCGCACACAAATCAGCGCATGTGACACAGGAGACTTGTAGGACTTACACATAAGCCTGGGAGGCAGAGGAGAACAGTTGCCAGCAGAGGAAACTGGCCAGTGAGATTTGGCAGGCATGTAGGTGACTCAGTCAACAGCTCCCACTTTTCCTTACTTGCCTCTAAACTCAAGCTGGGAAGACTGAAACCTCTTTTCCTGGTCTCCCTGCAGCTGGCTGAAACCAGAATGCCAGCGTTCAAGTCCAGTGTTGCCTCCTACTAGCTATGTGACCCTGAGACATTCATATCACCTCAGTTTGCAGATCTTCGAAGTAACTGCATAGCATGTCCTGAGGATTAAGTGACTTATCTGTTTTTCCTGTTCTCACACTCGTTCTGTTGTGCAGTAAGTGCACAGTCATCGTAAACAGGAGCCAAGGACTCATGACTGGCAGCTATGGACTGTTTATTTGGAATAAGATATTATTCCTGAAGTTTACTCTGGAAGCCAGCCAGGCAGGCCAAAGCCTAGAAGTCCACAAGCTCTATGTCACCCAGCCATCCTTGGCCGGGGAGAAAGATATCAACACTCAGATTGGTGAATTCCAAGGTTATCAGCCCTGCCACTCAAACAAGGCTAGTCCAGGGCCAATGATAGTTTAGACATTCTTTCCTTCCTTTTCTGATACCCTTCTATTTTCTTACACTTGGTTTTCTCAGCTCTGGATCTGCTCACACAGGGTTGTGGTTCATGCTCCTTTCCGCTCTGTAATGTTGATCCACAACTGGAGCATGTAATCTTAGTCAGTTAAGTCCTGCCGTTATCAGAGTCTTAGCACTGGTCCAGCCATGCCTGTATGTTTCTACTGAAAATTTTCATATTTGGGGTGCAGGGGGGCTCTGAGTCAGATTATTCTTTTGGGCAAGAAGTTTATTAGGAGAGTTATTTACATCACAGACAGACAGACAGACAAATAGACTGCAGGAAGGCTGGGCTTCTGAGGAGAGTTCAGGGCTATGTGGCAGAATGGCGGTTCCTTCTTACAGATTTCAGGGTAAGCAGGGGGATTTGATGCTACTTGGTTGACGAGTTGCCCGTAGTATGTGCCTGCAGCCAGGCTGTTGCTGAATCAACTGTTGAATGTGGGAGGGCCAGATTCCAGAGAAATAAGTTACTTTGTGTCTTAGTCAGGGTTTCTATTCCTGCACAAACATCATGACCAAGAAGCAAGTTGGGGAGGAAAGGGTTTATTCGGCTTATACTTCCATACTGCTGTTCATCACCAAGGAAGTCAGGACTGGAACTCAAGCAGGTCAGGAAGCAAGAGCTGATGCAGAGGCCATGGAGGGATGTTCTTTACTGGCTTGCCTCACCTGGCTTGCTCAGTCTGCTCTCTTATAGAACCCAAGACCACCAGCCCAGAGATGGTCCCACCCACAAGGGGCCTTTCCCCCTTGATCACTAATTGAGAAAATGCCTTATAGTTGGATCTCATGGAGGCATTTCCTCAACTGAAGCTCCTTTCTCTGTGATAACTCCAGCTGTGTCAAGTTGACACAAAACTAGCCAGTACACTTTGGAACTTATTAATCAAATTACTGTACGTTGAGGAATTGTCACAACCCAATCAAAATGGAAACGCTTTACAAAATGGCGTGGCCGTGGCTAACACCTACTGTTAGGTTTAGTGTTCAATACTCGCTCTCCCTTAGTTAGTCTGGGGTGGTGGGAGCTAGAGCAATGGCTCAGCAGGTGAGGCCCAGTACTACTCTTGCAGACGACCTAGGTTTGGGGCCCAGCATTCACAGCCACTTGGAGCTCCAGCTTCAGGGTATCATCAGACACCCCCTGCTGGCCTCAATGGCACAGAAGTCAGGTCCACACACAGTCACACATCCATACACATAATTCAAAAGGGAAAATCTTGTTTTAAAACCCAGTCTTTCCAGTCTTCTTGAGAGGTACCCAAGTGTTTCCCAGTCTGTGTTCTCCTAACAGTGCGTCAGTTTTCCCACTCCCTACCACGGACTCCTTAGAGATCCACCAGGCTTTTGTTCTATGAAAGACAGCCTGGATGAAAAACAGGGTGCTCTTTTGAAGTTACTTTTGGTCTCATGAGCATGGCGGGACTATTTACCGCACTGGCTAGCAAACGCACAAAATGTTCACGTCAAATGCAGAAAATGTTTCTGTAATCATAATAATTTCCTGTCCTCCTCAACTTGGTTCATCTAATCTATAATCATTTTTCAAATCATTTTCAAACGATGACGATGATGACAAAGAACTCAGTCACAGCCAGGTTTTTAAAGATTTTATTTTACGGACTCCCATCTTGGAGAGTAGATACCCACTATGTGAAACTTATAAAATAGAGCGTTCTCACTTTCAGCAAGCTGACTCAGTAAGTCACGTGGAACATCTGACTTTAGTGGAAAATGCATTTTTCTAAGGCTGCATGGATAGAAAGGGCGTGGCGTTGCCTTGGTGCCTTGGTGACATGACTCCATGCCACTCCCTGCAGTGGTTTTGTCTGGTTCTGTGATAGTTTGACAAGATTGTTCAACTTACACCGTTTAACTGAACAGTTAATCAAAATGTGATCTTAATCTAGAATATTTTAAGCAGGTCAGGGCTGTGTTTTCTATAGGTAAGAGGTGTGGAGGACACAGCCCAGATGAAGAAACTGAGGCTGTAACAGGCAGCCCTGGTGGGGGCCAAAAAATGTAGAGATGCTGCCTTGAGGCAAATTTTTAAGCAAGGGCAAAGGACATTTAGATGACTGTTGTCCATTGTAACAACTTTCTTTCGAATATCTCCAAATTTGCTTCCAGTTTTCTGTCCCTGACTCCTTGGGACCTCTCTCTCACACTATCCTAAACTAAGGAGAATTTGTCAATCAACTTAAACAGTGAGTCAGTAAAGAACAAAGAACTTTATTGGAGTCTTAGGACTGAAGGG
The DNA here is from genome assembly GCF_000001635.26 of Mus musculus. Classification (NCBI taxonomy): domain Eukaryota; kingdom Metazoa; phylum Chordata; class Mammalia; order Rodentia; family Muridae; genus Mus; species Mus musculus. The sequence goes on along the minus strand of NC_000069.6, from coordinate 68,762,628 downwards.
CTGTAAGACAGATTGGGACTTATGCGGGGTGTTGGGGAGGAGAACTTAATTAGACAAGGTTATTTAAGGAGAAACTTATTGAAGTTGGAAAGGAATGGCAAGTCTACAAGGGGTACAAGATTGGTGAGAGATAACAATAAGTGCTTCTGTGCTCAGTAGAGCACCGGGAAGGCCAGTCTGATAGGGAGCTGATGTGCCTCTTAACACAAGGAACACAAACTCATTATCTGGATGCCTGTAGGCAAAGTGGGGAAAGCTCCCAGGCCAAGCAGAGCAGGAGATATGCATAAATCCTGCTTCTTAGGGGAGCCTCCTGCCTCCACGTGGCTTTCTTTTGTTTGCGTGGTTTTGTTTATGAGCTAAATTATCTCAGGTAGTCCAAGCTGACCTTGAATGTCACATCTGCTTGTCCCTCCAGCTCCCCGAGGGCTGGGATCCCAGGTGTGCAGCTGGTGCTGGCCTCCTGTTTCTCTTCAGACAGAGCTTCCTTCCACTTTCTTGTTAACATTCAGCCCCGTTCTCTTCCCGGTGCTGTGGCACATGGCATCTGAGATGACAGGGTCACACTCTGGGCAAAGACCTAGACAAATTTCAGAACAGAGTTGAAGAGGCAGTGGGGGTGGGGGTGGGGGTGGGGTGGGGGTGGGGTGAAATGGAGGGCGGGCAAGTGAGTAAAGGAAACAGGTTGTGTTCAGACTATTGTGGGAGGGGAAGTTTGCCTGGCATGAAGGTCAAAGTCTCTCATCAGGGGGCCTCCCTTTAAACCTTTCGGGTGAGGAGTCAGTAAAGTGACCCGACAGCTGGTATTGAGTTGTCCCTGGGAAGTCTATGTCAGTCAGTTCAGGGGAAGTCTGTGTCGGTCAGCTCAACTAGATCCTTGTTTGGGAGAGAAAGCAGGAAACAGCTGAACTAACAATTCACCAGAGAGAGAACTGGAAGGGAGGGTCTGTGCCTGGCGCTTCCACAGATAAACAAGGGATCGCTCTGAATCTTATGAAATCATATTGGGAAGGCTGGTCCTTTATCGAAGTCCTGCTAGCACCAAAGGCTGCAGAATTTCAGGAAACAAGGAAGTCCAATATTATCAGAGAGTCTAATTTATAGGACTCAACTCCAGTATGAAGGAAGGATGTCGCAGATCCTGGGAGATGCTGCCCTTCGCGCCTTCATGGCAGTTAACGGCTCTATTTGCTGCACTGGGCAAGCCCTGTTACCGCATGGGAACAGTGGGTGCCAGAGTAGTCAGGAAAGCAGGAGCTCACCCAAGGCAAGAGTTGCCCCTCAGTCTCACATGTGGGGGTGTGGGCCTGTGGTAGAGGGAGCCGAGAAAGTGGAAAAGTTGACTTCTAAGTGAAATCTAGTCTTATTTTTTTTTTTAAACTAAAAATATGACCGGACTAAGTAGTGATTTCATTATGACAAGTAAAATCCACTCTAAAAGTAGAAGCTGGGGCTGGGGCTGGGGCTGGGGCTGGGGCTGGGGCTGGGGCTGGGGCTGGGGCTGGGGCTGGGGCTGGGGCAAAGCTCTTGCCTAGCATGTGTGAAGGCTCTGGGATTCAGGTTCTCAAGACCCACATAGAAAGCTGGGCGAATGTGACAGCCTGCTTGTGAATCCTGGCTTCTGGAGGTGGAGACAGTATCCCAGAGCCAGCTGGTGCAGTGAGAAACCCTTCAGTATATGATGGTGGAGAGAGGTCTAGGAAGCCACTCAACATCAGCTTCTGGCCTCTACACGCCTGGGCATGTAGGTCCACCTATACACACATACAAATGAGTACACACACACACACCACACATATACATAGATTTTCAAAACAATACAAAAACACAAATAAACAAAAACAAGAACAAATATTGCTTGATGTTTAAGTGAGTTTTAGAAAAACATTTGCTGAAAAAGATTTGTGAGTGTGGCTATTTATTGGTTTAGACCAAGCCCCTGTTCTAGATCTGACAGCCTAATGCAATTGTTTATCCAACCTTCTATGAAACCAGGTACAAGAGTGAAAGGAAGCGAATTTTCAAAGAGGAAGTTAGCTTTCACCCCGAAAGGTGGTGCCTTCTCTGCTTTAACGTTTATAAGGAATGTGAGTCTGAAACAACCAATCTACTTTTTGTTTTTTGTTTCTGTTTTCTTCAGCCCTTCCCTGTCTGCAAAGCCAACCTCCTCCAATCAACAAAACACCTAACCCGTTGTATAAAAAGTATTGTCTGATACTACTTTGCGATTAAAAATGGATGTAAATGAAAGGAAATGTGATGTGATTTCGTCATTAGACGCTGTCTTAGTTACTATTCCTTGCTGTGAAGAGACACCATGACCAAGGCAACATATAAAGGACAGCATCCAGTCGGTAGTACTGGAGGAGTGGCTGAGATCTCACATCCTCATCCACAAGCAGGAGGCGTACGGAGAGAGCAAGACTGGACCTAGCATGGACTTTTGAAACCCCAAAGCCCACTCTCAGTGACATACCTCCCCCTAGAAGGCCACATCTCCTAATCCTTCCTAACAGCCCATCAGCTGGAAACCAGTTGCTGAAGAGGCTTTGTAGAAATTAACGTTCATCCTATCTCTGGGCATCCATAATTTGACTTTTATTTTTCTCTATAAATGAGAGGGGAGGTAGCTCAGTGAGTTAAAAGCAGTTGTTGTTTACAATTGTAAATACATGAGCATAACCTTGTCGCTGAAAAACAAAACAAATTAAAAGCTATTCAAATATACCAGCCTATGGGGGCCGTTCTTATTCAAAACACCATAGACAGCCATCAAGAAAACAGGAGACCACCAACTTGCAAACTGCAATGTAGCTATATTTTCTAGTTATAGCCTACAGATATAACTTCATTCCTTCCACGTGAGGAAGGCCCTGCAGCAGATATTCCATGTCACGAGAGGAGATCGATGACAGAGGGGTGAAGCGTATCACGAGGGTCACCCAGCTGGTAAGTTTCATAGCCCAAGTTGGAAGGCAGCAATCTGTGAGTACAGCTGCTCCTGTGGCTTCCGGCACAGCCCTGGCCAGATCTCCTCTTCTATGAATAGGGAAATGGGATCGCCTGCCTTTCCTTCTGCAGCTCCAGCATTCTGGGCAGCTTCTCTAATGCAATTTGCAATTCCAAGGAAGACTCGAGCAAGCTTGGGAGCTCTCCCCCAGCTCAGTTTAGAAAGTAAGCTTGCACTCACTCCCAAGACAGTTGGCTGACTTGTTTTTTAAGCTCCTGTCTCCTTCTGGTGCAGAATCTAAAATGACAATTGAGACCTTAAGAGAAAAGATGGCAAAAAGACCAAAAGAAGGAAAAAGATTATTTTTATTGGGTTGATGGCCAAGGAACAAGGCAAAGCAATTGTAAACAACAACTGCTTCTACCTCTTCTCTCATTTATAAGAAAGATGAAAGTCAAATTGTGAATGACCAGGGATAGGATAAATTCTAATTTCTACAAAAGTCTCTTCAGCCATCACAGGTGACAGATTCTGTCAGGGCTCAGGTCCTGACAGAACCCTACAGAAAGGAGCCATGACACACTGAGAACTTTGGGCAGACAACATTGAAAGGCCTTAGAGAAAAAGTCTTTCTGACACCCCTTGTCCTGACACCCCTATCCTGTTTCCTGTCTCCTTCTCCCAAAATGGATCACAGAGAACACACACAAACACACACACACACACACACACACACACACACACACACACACACACACTGTTTCACACTAGAAAGTCACCCTCCCCTCCACTCCCTCCTTCAGAAGACTCACTCTAGTGATCTCTGCCCAGCACATGTGCCAAGGAGACTCTGAAGCCCTGAGCCTTGCAGGCCACACCTTTCACCCAGTGTCATTTCCACTTGAAGTCTGTTTTTCATTGACTTCAGACATAAACATAGACTTCTTCTGAGTCCAGAGGTTATCTCTCTGAGGGTGTGATCAAATACATTTGTTTTGTTTTTGTCTTGCTAACTTGTATTTTGCTGTAGAAGTGTTGACCTCACATGACCCCTTTGAGGGGTAGAGATAGGTACCACATCTGCTTCAACTCTAAGCTAGTTATTTAATTTATTCCTGGATTCTCAAAAAAAAAAAAAAAAAAAAAAAAAACAATCAACTCTAAAACCAAACTGTTTTTGTAGTTGTTGTTGTTTTGTCTTTGATTTTTTTTTTTTTCTACACGGGTGTTTGTTTTGTAGCCCAGGCCAGCTTTGAACTCATAACCCTGGTACCTCTGTTTTTGAGGGTTGAAAACCCAACTTGTTATACTTTGTGATGTTTGAATAAAAGAGTTGATTAAGCCATTGCTGATATCAGTCAGAAAGAAAGGACTAGGCTCTGGGATAAATTCCCACAAGTGCTGGCAGCAGGCTAGGTGGCAGTTGGAAAATATTCATCAGGCCAGAGATATGAATGTAGTATCTGTATGGGCATGTCTACGGGCAGCAGGGTAGGAGAAAGAGATTGGAATATGCTGTCTCCCTCCATTGCTATTCAGATTACTTTTTGAGACAGGATCTCTCACTGACCCTGGAGCTCATGGATTTGGTCAGATAAAGCCAGTGATGGGGGGCGGGGGGTTGGGTGGGGGGGAAGGGTGGGGGTTGGGCCATTCAAGTAGATCAGTCTTCTTTTCTTTTTCTTTTTAAATGAGAAATATGGATGTAGGTGTCAATTCCCTCTAATTTGGCAACATAAGACTTAACAGGAAGTACCTGGAAAAGACCTTTCCAACGGGGCCATAAGGTATTATTATGGAGATACCTTTTTCATGAAACCACAGACTTGCTTGAGCTGGGGAGGGTAACACTATCCTCGCCACTGTAAAGAAATTATTTTTACCACAGAATAGATTTCCCTAGCATCTTTAGTAAGTTCTCGACATACATAAGAATCCTCTGGTTGCTAAACTGTCTACAGCTACAGGGACATACACCTCGGTCTTCCTATTACAACGTCAAAGAGTGAAAAACCTACATTCTCAAAGAGGTGTTCCATCATCGGTGTTGAAGGTGTCCACACGGCTTGGGAAGGTCTTTAATGTCGCAGAGATATAGTGCTGACAATGTCTGCAAAGCTTGGGAGGCACTGGTCCTGAAGACTTCTATAAAGCTTTGGAAGTTCTTAATGTCTCAACACCATGGTTTCTCTGTTAGTTACTTTGGTTTAGTTTTGAAAGGATGAATAAGAACACTATTGGCCTCATCATCAGGGGCCAAAGAGACAGCTTAACTTGCAAAGCACTTGCTCACAGCCTGAGTTCAATTTCTGGGTATCCTGTCAAAGGCAGAAGTAGAGAAGCAACTCTATAAAGTGTCCTCTGACATGCACGGATGTACTTGACACACATGGCACCCCTTCTACACCATATCACATACTCAGTAAGAAAAACAATAAAAACTTAGCTGGGCATGGTGACACATGGCTTTAATCTCAGCATTCGGAAGGCAGAGGCAGGCAGATATCTGTGAGTTCAAGACCAGCCTGGTCTACCTAGAGAGTTACAGGTCAATGCCAGGACTACAGCTCCAGGGAGAAGTTGTCTATCATCTGAAGCAAGGGGAATGAACCCGAGTTCCACAACAGCATGGTCTCAGTCTCAGTGTTCAATGTCTAAGAAAACCTAGAAATAGTTTTACCAGCCTATCACACCAAATTCCCCCTAAGAGCTTCTACTTCCTCCAATGTTTTCATGGCTGTGTCTTAGCTATTGTTCTATTCCTGTGAAGGGACACTGTAACCAAAGCAGCTTACAAGAGAGAGGGGATTCCCTTATAGTTTCAGAGGATTCGTCTACTATCATCACGGTGGGGAGCATGGTGATAGACAGGCATGATGCTGGAACAGTAGTTGAGAGCTTACATATTATCTGCAAGTTGGAAAAAGAGAGGAGGTGGGGTAGGAAAAAGGAGAGAAGAAAGCCTGGGTCTTGCATGGGCTTTTGGGACCTGGAAGTGCACCACCAGTGACACACCTCCTCCAACAAGGCCACACCTCCTAATCCTTCTCAAACAGTTCCACCAACTAAGGACCAAGCATTCAAATATATGAGCCTATGGGGGCCAATCTCAAAGTACCACACTGTCCAACCCTGAGCTTTTTGTCCTGTGCCTCTTTTGGAATATCCAGTCATTTCATTTTATTTGGAATAACGTTTCCTTCCTTCCCTCTGCAGATCTCTATCTTTCGTAGCTTCCTTGATGAAGTGCAGTTCTCTGCAGCAGATTACTTTACTCACTTTTGATTTTAGTTCCTGCACAGTAACTTCTGGTATTGTTGGCCAGTGTTCTACTGACGCCATTTAATAAAGTTTAAACGTGTGTTCTTTATTTTTTTGAAATACTTTTTTTTCTATAAACTTGGTCATTAAAAAGGCTTATAAATAAAAAAAAAATCACAGTCTGAAACGAACCAGACCCACAGTCAACCCAGCTCACGAACTGTACAGTCAGAATCACCATTCTGAGGCACTGAAGACTCACATTGGATTTTACATTTTCTATTTTAATGATTCCTATGTCACTTTATGCACTTTATGCCCCTTCTTATACCAAAATTTTTGACTGGCAAAAGGGAATTATTATTACTATCGGAACCAAATATATTTATATTTTTAAAAAATATATACAAGCAACATGTCAAAGTATATAATTTTTTTTGCTTGGTATGTGGGAAGGTGGCTTAGTATATGTAGAATTTATATAACATGAGAAGCTGAATTTGAGTCTCAAGAACTCATATAGAGCCAAATACAGTCTCACTCACCTGTAATGCCAGTGCTCCTAAGGTGAGATGGGAGCCGGAATAGGAGATATCCCAGAACTCACGGCCTACTTAGTATACACACTGACAAACAAACGACAAAGAAACTGTCTTAAACAAAGTACAAAGCAAGGACTAGAACTGAAGGCTGTCCTCTAACTCCAATAAGCCATGGCGTGCGCATTGGCCTACATTTATAGACATGAACACACACACACACACACACACACACAGACACTATATACACACACACACCCTTCAAACACACATCATATACATACTAATAAACAAGTAAACTTTTGCTAAATCACTTAAATTTTAGTATGTTAGCTGTTTAAAAATTATTCCTATCATATACATACAAGCATCATTAAATGGAGTCAGAAAATTGTATCATTATATTTATATGCATATATGTGCACACATGCATACACACATATGTGTATAATTAAAGAAAAATGAGCACAACTTTGAGAGGGAATGAGGGTGGATATGAGAGGGCTTGGACGGAGAAAGGGGGAGAGGGAGGAAGTTATGTAATTATTTTTCATTAAAAAGTTTTTCCCAATTAAAACTTATTCACAAGTAATTAGTATCTATTGTTTAATTTAATATATACCATGCTAATATTTCAAGTTATTAAGACAAGTGTCTGCATGCGTATACATATATACTTGTGTCGTTGTGTGTGTCAGAGTATATGTGTGTGTGCAGGGTCCAGAGAAGCTTAAGGCTCTGTTCCTCTGGTGATAGCCACCTTAATGTGTGAGACAGGGTCAATCACTGGCACTGGAAAGTAAGCTCTACATATTAGATGAGGCTGCCATTCTGGGATCCTCCCATAGACACTCTTAATCCTGAATGCTTAGCCTTAGTATTATGTCTCACTATCCATAACATGTGACTGTTGTCATGGCACAAAGGAATATTAACACACACTATACAGGAAAGGACAACTCCACTGGAAATTCCTCGGTGGCTGCCCAGCTGTGTACCTTGCTACTCATAGCTAGGGCCATGCACTCACTCCTCCAGAACTTTCTGTTGTGTCACTGTTCTGATGTTAATTATATTGCAGTAGAACTTTTCCTAGGGAAGGAGCCACAACATGTTTACTCGTGCTAGAGAGGGAACCCATGACACACAAAATACGGACACCACAAAAGTCCAACTTAGTGAGCCAGGAGTTTAACTGGGATTACTTGTCAGGGTCCAGCCTCGACACAGGATCAGAATTCTCAACTTGAAGCAGGGATAACTGGAAGGTGCATAATAAATACAGAGCTGCCTCAGCCTCAGCAGCAGCGGTCGCCATCTTGGTTCCGGGACTCAGCAGAACTTAGGAAATTAGCCTGAACAGGTGAGAGGGTGCGCCAGAGAACCGGACAGCTTCTGGGACAGGCGGAAGCACAGAGCTGCTGAGGCAGCACCCTTGGCGGGCCGCAGACAGCCGGCCACCGTCCGGACCAGAGGACAGGTGTCCGCCTGGCTTGGGAGGCGGCCTCAGCCTCAGCAGCAGCGGTCGCCATCTTGGTTCCGGGACTCAGCAGAACTTAGGAAATTAGCCTGAACAGGTGAGAGGGTGCGCCAGAGAACCGGACAGCTTCTGGGACAGGCGGAAGCACAGAGCTGCTGAGGCAGCACCCTTGGCGGGCCGCAGACAGCCGGCCACCGTCCGGACCAGAGGACAGGTGTCCTCCTGGCTTGGGAGGCAGCCTCAGCCTCAGCAGCAGCGGTCGCCATCTTGATTCCGGGACTCCCTGGAAATTAGGAATTTAGTCTGCACAGGTGAGAATCTGCACCACAGAAGCTGACAGCTTCTGGGAACTGCCAAAGCAACACAGCTTCTGAGAAAGGCCCTGTTTTGGGCCTTCTTCTTCGACCAGGAGGAGGTCCAAAAACAAGATATCTGCGCACCTTCCCTGTAAGAGAGCTTGCCAGCAGAGAGTGCTCTGAGCACTGAAACTCAGAGGAGAGAATCTGTCTCCCAGGTCTTCTGAGAGACGGTAACAGAATCACCAGAAGAACAATCTCTAAACAGAGTCAACTATAACTACTAACTCCAGAGATTACCAGATGGCGAAAGGTAAACGTAGGAATCTTACTAACAGGAACCAAGACCACTCACCATCATCAGAACCCAGCACTCCCACTTCGTCCAGTCCAGGACACCCCAACACACCTGAAAACCTAGACCTAGATTTAAAAGCATATCTCATGATGATGGTAAAGGACATCAAGAAGGACTTTAATAAATCACTTAAAGAAATACAGGAGAACACTGCTAAAGAGTTACAAGTCCTTAGAGAAAAACAGAAAAACACAATCAAACAGGTAGAAGTCCTTACAGAAAAAGAGGAAAAAACATACACACAGGTGATGGAAATGAACAAAACCATACTAGACCTAAAAAGGGAAGTAGACACAATAAAGAAAACTCAAAGTGAGGCAACACTGGAGATAGAAACCCTAGGAAAGAAATCTGGAACTCTTACACGCATTCGCGCGACCGGCCAGGAAGAACGCAACAAACCGGAATCTTCTGCGGCAAAAGCTTTATTGCTTACATCTTCAGGAGCAAGAGAGCAAGAGCCAGAGCAAGAGCAAGAGAGAGCAAGAAAGCAAGAAAAAGAACAAGAACAAGAAAGCAAGAGAAAGAATGGCAAAACCCCGTCCCTTTTAAGGAGAATTATCCTCCGCCTAGGACGTATTACTCCCTGATTGGCTGCAGCCCATCGGCTCAGTTGTCATCACGAGAAAGGCAGAACACATGGAGGGAAAACTGCCCCTGCACGTGTGCAGATTATGTTTACCACTTAGAACACAGCTGTCAGCGCCATCTTATAATGGCAAATGTGAGGGCGGCTCCCAACATGGAACCATAGATTTGAGCATCAGCAACAGAATACAAGAGATGGAAGAGAGAATCTCAGGTGCAGAAGATTCCATAGAGAACATCGGCACAACAATCAAAGAAAATGGAAAATGCAAAAAGATCCTAACTCAAAATATCCAGGAAATCCAGGACACAATGAGAAGACCAAACCTACGGATAATAGGAGTGGATGAGAATGAAGATTTTCAACTCAAAGGACCAGCAAACATCTTCAACAAAATTATTGAAGAAAACTTTCCAAATCTAAAGAAAGAGATGCCTATGAACATACAAGAAGCCTACAGAACTCCAAATAGACTGGACCAGAAAAGAAATTCCTCCCGACACATAATAATCAGAACAACAAATGCACTAAATAAAGATAGAATACTAAAAGCAGTAAGGGAAAAAGGTCAAGTAACATATAAAGGCAAGCCTATCAGAATTACACCAGATTTTTCACCAGAGACTATGAAAGCCAGAAGAGCCTGGACAAATGTTATACAGACACTAAGAGAACACAAATTCCAGCCCAGGCTACTATACCCAGCCAAACTCTCAATTACCATAGATGGAGAAACCAAAGTATTCCACGACAAAACCAAATTCACACATTATCTCTCCACGAATCCAGCCCTTGAAAGGATAATAACAGAAAAAAACCAATACAAGAACGGGAACAACGCCCTAGAAAAAACAGGAAGGTAATCCCTCAACAAACCTAAAAGAAGACAGCCACAAGAACAGAATGCCAACTTTAACAACAAAAATAACAGGAAGCAACAATTACTTTTCCTTAATATCTCTTAACATCAATGGTCTCAACTCCCCAATAAAAAGACATAGACTAACAAACTGGCTACACAAACAAGACCCAACATTTTGCTGCTTACAGGAAACACATCTCAGAGAAAAAGATAGACACTACCTCAGAATGAAAGGCTGGAAAACAATTTTCCAAGCAAATGGTATGAAGAAACAAACTGGAGTAGCCATCCTAATATCTGATAAGATTGACTTCGAACCCAAAGTCATCAAAAAAGACAAGGATGGGCACTTCGTTCTCATCAAAGGTAAAATCCTCCAAGAGGAACTCTCAATTCTGAATATCTATGCTCCAAATACAAGGGCAGCCACATTCATTAAAGAAACTTTAGTAAAGCTCAAAGCACACATTGCACCTCACACAATAATAGTGGGAGACTTCAACACACCACTTTCACCAATGGACAGATCATGGAAACAGAAACTAAACAGGGACACACTGAAACTAACAGAAGTGATGAAACAAATGGATCTGACAGATATCTACAGAACATTTTATCCTAAAACAAAAGGATATACCTTCTTCTCAGCACCTCATGGTACCTTCTCCAAAATTGACCACATAATAGGTCACAAAACAGGCCTCAACAGATTCAAAAATATTGAAATTGTCCCATGTATCCTATCAGATCACCATGCACTAAGGCTGATCTTCAATAACAAAAAAAATAATAGAAAGCCAACACTCACGTGGAAACTGAACAACACTCTTCTCAATGATACCTTGGTCAAGGAAGGAATAAAGAAAGAAATTAAAGACTTTTTAGAGTTTAATGAAAATGAAGCCACAACGTACCCAAACCTTTGGGACACAATGAAAGCATTTCTAAGAGGGAAACTCATAGCTCTGAGTGCCTCCAAGAAGAAACGGGAGAGAGCACATACTAGCAGCTTGACAACACATCTAAAAGCTCTAGAAAAAAAAGGAAGCAAATTCACCCAAGAGGAGTAGATGGCAGGAAATAATCAAACTCAGGGGTGAAATCAACCAAGTGGAAACAAGAAGAACTATTCAAAGAATTAACCAAATGAGGAGTTGGTTCTTTGAGAAAATCAACAAGATAGATAAACCCTTAGCTAGACTCACTAGAGGGCACAGGGACAAAATCCTAATTAACAAAATCAGAACTGAAAAGGGAGACATAACAACAGATCCTGAAGAAATCCAAAACACCATCAGATCCTTCTACAAAAGGCTATACTCAACAAAACTGGAAAACCTGGACGAAATGGACAAATTTCTGGACAGATACCAGGTACCAAAGTTGAATCAGGATCAAGTTGACCTTATAAACAGTCCCATATCCCCTAAAGAAATAGAAGCAGTTATAAATAGTCTCCCAGCCAAAAAAAGCCCAGAACCAGACGGGTTTAGTGCAGAGTTCTATCAGACCTTCAAAGAAGATCTAATTCCAGTTCTGCACAAACTTTTTCACAAGATAGAAGTAGAAGGTACTCTACCCAACTCATTTTATGAAGCCACTATTACTCTGATACCTAAACCACAGAAAGATCCAACAAAGATAGAGAACTTCAGACCAATTTCTCTTATGAATATCGATGCAAAAATCCTCAATAAAATTCTCGCTAACCGAATCCAAAAACACATTAAAGCAATCATCCATCCTGACCAAGTAGGTTTTATTCCAGGGATGCAGGGATGGTTTAATATACGAAAATCCATCAATGTAATCCATTATATAAACAAACTCAAAGACAAAAACCACATGATCATCTCGTTAGATGCAGAAAAAGCATTTGACAAGATCCAAAACCCATTCATGATAAAAGTTCTGGAAAGATCGGGAATTCAAGGCCCATACCTAAACATGATAAAAGCAATCTACAGCAAACCAGTAGCCAACATCAAACTAAATGGAGAGAAGCTGGAAGCAATCCCACTAAAATCAGGGACTAGACAAGGCTGCCCACTTTCTCCCTACCTTTTCAACATAGTACTTGAAGTATTAGCCAGAGCAATTCGACAACAAAAGGAGATCAAGGGGATACAAATTGGAAAAGAGGAAGTCAAAATATCACTTTTTGCAGATGATATGATAGTATATATAAGTGACCCCAAAAATTCCACCAGAGAACTCCTAAACCTGATAAACAGCTTCAGTGAAGTAGCTGGATATAAAATAAACTCAAACAAGTCAATGGCCTTTCTCTATACAAAGAATAAACAGGCTGAGAAAGAAATTAGGGAAACAACACCCTTCTCAATAGTCACAAATAATATTAAATATCTCGGCGTGACTCTAACTAAGGAAGTGAAAGATCTGTATGATAAAAACTTCAAGTCTCTGAAGAAAGAAATTAAAGAAGATCTCAGAAGATGGAAGGATCTCCCATGCTCATGGATTGGCAGGATCAACATTGTAAAAATGGCTATCTTGCCAAAAGCAATCTACAGATTCAATGCAATCCCCATCAAAATTCCAACTCAATTCTTCAACGAATTAGAAGGAGCAATTTGCAAATTCATCTGGAATAACAATAAACCTAGGATAGCAAAAACTCTTCTCAAGGATAAAAGAACCTCTGGTGGAATCACCATGCCTGACCTAAAGCTTTACTACAGAGCAATTGTGATAAAAACTGCATGGTACTGGTATAGAGACAGACAAGTAGACCAATGGAATAGAATTGAAGACCCAGAAATGAACCCACACACCTATGGTCATTTGATCTTCGACAAGGGAACTAAAACCATCCAGTGGAAGAAAGACAGCATTTTCAACAATTGGTGCTGGCACAACTGGTTGTTATCATGTAGAAGAATGCGAATCGATCCATACTTATCTCCTTGTACTAAGGTCAAATCTAAGTGGATCAAGGAACTTCACTTAAAACCAGAGACACTGAAACTTATAGAGGAGAAAGTGGGGAAAAGCCTTGAAGATACGGGCACAGGGGAAAAATTCCTGAACAGAACAGCAATGGCTTGTGCTGTAAGATCGAGAATTGACAAATGGGACCTAATGAAACTCCAAAGTTTCTGCAAGGCAAAAGACACCGTCAATAAGACAAAAAGACCACCAACAGATTGGGAAAGGATCTTTACCTATCCTAAATCAGATAGGGGACTAATATCCAACATATATAAAGAACTCAAGAAGGTGGACTTCAGAAAATCAAATAACCCCATTAAAAATGGGGCTCAGAACTGAACAAAGAATTCTCACCTGAGGAATACCGAATGGCAGAGAAGCACCTGAAAAAAATGTTCAACATCCTTAATCATCAGGGAAATGCAAATCAAAACAACCCTGAGAGTCTACCTCACACCAGTCAGAATGGCTAAGATCAAAAATTCAGGTGAGAGCAGATGCTGGCGTGGATGTGGAGAAAGAGGAACACTCCTCCATTGTTGGTGGGATTGTAGGCTTGTACAACCTTCTGGAAATCAGTCTGGCGGTTCCTCCGAAAATTGGACATAGCACTACCGGAGGATCCAGCAATACCTCTCCTGGGCATATATCCAGAAGATGCCCCAACTGGTAAGAAGGACACATGCTCCACTATGTTCATAGCAGCCTTATTTATAATAGCCAGAAGCTGGAAAGAACCCAGATGCCCCCCAACAGAGGAATGGATACAGAAAATGTGGTACATCTACACAATGGAGTACTACTCAGCTATTAAAAAGAATGAATTTATGAAATTCCTAGCCAAATGGATGGACCTGGAGGGCATCATCCTGAGTGAGGTAACACATTCACAAAGGAACTCACACAATATGTACTCACTGATAAGTGGATATTAGCCCAAAACCTAGGATACCCAAGATATAAGATACAATTTCCTAAACACATGAAACTCAAGAAAAATGAAGACTGAAGTGTGGACACTATGCCCCTCCTTAGAAGTGGGAACAAAACACCCTTGGAAGGAGTTACAGAGACAAAGTTTGGAGCTGAGATGAAAGGATGGACCATGTAGAGACTGCCATATCCAGGGATCCACCCCATAATCAGCATCCAAACGCTGACACCATTGCATACACTAGCAAGATTTTATTGAAAGGACCCAGATGTAGTTGTCTCTTGTGAGACTATGCCGGGGCCTAGCAAACACAGAAGTGGATGCTCACAGTCAGCTAATGGATGGATCACAGGGCTCCCAATGGAGGAGCTAGAGAAAGTACCCAAGGAGCTAAAGGGATCTGCAACCCTATAGGTGGAACAACATTATGAACTAACAAGTACCCCGGAGCTCTTGACTCTAGCTGCATATGTATCAAAACATGGCCTAGTTGGCTATCACTGGAAAGAGAGGCCCATTGGACACGCAAAATTTATATGCCCCAGTACAGGGGAACGCCAGGGCCAAAAAGGGGGAGTGGGTGGGTAGGGGAGTGGGGGTGGGTGGGTATGGGGGACTTTTGGTATAGCATTGGAAATGTAAATGAGCTAAATACCTAATAAAAAATTAAAAAAAAATAAATACAGAGCCAACGTTTTGGGTACAAGCTGACAGGCAAATGTCCAAGGCTCAAACTTTCTCTCTCTTCTCTCTCGTTCTTGGCTTTCTCTCTTGCTCATTCGCTCGCAGCTTGAGGCTGCACACACTCTGCATTCTCTTGTGCTCTCTGCTTTTCTCCTGTGCCCTTTTCTTTTCGTGGACTCTCACGCTCATACACACCACTGTGCATTCCCCTTTCACTCCCTCACGCTCTCTCCATACACATCTCACATACAAACCACATTCACTCTCCTTCCACTCACACACACACTCTTCACACACATCTCTCTCACACATACACCACATGCACTCTTCTTTCACACACATACACACACACTGTCCATACACACCTCACATACTCTCTCCATTCACTCTTCACATTCTCTCTCCACTCACTCTTCATGTGTTCTTCTGTTGCTCTCTCTCTCTCTCTTTCATTCACTCTCCACTTTCACCTCACATACTCCTCACTCGCTCTCTACTCGCTCTCTTGACTTTCTCTTGCCCCAGTCTTTTATTGATACTCCAAAAGCAAGTAGAAAAAAGACATTGTACAATCACTGCCAAATCAAATTCAAAATAATAACCATGTCCCACAAAGAATCAAGAATTACAATTGTTCCCCAAAGTTTCAAGCTTCCCTATTCCCAGGCCTGTAGCTAAAGTAATAATAATTGCAAACTTATCATTATTTAAACTTTAACTTTGACTTATTATACTGCAGAGCTCAGAGCTCCGAAGTCAGCTACTTGCATTTTCTTGTGAAGCTCTAATGGTAAAGGACGTGGGCAAAGCTGCCAGGCAGTGGCCAGAAAGAATCAAGTTAACCCTTAACTCAGTAGTTCTGCTAGCTTTCTGCTTCTGCACACTGCACATAATGACTCTCCTAAGAGTCCCAGTGTTTTTGACTTAGCTTTACTAATATATAATTTTATGTATTCTATACTTTCTTATCCAGGAACCACTCTCAAATGTTGTGCAAAACTTATTTCATAACTTCAATAGTTATTTTCTTTCTTGGGATTCCAATATTGGCTCTATTTCATTTTCTAGTAATTTCTTCAAACTTTCTTTGCAAGTCAAGCGTTAATCTGGAACTACCATTGTGCAGTTATTGCATTGTTTCCAAGATGAGAGCACACAGCATGCACCTGGGCCATTAGGACTGTGCTGTGCTGTGCTGTGCTGTGTGTGCTGTGCTGTGCTGTGCTCTGCTGTGCTGTGCTGTGCTGTGTGTGCTGTGCTGTGCTGTGCTGTGCTGTGCTGTGCTGTGCTGTGCTGTGCTATGTGTGCTGTGCTGTGCTGCGCTGTGCTGTGCTGTGCTGTGCTGTGCTGTGTGTGCTGGGCTGTGTGTGCTGTGCTGTGCTGTGCTGTGCTGCACTGCGCTGCGCTGTGCTGTGCTGTGCTGTGCTGTGCTGTGCTGTGCCCCATGCCTCAATTTTAATTGCTTAAGAATCATTACATCAAGGAACATCCAGTTTCACAGAATTCACCAGAGCAGAAGGAGAAAGAAGTAAGAAAGTCAGATAAAATAGAATAATTATGCACACCAAGGCCAACTGAAAAGCAGTCACACACAAATGAAATCTCTACAGCCATTGTCCAGGGCTAAGGTTAGAAGAAATGGGAACAACTGTTTTTTGTTTGTTTGTTTTGTTTGTTTGTTTGTTTGTTTGTTTTTTTACAAAGAGCTGCTGTGGGCTTTTGAGATGTCTCCATCCCAGCCTGCTGCAGGCAGTCCCTAATTTCAGATGGTGGTTCCCCTGGAGGGATGTGTCTTCTACTTCTCAGATGCCATCCTTTTCTACAAGGAGCTGCCGAATGCTTCTGAGATGTCTCCATCCTGGCCTATTGCAGGCAGTACCTGTCATTGTATGCTGTCCCCAACAATTACTTACAGGAATATGGGTGAGAGTTTATTTACAGCAGCAGAAATGACTCAAAGACAGCTGAATCACTAAAGCCCACCCCAGCATGGGTGACAGCTCACAAAGCTGGAAACCTGGAGCATACTGCACAGCCTGCAGGCAGCTCCTGTATGAGAGTGTCCTTTCCAGGTGCCTTGGTTGGTCTAACCTTCTTCCAGGTAGCTTGGCTGGTTTCTGCTTGTTCCAGTCAGCTAGTCTGCCCCAGGGCCTTTTTTTGTAGCTGACTTGTTGAGAAGGACTCTCAACTTTTGTTACTTACAATGGCAGGGAGGGGCTTAGTGAATCTAGTCAGTTTCAGGGACTTCCGAAGCTGTTTTGAGTTGTTTGCCTTCCTGCTCAAAGAGCTTTCCTAGAGGATAGAATGTTTCAATCTTGGAGGAAACTGTTATTTAACACGACACAGGTCCGCATGCTCACCCCTCAAAAGCCCCTCTCAGTCTACTTCAAGGATGCCGCCCTGGAAGATGAAGCATAATATTGTTCTCAAGCACTCTGTCTCAGGAAACTCAAAGCTGCCAAGAGTAGATAGATGAAGGGGAGGGAAGGGCAGGGGCAGAGTCGGAAGGCTACATGCCAGGTGTGATACCAGTCAGAACTGACTGTCATGTTCTTCTCAACTTTGTAGCTAACCTTGACTTCCTGGGGCTAGTAATAAGAATACTAGTCACATAAGGTTTTGTGCTTTGTGTCAGTCAATATGCAGAATTAACGAATATGGATGGGCATTCAAAATTGGGCTGTTACAAGAAGGTGACTCGTAGTTCTGCATTCAGTAAATCTATAGAATGTTTGTAACCTTTTCCCTAAAAATGTTGATTGTCTTTTTAAATTTTAAACTTAATTTTTTATATGTACAGATGTTTTATCTGCATGTATATCTATGCACTACATGCATTTAGTTTGTGCAGAGGCCAGAAGAGGGTGTTGGATCCCTTGGAACTGGAGTTACCGATGGTTGTTAGCTGCTCCGTGGGTGTTGGGACTCTAACCTGGATCCTCTGGAAAAGCAGTCAGTGCTAACTGCTGAGCCATCTTTCCAGACCCAGGAGAAGTTATGTAGCAGTTAATATCTTAGTCATTTAGGTGCAGTTTCTCTTTAGGGGGTAATAGACTAACAAAGGGGAACTTGGAAATTAGTGCCCACTACAGACTTTAGAAAGGTTATCCAATTTTGATTTTTAAAAATGTGCACAAGTCGGCCTAATAATAGTCACATATGGCACCAGCTGGTATTCCAGAAAGGGGGAATTGGGAAAGCTTTCTTTTTAAACTCACCACAAGTTAGAAGAGTTGCGAACAGTCAAGCCAGCCCAGGAACCACCAGTGCTAAATGTTAGTTAAATCCAAATTGTGATTGCACCAAAGTGCCACTAGATGTCACTGTGAATCAAAATTATTTTAGACAAAAATATGTCAAACCAACTAAAAGGGTTGATTCACTACATGTGGTTCTCTCACAAATACATCAGTTTAGAGCATTCTCTTTACCCTACTTGA
The DNA here is from genome assembly GCF_000001635.26 of Mus musculus. Lineage (NCBI taxonomy): Eukaryota > Metazoa > Chordata > Mammalia > Rodentia > Muridae > Mus > Mus musculus. Next base: position 68,744,283 of record NC_000069.6, on the reverse strand, counting down.
AGGCATCACTACCATAGCTCACTGGTTTTTCCAGGTTGGTTTTTATGCCACAGAAGTCAAAGCACCCATGTACCAGGTGACTAAAAACAGAAGGCCCAAGAGTCCAGTCTGAGATGCTGGTGAGCTGCAGATCAGAGAGGAGGTTGCTTGGCCAGGCCTGATGAATGCTAAATGATAGTTGCTCTACTCAGCCCTGAGAGCATCATGCCCAGATCTGCTTCTTGGACAACTAGATCCTAGATTCTACTGCTGACACCATAGTGTTCAACAAACCCCTGAAGACTGAGGGAGCCCAGAGGCAGAATGCAAACGGTACAGAGATCTGGGGAATGGAGTAATTGGTTACAGCGATCCTGCGTTCTCTGTTGAGAAGGGAAGATTGCAGGTGACGGGAGTGGAGCTTCGGGAAGAGATGGGGTGTAAGGACATTTTTGATCCTGGGTGGATTGGGGATATGGACTTTGAGATAAGGTTTTTCACGTAGACTGAAGAGCATGACATGACCTGCAGTGTTAACTGTTTAATCTCCTGAGCTTTCCTCCCTCCATCTTAGACCTTTCTAATTAAATTTAGGACATCTCAGAAATTTCCTTTATCACACTAGTAATTAGATATAATGATGATGATGATAAAGAAAAATGGTGTTTTAAAATGAGCAGTTCTTAAAATGGAGGTGTCTTATTCTCCCTTGGTTCCCAGTGAGGCTTTGACAGCTCGCTGCTGTGACTCTCCCGAGTCACTCCACCCACGGATTCCATTTTTCTTTTTTTCCTTTTTACTACAGGAATTTCATTTTTTTTCCCCTATAGTTTGTGATTAGAAGCTCAGAAGGTTGCACATCCGGGAAGACAGCCAAAAAAATGTCAACTTCTGAAAAAAACAAAAGCCATCAGGATGAAAAGCATGACACAAACTGATTTCTGAGGAAATAACACTGAAATGATAATTGGTAAGTGGGAAGTGAGTTTAAACCAAAGCAGCACCTCTCAAAATGAGTGGGAATAGGAACCCTCTAGAAAGAAAGAGAGTTGTGTGGGGAAGATAGCGTCTCCAAATAGTGGGTGAAAAAATGTCAGGACGTGTCTGCTTATTGCAGGAGTCCTCATGTGTGTGTGTGTGTGTGTGCATGCATGCATGTGTGTATGTGTGCATGTGTGTGCATGTGTGTGTGTGAATGCATGGGCCAGAAGTTGATATCGGCTGTCTTTCATACATTCTGTGAAGAGCTATTTGTTTATTCGTTGACTTGTTTGAGACAGGGTCTGTCACTTAATCTGAAGCTCTCCAGTTAGGCAAGACTAGCTGCGCCCTGAGCTCCAGAGATTCTCCCACTCCTCTGGTTGCCAGTGTGTGCTACCACACCAGCTTTTAAAACTGGGATTCTGTAGATCTGTGCTGAGATGATCACTCTTTCCCAGCATGCACCTTACCAGCTGAGCCATCTCCTAGCCCCTCGGAATTTTTGGAGTGTGAGCGTTCATTTCCTCTCTGACAGGAGCACCTAGCTCTCCGGTGTTTGCACCAGCAGAGGCTGCTGAGAATTTCCACTGGAAAGACTGAGACAGTAAGGGTTCTGACTAAAACCTCTGGCTAAATCAACCTGAGCCTCCTCCTGGTGTGCTGGGGTGAAAGTGTCTTAATTTCTTTTCTGTTGCTATGATAAAGTACCTTGAGAAAATCAACTTATGGGAGAAAGTTTGACTCATAGATTAGGTTATAGTCTGTCATAGGTTAAGTGACAGAGGCAAGAGTTTGGGGGAACTGGCCACATCTCATCCACAGCCAAGGCCAGAGCCCAGCGAGTTAATGCACGCATGCTGGTGTGCAGGCCACCTCTCACGTTTACTTAGTCAAGAACCCACATTTGGGTTCCTCAAGCCACACTGGTCATCTTGGTTTTGGGAAGGCTTGCAATAAACAGTTGCTACCTGTTGTGAGCATTTGCTAGCCTCCAGTAAAGTTATGATTCCAGGGCCATGTCTGGGAAGTGGATTTGTGTCCGTTAGCAGTTACGTTTCTTTCTAAACAGAGGCCTGTACATGAACCACACGGGAGGCATAGATTACACTGTAGATTATCAAGTCTCACATTTGACCCTAGCAGAAAGGCATGAGCAAGGAAGATTAACTCCAGCTTCCTGTGCGGATGTGGCGGTGTTGCCTGCCAGGAGGCCAGATCTGGTAGCCTCCATACAGCTGACAACTGCAGAGACAGCCAGTCCTCATTCATGATGTATTTTCTGCCGTCAGTGAACCAAGTAACCTTAGGACCAGGGAGATGAATGCCACAGAGATCTTGTCTGACAGTTCACGGTGAGTTTTAGGCAGGATTGTTGGAGACAGAGGAATTGGGTCTGGCAGCAAGGCAGCAAGATTTAGGATTTAATAAAGCCAGAAGCTGAGTTAGGGCTTCTATGAGGAGGATCTGTTATTTGTGAATTCAGATGTCAGAAAAGCATTAAGGTTAAAGGTATCTAGCACCTAGTGTGGTAAACATAGTGATTCCTTCTCCCAGTGTTGGCTTGGGAGCTTCTTTGATTGAGTGGGTGACTGAAGCCAATGCTTAGGGTCACAGGAGTCATCCCTGAGCATTGCAATGCTCTTTCTTCCTCTCCTCCTCCTCTTCCACTTCCCCCTCTCCTCCTCCTCTTCCTCCTCCTCCTCCTCGATTTATTTATTTATTGTATATACAGCATTCTGACTGCAGGTCAGAAGGGGGCACCGGATTCCATTATAGATGGTTTTGAGCCACCATGTAGGTGTTGGGAATTGAACACAGAACCTCTGGAAGAGCAGCCAGTGCTCTTAACCTCTGAGCTATCTCTCCAGTCCCATCTTTCTTTTTTTCTGAGCATGCAAATGGAAGGGTTTCCTTAAGTCTGACAAAGTCAAGGTAGGGTTGGTGGTTAGGGCATGTCTGAGGGTTGTAGGGCCTTTTCTACAAGAGAGTCAGCTTAGAGGTTTATCTTCAGGGTCAAATGAGAACTTCATATGACGTGTCATCTGAGTCCTGGCTAGGGGATGCAGATGCAAATAGCACCCTGTCACTTCCAGAATGGCATGCTTACTGGCAGAGGTGCCAATGTCTATCTAAGAGCTTTTTTTGTTTCTAGGTGTTTGTCTCTGGAATCAATACCTGTCCCAAGAATTTTGCCTCATGGGAAGATATTTAACCTTGTTTCCTTATCTGGGCTACAGATGAGAGGATCATTTACCCATTGAAGGAAGATACTACTGATAACAGGCTATAAAGGGGAAGGACCCTTTGCCCAGGCCAAATAGATGGTGGTTGTCTCAGAAACCTTGGGGCAGGATAGTCAGCTATGAGTAACTTGAGAATTTGGGTTGTGTTACTCGAAAGCAAGCTGGAGACAGGAAGTACTGAGATACAGAAAAAAACATCATTTGGGTCCAGGACTGTAACCAGGAATCCCTGTGGGCATCTCTCAAGGGGGTACAGGGGTTTGGTGTTTGCTACAACAGGGTATGCAGGGACCACAGTCTGATGGATGAACCTAAGGTCTTATACCAATTGGTATATACCAGTAGGCTTTTCACACTAGAGTTTGAGCATGTTGGAAGGGGAATTATAGAGGCTGAGTGGGCTGATGGCCAAAGACTTAGAAATAAGAGGCTGTGGTCCTCTGGACATGAGGGAGTGCTTCAATCACTAAGGAGAGGAGTTAAAGCTTTCAAAAAAATTCTGAGTTGCAAGCAGTGGAGGAAAGAACATTTTGGGAAACAGAAGGGTCTAAACTAGTAAGGTTCAAGGTTCAAGGACTGAGTTCCACCTTGTCATTTGAGACAGTGTCTTTCACTAAGCCTGGAGCTCAGCAGTTTGCCCAGTGCTTATGTGGGTACTGAGAATCTGAAGTCAAGTCTTCATGTTTTCATGGCAAACGTTTTACCTACGGAGTCTTCTCCCTGGCCCAAGCCTGTGGTTTTGATGGCAATGCTAGAGCAGAGGGTGGGTAAGATATCTTTCTCTAGAGTGGGATGGGGCAGATGGCTAACTCTGAGGGCTAACATGTAACATGTGCTTTGCTAAGAAGCATGCCAGAAATGTGATGTGTTCCTACTGTAGTTTCCTATTGATTGCAGGGAGGAGTACTCTTGAAACATGAACCCAGGGAGGAGGACTCCTGAAACATGAACCCAGGGAAGAGTACTCTTGAAACATGAACCCAGGGAGGAGGACTCCTGAAACATGAACCCAGGGAGGAGGACTCCTGAAATATGAACCCAGGGAGGAGGACTCCTGAAACATGAACTCAGGGAGGAGGACTCCTGAAATATGAACCCAGGGAGGAGGACTCCTGAAACATGAACCCAGGGAGGAGGACTCCTGTAACATGAACCCAGGGAGGAGGACTCCGGAAATATGAACCCAGTGAAGAGGACTCCGGAAACATGAACCCAGTGAAGAGGACTCCGGAAACATGAACTCAGGGAGGAGGACTCCTGTAACATGAACCCAGGGAGAAGGACTCCTGAAATATGAACCCAGGGAGGAGGACTCCTGAAACATGAACCCAGGGAGGAGGACTCCGGCAACATGAGCCCAGGGAGGAGGACTCCTGTAACATGAACCCAGGGAGGAGGACTCCTGTAACATGAACCCAGGGAGGAGGACTGTTATTAGACGCGTTCTCACGACCGGCCAGGAAAGACGCAACAGACCAGAATCTTCTGCGGCAAAGCTTTATTCTTACATCTTCAGGAGCCAGGGTGCAGGAAGCAAGAGAGCAAGAAGCAAGAGAGAGAGAAAACGAAACCCCGTCCCTTTTTAAGGAGAATTCTCCTTCGCCTCGGACGTGTCACTCCTTGATTGGCTGCAGCCCATCGGCCGAGTTGACGTCACGGGGAAGGCAGAGCACAAGTAGTCATAAGATACCCTTGGCACATGCGCAGATTATTTGTTTACCACTTAGAACACAGCTGTCGGCGCCATCTTGTAACGGCGAATGTGGGGGCGGCTCCCAACATCTCCCCCTTTTCTTTTAATAAGAGCAAATAGGCCACCCATATTAATGAGAGTGGAGATAGAGGTCAAATCCCCAGTGTGTAGGTAAAGGAGCCATGTACAGGATTAGCTCTTAGGCTCACAGGCTTTTACCCAGAGCAACCCTGACCTGCTCCCGTGTCGTTTTGCCTGGGGGAAGGGAACTAGGACACTGAACCTTCATGAAAGATGACATGTCTCCCTAGAATAGGCTCATATATGCCGCAGAGCCTTTCCATTGCAGTGCTTAGCCTTGCAACTCTCTCGGGCTGCTGAAGCACACTCACTCTATCCCGTGCAATGAGTCTAGCCTCATGGGATATAAGAGCTGAGTGGCCAGCGACCTATTGCCTAAGCATAGATATATCAGGGGAAGCTCCATGTTCTAGTCCTGCAAGCGCCTGGGCAATAACCACCTTGTCTCTCCTAGTTTGGGCCTTAAGCTTACAGACCAATCAAAGAAGCAACACTAATCCACAGCAAAGTGTATCTCCAAATAATATTAATCCCACCCATTTTTTAAAGAAAGAAAATGCTGAGGAGATCCAATTGGGTAATCCTTTGGTCAGGGACAGGTCCAAGCGCGTGGAGTTGACCTGAAGTCTCAATTCCCGAAGGATCTGTTCAAATTCAGCCATCCAATTCTGTAACATATACTGAAAAAGACTTTTTGACAAATTAGCTGCCCTAGTAAATTTAACATACTGAATGGAAATAACACACAATCCCGGAAACTTTTGTTTACACCCCAGCTGAGCTATTTGCCATAATACATCTAGTTGTATCTGGACAAGATCTATGAGTTGATTAACCAGCATGAGACCTCTCTGTATCTTGACATTAGCTGAGGCCTGTTCATCTATGACTGTAGTCACTGAGGCTGACAAAGTGTTAATGGTGTCAGTCATCTGGACCTGTCCAGACAGAGCCAAGGCTGTCTGAATTAAGGCCAAACCCAGTTCCCAGTTAGTGGTAAAAAAGCAAGAGAATACTTGAGCATTATACATCACCGTCATTGGGAGTGGAAATGTCGACATTATCCCCCAACGCTGCTCTCTTTTTATTATTGACGCCCTGGACATCACCAAGACGAGGGACATCAGTATTCCCTTGGTCAGTCTGGATTTTTCGGGTGAGTCTTTCTGGTATCCAAAATGGGTTGTTTTCATTCTGTGGGAAAACACAGATAGCTCCCCTGGATCTTATCAAAATAGGATCCGGGCCATACCATTTATTATCAAGGACATTTTTCCATTTAACCATCTCATTGGGCCTATCTGGCTCTGTACAATGACGTTCAGCCGCAGTATGGCCATGAGCATCAATATTTAAAAAATTGAGTGTAAAGAGTGCCATAGACACCGACACTCTTGGTGCTCGGGGTACAGTCTCCTCAAAAGTTCCCCTCTTCTGTTTTATAAGATAGGCTTTGAGGGTGCGATGCGCACGCTCAACAATACCCTGTCCTTGAGGGTTGTATGGAAGTCCAGTCAGGTGGGTCACGTCCATCTGACGGCAGAACTGCTGGAATTTTTGAGACGTATAAGCTGGTCCATTATCAGTCTTAAGGAGTCTGGGTTTCCCCCAAGCACTCCATGCCTCAAGACAATGTTGAATCACATGTGAGGCTTTTTCTCCGGTTAACGGAGAGGCAAACATGATGTCAGAACATGTGTCAATGGACACATGGAGATATTGAAGTTTTCCAAAGGAAGAAACATGTGTAACATCCATTTGCCAGACCTGTAGAGGTCGAATACCGCGTGGGTTAATTCCCACATGAGGAACTGGCAAGAACTCACAGCAGCTTTGACATTGAGTAACAATGTCACGGGCTTCTTTTCTTGTCAGGGAGAAACGACTGCGTAATGTTTCAGCCGTCACATGAAAATTGTTATGAAAATTTCTTGCAGCCTCTACTGGGGATGATAGGGCAGCAGCCACCACTTTAGTGGCCTTATCTGCCAAATCATTTCCCAGAGCCATGGGGCCAGGTAGGCCTGAATGGGCTCTAACATGAGTAATATAAACAGGAGATCTTCTAGATAACAAAACTAATTGTATCTGCTGAAAAATATTGGCAACTCTACTGGAAGGCTTAATCACTCCAGCCACTTCTAAAAGATTTACTGCATTAACCACATAACAGGAATCTGACACAATATTAAGGGGTTCTAAAAAGGTTTTTAAAACTTCTAAAACCACTAAACATTCTACCACTTGAGGTGAATTTTCATTATATTGTTTGGATACCACTTTACCATTAGCCACATAGGCACCTATGCCAGTTTTTGATCCATCAGTATATACCACAATCCCATTTTTAAGTGGGTTTCTTACTGTTATTTGTGGAAACACAACAGATTGATTTTGGGCAAACTGTAAGATTGGATGCTTTGGATAATGGTTATCTATTTTTCCTGAAAAGGAGGTAACTAAAACTGCCCAATCATTAGATGCGGCTGCCAAGGTTTGAACCTGTGCAGCGGTATAAGGTACAATTAAAAGATATGGACTTTGCCCAAAGTGGGTGATTGCTGCTTTTAGGCCTTTAAGGGCAAGCTGTGCAATTGCATCAGGATACCAATCTATTATTTTAGCTGGGGATACGTTTGGATGGATCCACAACAATGGCCCATTCTGCCACAAAACTGCAGTTGGCAATTGTGCTGTCTTAAAGACACACAAACTGAAAGGCTGCGAATCCTCAATACGTTGTAATTGTGCATTCTGTAAGGCCTTTTCCACCTTTTGTAAGGCCTGGTTAGCAGCTAGAGTAAGAGTCCTAGGGGAGGAGATATGAGGATCTCCTTCTAAAATACTAAACAAAGGCCTTAACTCAGCGGAAGGAATCTTTAAAAAAGGTCTAAGCCAATTAATATCTCCCAACAGCTTTTGAAAATCATTTAAGGTATGGAGGTGATCTCTTCTTATCTCTACCTTTTGGGGCACAATCTTATCTGGGGACACCACAGAGCCCAAGAATTGTCCTGTATCAGAAATTTGGACCTTTTCTGTGGCTATCTGTAAACCCCACTGACTTAAAGTTTTAAGTAGAAAAGGATATGCCTTTTGTAGCATGGTAAGGTCTTTATGGCACAGGAGGATGTCATCCATGTAAAGGAGCAAAATTAAAGAGGGGAATTGTTCCCTCACTGGCAAAAGAGCTTCTTGTACATAAAGTTGACACATTGTAGGACTATTGGACATTCCCTGTGGTAAGACCTTCCATTGATACCTCTTATCAGGTTCCATGTGATTAATAGAGGGGATGGTAAAGGCAAATCTGGGCCTATCCCTTGGACACAAAGGTATAGAAAAGAAACAATCTTTAATATCTATAATAATTAAATTCCAGCCACGTGGTAAGGCGGAAAGTACAGGGAGACCCCTCTGTACTGGGCCAAATAAGTTCATTTGCTCATTAATGGCTCTGAGGTCATGGAGCAGTCTCCACTTTCCTGACTTTTTCTTAATTACAAAAATTGGAGTATTCCAAGGTGAGGTAGAGGGTTCAATATGGCCTAGTTTTAATTGTTCCTCTACCAGTTGAATCACAGCTTCTAGTTTTTCAGAGGATAGGTGCCATTGAGGAACCCACACTGGATTCCCCGTTTTCCATGGTATGGGCCGTGCTGCCCCAATGGCCACTAAGGAAAAACCCAGACCCTGTCTGTCTTGGTTTCCATTAGGTGAGATGGGCTCTATCCTTCCCTGTTCTTGATGTCCTAACCCTTTTCCTTCTTTATAACCCATCTTTGTCATGATATTTTTTGCTTTAGTTGAATACCCTCCCGATGGGGCGTTTTCATTGGACAAAATAAGGCCCAAATGCTGCATAATATCCCTTCCCCAGAGGTTAACCGGGAGTGGGAGCACATAAGGTATGAATTTCCCTTGCTGCCCTTCAGAGGATTCCCACGTCAAGGCAACGGAGCTTATAGTGGGACATGATTGATATCCTAGGCCCTGTAATGAATGAGATGACTCTGTGGTGGGCCATGCTTTGGGCCACCAATGTGTAGAAATTATACTTTTATCTGCTCCGGTATCAAGGATGCCTTCAAACTCTTTTCCGTTGATCTTAAGGCGGAGCTTAGGTCTATCATTTAAAGATACAACCAAATAGGCAGAATCATTTCCTGAGGAGCCCATTTTCTTTATCTCAGGTCCTGCAGATTTCTCCCTGGTATTATCAGGGAGGAGCAGCAGCTGAGCTATCCTATCTCCTTTACTAATAGAAAAAACGCCCTTAGGGCTTGAGCACAGGACCTGTATTTCAGGGGAATGTTGACAATCCATAACTCCAGGGTGGACTACTAAGCCCTGCAAGGTGAGTGAACCCCGGCCGAGAATAAGGCCCATGGTTCCCGGGGGCAAGGATGGTATAGGCTCCACTGGCACCGGCTGAATACTCATTTGAGGCATTAATAGGAAGTCGGAGGCGGCACGCAGGTCCACCCTTGTGGGTCTTCCTGGGTCGCCTCTCTGACTGCTTCCTGGGTCCTGACAAACCGGTTCCCATATCTTTGAGGGCCCTGGGACCGAGGGCCCGATGACCCGTTTTTTGGCACATCAGTTGATTGACTATCAGGTGGGGGAAGAATTCTGCCCTTTATATCCCTCACAGAGCGACACTGGTCAGCTCTATGATAACCCTTGCCACACTTAGAGCAAAGAGTGAGAGTCCCTCCCTGTTTATCTGGAGCTCTGCAATCTTTCTTAAAATGCCCAGGCTTTCCGCAATTAAAACATGTCCTCTGATCATTTCTGCTCATGGAGCGGTTCTGAGATTGGAGGATGGCGGCCGCTAAGCCTGCATTGGTGAGAGGTCCCCCAAGCTCTCGACAGACCCTGAGCCAGTCTTGTAAGCCTTTGTTCTTTCTTGGGGCTATGGCCGCTCGGCACTCCTTTGTGGCTTGCTCATAGATTAGCTGTTCTATCAGAGGCGCAGCTTGCTCTGACTCTCCAAAAATACGCTCTGCTGCCTCTGTCATTCTGGCCACAAAATCTGAGAAGGATTCCTGAGGTCCCTGGATTATCTTTGTTAACTGCCCAGTGGTTTCACCTGCTCGAGAGAGCGCCTTCCAGGCCCTAATAGCCGTGGAAGAAATCTGGGCATAAGCTCCCCAATGGTAGTTTGTCTGATCAGCAGAATAAGCTCCCTGACCCGTTAACAAGTCAAAAGTCCAATCTCTCTGCTCTGGAGTCAAAGCAGCTGCGTTTGCTCGGGCCTGCGCTTGTGCAGCTTCGTGCCAAAGCGCTCTCCATTCCATATATTTGCCCATACTAGGGAGAGCGGCTTTTACAACCGTTTGCCAGTCAGCAGGAGTTAGTGCCATGCCAGCGAGCCTGTCTAACTGCACCAAGGTAAAATTAGCATTGGTTCCGTATTTACGAACCGACTCGGCAATTTCTTTAATTTGTAAGTATTCTACCGGAGCGTGGACACGCCCACCCTCGGCTCCTTCAAAGACCGGAAATGCCTGTTGTATTTTCCTTTGTTCCTCTCTGGGAATGAATGAGTCTGCGCACTGCCTCTCTGCGCACTGCCTCTCTGCGCAGGACTGACGCACTACGCAGGGCGGGGACTCCGCATAGGGCGGACCTTGAAGCCGACTGCCCTGAGGCCAATCAGCAAACTGGCCTTCGCCAGCCGCTTTTGGCTTCCTTAACTGATTAGCTAGCACTTTACCTGGCTGGTACCCTTTTTTCTCATAATGAGCTGCTTCTCCCTCCCAGTCTGTTTCCTCAGAGGAGGATTCTTCACCTGCTTCAGAGCTACTAAGAGCTGGCTCCCCGAGCCCATCCAGCGATGAGCACAGGCTCCTTTTCCTAGAGACCTCCGCTAATTGATCTTTCTTCTTTTCCCTTTTTCCTCTTTTTCTTCTAATCTCTCTCCAGGTATTCCTACCTAACCTTAACTTTTCCTCGGGTTCAAGACCCTTGGAAAGGCCTGTATACTTATTTTGTGTACCATATTTTCTCTTTGTTCCTACTCTCTCTCCCCACTTTACTTCTGATAGCTTGTCCTGAATTTCATCTAGAATCCGCCCTGCCTTAACCACTTGATAACATGTGAAAAGGAACAAAAGGGCTTCTAACACTAGAAAAAATTCAAGGCCAAATATACCTTGCAAAGCCATTTTCCACTTTACTTCTGATAGACTGTCTTGAATTTCCTTAGAAAGTTCAAGATCAGACTTACCTCGTAAAGCTGTACTCACTGGTACTCTCGTTCCCCAGCTGAAAAGTTCTGAATTCATACAGTTGAATCCTTCTTAACAGTCTGCTTTACGGGAACCTTTATTACCGCGACCCGCAGTTCTGGTTCTGGAATGAGGGATCTTCCTTGCGCCAGTCCCGAGTTTTTTCTCGTCCCGGAATTCGGCACCAATTGTTATTAGACGCGTTCTCACGACCGGCCAGGAAAGACGCAACAGACCAGAATCTTCTGCGGCAAAGCTTTATTCTTACATCTTCAGGAGCCAGGGTGCAGGAAGCAAGAGAGAGAGAAAACGAAACCCCGTCCCTTTTTAAGGAGAATTCTCCTTCGCCTCGGACGTGTCACTCCTTGATTGGCTGCAGCCCATCGGCCGAGTTGACGTCACGGGGAAGGCAGAGCACAAGTAGTCATAAGATACCCTTGGCACATGCGCAGATTATTTGTTTACCACTTAGAACACAGCTGTCGGCGCCATCTTGTAACGGCGAATGTGGGGGCGGCTCCCAACAGAGGACTCCGGCAACATGAGCCCAGTGAGAAGGACTCCTGAAACAGGAATCCTGGAAAGCTACTGACAGCAGAAGACATGGCCCCTCTCTGACTAAAACTCAGTTCTACACTTCGGATCACGCAAGGCCTTTCCATAGAGATGAAACGTAGGGGGCCTAGCTGCCTTCAGTTCCCTTCATTTGAGCTGGAGAAGACCCCCTCCCCAACAGGCTCCTTAAAATCAAGGAGCAGAGTCAGAGGAAACTATTGAGAATGGAGCATGGAGCTGACTGGAAAACCTTTAGCTTCACTTAAGAATTCCGCTGACCCAATCACTGCATGAGGCTCCAGCGTGTGTTCCGACAGAGAGAGGCACTCAGAGTGACTGTGAGGAGTCTGTGAGTGAGAACTTACAGTGAGAAGAGGAAATGAAACAGAAGCTTCCCTGGGCCTTAGTTTCCCGACGGTGAGACAGAGCAGAGGGATTTAGATCCTGGCCGCGTGTCACTCTGGAACAGAGAGTCATACATAGGTGGGGAGACAAGACCAGTTCTCATTGTCCGGGGCAGCACCGTCAGTGGCCTGATACCAGAGAAAGCATCACAAAGGGTCCTCCTGTTTGGGCTCTGGGATTTTTTTTTTTTTTTTTTTTTTTTTTTTTTTTTTCCATTTTTTATTAGGTATTTCGCTCATTTACATTTGCAATGCTATACCAAAAGTCCCCCATAGCCACCCACCCCCTCTCCCCTACCCACCCACTCCCCTTTTATGGCCCTGGCGTTCCCCTGTACTGGGGCATATAAAGTTTGCGTGTCCAATGGGCCTCTCTTTCCAGTGATGGCCGACTAGGCCATCTTTTGATGCATATGCAGCTAGAGTCAAGAGCTCCGGGGTACTGGTTAGTTCATAATGTTGTTCCACCTATAGTGTTGCAGATCCCTTTAGCTTCTTTGGTACTTTCTCTAGCTCCTTCATTGGAGGCCATGTGATCCATCCAATAGCCGACTGTGAGCATCCACTTCTATGCTTGCTAGGCCCAGGCATACTCTGACAAGAGACAGCTATATCAGGGTCCTTTCAGCATAATCTTGCTAGTGTATGCAATGGTGTCAGCATTTGGAAGCTGATTATGGGATGGATCCCCGGATATGGTAGTGTCTACATGGTCCATCCTTTTATCTCAGCTCCAAACTTTGTCTCTGTAACTCCTTCCAAGGGTGTTTTGCTCCCACTTCTAAGGAGGGACATAGTGTTCACACTTCAGTCTTCATTTTTCTTGAGTTTCATGTGTTTAGGAAATTGTATCTTATATCTTGGGTATCTTAGGTTTTGGGCTAATATCCACTTATCAGTGAGTACATATTGTGTGAGTTCCTTTGTGAATGTGTTACCTCACTCAGGATGATGCCCTCCAGGTCCATCCATTTGGCCAGGAATTTCATAAATTCATTCTTTTTAATAGCTGAGTAGTACTCCATTGTGTAGATGTACCACATCTTCTGTATCCATTCCTCTGTTGAGGGGCATCTGGGTTCCTTCCAGCTTCTGGCTATTATAAATAAGGCTGCTATGAACATAGTGGAGCATGTGTCCTTCTTACCAGTTGGGGCATCTTCTGGATATATGCCCAGGAGAGGTATTGCTGGATCCTCCGGTAGTACTATATCCAGTTTTCTGAGGAACAGCCAGACTGATCTCCAGAGTGGTTGTACAAGCCTGCAATCCCACCAACAATGGAGGAGTGTTCCTCTTTCTCCACATCCACGCCAGCATCTGCTGTCACCTGAATTTTTGATCTTAGCCATTCTGACTGGTGTGAGGTGGAATCTCAGGGTTGTTTTGATTTGCATTTCCCTGATGATTAAGGATGTTGAGCATTTTTTCAGGTGCTTCTCTGCCATTCGGTATTCCTCAGGTGAGAATTCTTTGTTCAGTTCTGAGCCCCATTTTTTAATGGGGTTATTTGATTTTCTGAAGTCCACCTTCTTGAGTTCTTTATATATGTTGGATATTAGTCCCCTATCTGATTTAGGATAGGTAAAGATCCTTTCCCAATCTGTTGGTGGTCTTTTTGTCCTATTGACGGTGTCTTTTGCCTTGCAGAAACTTTGGAGTTTCATTAGGTCCCATTTGTCAATTCTCGATCTTACAGAGCAAGCCATTGCTGTTCTGTTCAGGAATCTTTCCCCTGTACCCATATCTTCAAGGCTTTTCCCCACTTTCTCCTCTATAAGTTTCAGTGTCTCTGGTTTTATGTGAAGTTCCTTGATCCACTTAGATTTGACCTTAGTACAAGGAGATAAGTATGGATCGATTCGCATTCTTCTACATGATAACAACCAGTTGTGCCAGCACCAATTGTTGAAAATGCTGTCTTTCTTCCACTGGATGGTTTTAGCTCCCTTGTCGAAGATCAAGTGACCATAGGTGTGTGGGTTCATTTCTGGGTCTTCAATTCTATTCCATTGGTCTACTTGTCTGTCTCTATACCAGTACCATGCAGTTTTTATCACAATTGCCCTGTAGTAAAGCTTTAGGTCAGGCATGGTGATTCCACCAGAGGTTCTTTTATCCTTGAGAAGAGTTTTTGCTATCCTAGGTTTTTTGTTATTCCAGATGAATTTGCAAATTGCTCCTTCTAATTCGTTGAAGAATTGAGTTGGAATTTTGATGGGGATTGCATTGAATCTGTAGATTGCTTTTGGCAAGATAGCCATTTTTACAATGTTGATCCTGCCAATCCATGAGCATGGGAGATCTTTCCATCTTCTGAGATCTTCTTTAATTTCTTTCTTCAGAGATTTGAAGTTTTTATCATACAGATCTTTCACCTCCTTAGTTAGAGTCACGCCAAGATATTTTATATTATTTGTGACTATTGAGAAGGGTGTTGTTTCCCTAATTTCTTTCTCAGCCTGTTTATTCTTTGTGTAGAGAAAGGCCATTGACTTGTTTGAGTTAATTTTATATCCAGCTACTTCACCAAAGCTGTTTATCAGGTTTAGGAGTTCTCTGGTGGAATTTTTAGGGTCACTTATATATACTATCATATCATCTGCAAAAAGTGATATTTTGACTTCCTCTTTTCCAATTTGTATCCCCTTGATCTCCTTTTGTTGTCGAATTGCTCTGGCTAATACTTCAAGTACTATGTTGAAAAGGTAGGGAGAAAGTGGGCAGCCTTGTCTAGTCCCTGATTTTAGTGGGATTGCTTCCAGCTTCTCTCCATTTACTTTGATGTTGGCTACTGGTTTGCTGTAGATTGCTTTTATTATGTTTAGGTATGGGCCTTGAATTCCTGATCTTTCCAAAACTTTTATCATGAATGGGTGTTGGATCTTGTCAAATGCTTTTTCTGCATCTAACGAGATGATCATGTGGTTTTTGTCTTTGAGTTTGTTTATATAATGGATTACATTGATGGATTTTCGTATATTAAACCATCCCTGCATCCCTGGAATAAAACCTACTTGGTCAGGATGGATGATTTCTTTAATGTGTTCTTGGATTCGGTTAGCGAGAATTTTATTAAGGATTTTTGCATCGATATTCATAAGAGAAATTGGTCTGAAGTTCTCTATCTTTGTTGGATCTTTCTGTGGTTTAGGTATCAGAGTAATAGTGGCTTCATAAAATGAGTTGGGTAGAGTACCTTCTACTTCTATCTTGTGAAATAGTTTGTGCAGAACTGGAATTAGATCTTCTTTGAAGGTCTGATAGAACTCTGCACTAAACCCATCTGGTCCTGGGCTTTTTTTGGTTGGGAGACTATTAATAACTGCTTCTATTTCTTTAGGGGATATGGGACTGTTTAGAAGGTCAACTTGATCCTGATTCAACTTTGGTACCTGGTATCTGTCCAGAAATTTGTCCATTTCGTCCAGGTTTTCCAGTTTTGTTGAGTATAAGCTTTTGTAGAAGGATCTGATGGTGTTTTGGATTTCTTCAGGATCTGTTGTTATGTCTCCCTTTTCATTTCTGATTTTGTTGATTAGGATTTTGTCCCTTTGCCCTCTAGTGAGTCTAGCTAAGGGTTTATCTATCTTGTTGATTTTCTCAAAGAACCAACTCCTCGTTTGGTTAATTCTTTGAATAGTTCTTCTTGTTTCCACTTGGTTAATTTCACCCCTGAGTTTGATTATTTCCTGCCGTCTACTCCTCTTGGGTGAATTTGCTTCCTTTTTTTCTAGAGCTTTTAGATGTGTTGTCAAGCTGCTAGTATGTGCTCTCTCCCGTTTCTTCTTGGAGGTACTCAGAGCTATGAGTTTCCCTCTTAGAAATGCTTTCATTGTGTCCCAAAGGTTTGGGTACGTTGTGGCTTCATTTTCATTAAACTCTAAAAAGTCTTTAATTTCTTTCTTTATTCCTTCCTTGACCAAGGTATCATTGAGAAGAGTGTTGTTCAGTTTCCACGTGAATGTTGGCTTTCCATTCTTAATGTTGTTATTGAAGATCAGTCTTAGGCCATGGTGGTCTGATAGGATACATGGGACAATTTCAATATTTTTGTATCTGTTGAGGCTTATTTTGTGACCAATTATATGGTCAATTTTGGAGCAGGTCCCGTGAGGTGCTGAGAGGAAGGTATATCCTTTTGTTTTAGGATTAAATATTCTGTAGATATCTGTCAGGTCCATTTGTTTCATAACTTCTGTTAGTTTCACTGTGTCCCTGTTTAGTTTCTGTTTCCACGATCTGTCCATTGATGAAAGTGGTGTGTTGAGGTCTCCCACTATTATTGTGTGAGGTGCAATGTGTGCTTTGAGCTTTACTAAAGTGTCTTTAATGAATGTGGCTGCCCTTGCATTTGGAGCGTAGATATTCAGAATTGAGAGTTCCTCTTGGAGGATTTTACCTTTGATGAGTATGAAGTGTCCCTCCTTGTCTTTTTTGATAACTTTGGGTTGGAAGTCGATTTTATCCGATATTAGAATGGCTACTCCAGCCTGTTTCTTCAGACCATTTGCTTGGAAAATTGTTTTCCAGCCTTTCACTCTGAGGTAGTGTCTGTCTTTTTCCCTGAGATGGGTTTCCTGTAAGCAGCAGAATGTTGGGTCCTGTTTGTGTAGCCAGTCTGTTAGTCTATGTCTTTTTATTGGGGAATTGAGTCCATTGATATTAAGAGATATTAAGGAAAGGTAATTGTTGCTTCCTGTTATTTTTGTTGTTAAAGTTGGCATTCTGTTCTTGTGGTTGTCTTCTTTTAGGTTTGTTGAGGGATTATCTTCTTGTTTTTTCTAGGGCGTGGTTCCCGTCCTTGTATTGGTTTTTTTCTGTTATTATCCTTTGAAGGGCTGGATTCGTGGAGAGATAATGGGTGAATTTAGTTTTGTCGTGGAATACTTTGGTTTCTCCATCTATGGTAATTGAGAGTTTGGCTGGGTATAGTAGCCTGGGCTGGCATTTGTGTTCTCTTAGTGTCTGTATAACATCTGTCCAGGCTCTTCTGGCTTTCATAGTCTCTGGTGAAAAATCTGGTGTAATTCTGATAGGCTTGCCTTTATATGTTACTTGACCTTTTTCCCTTACTGCTTTTAGTATTCTATCTTTATTTAGTGCATTTGGTGTTCTGATTATTATGTGTCGGGAGGAATTTCTTTTCTGGTCCAGTCTATTTGGAGTTCTGTAGGCTTCTTGTATGTTCATGGGCATCTCTTTCTTTAGATTTGGGAAGTTTTCTTCAATAATTTTGTTGAAGATGTTTGCTGGTCCTTTGAGTTGAAAATCTTCATTCTCATCCACTCCTATTATCCGTAGGTTTGGTCTTCTCATTGTGTCCTGGATTTCCTGGATGTTTTGAGTTAGGATCTTTTTGCATTTTCCATTTTCTTTGATTGTTGTGCCGATGTTCTCTATGGAGTCTTCTGCACCTGAGATTCTCTCTTCCATCTCTTGTATTCTGTTGCTGATGCTGGCATCTATGGTTCCAGATTTCTTTCCTAGGGTTTCTATCTCCAGCGTCGCCTCACTTTGGGTTTTCTTTATTGTGTCTACTTCCCTTTTTAGGTCTAGTATGGTTTTGTTCATTTCCATCACCTGTTTTGATGTGTTTTCCTGTTTTTCTATAAGGACTTCTACCTGTTTGGTTGTGTTTTCCTGTTTTTCTTTAAGGACTTGTAACTCTTTAGCAGTGTTTTCCTGTTTTTCTTTAAGGACTTGTAACTCTTTAGCAGTGTTCTCCTGTATTTCTTTAAGTGAGTTATTGAATTCCTTCTTTATGTCCTCTACCATCATCATGAGATATGCTTTTAAATCCAGGTCTACCTTTTCAGGTGTGTTAGGGTGTCCTGGATTGGGCGAAGTGGGCGTTCTGGGTTCTGATGATGGTGAGTGGTCCTGGCTTCTGTTAGTAGGATTCTTACGTTTACCTTTCGCCATCTGGCAATCTCTGGAGTTAGTTGTTATAGTTGTCTTTGTTAAAAGATTGTTCCTCTGTTGATTTTGTTACCCTCTATCAGCAGGCGTGGGAGACAAGCTCTCTTCTCTGAGTTTCAGTGGTCAGAGCAGTCTCTGTAGGCAAGCTCTCCTCTCTCAGGGAAGGTGTACAGTTATCTGGTGTTTGGACCTCCTCCTGGCTGAAGGTGAAGGCCCAAAACAGGATCTTTCCCAGAAGCTGTGTTGCTTTGGCCAGGAAGGTGGCCAGTTGTCTGGAGTCGAAGATGTTGCCGCCTCAGAAGCTCTGTGGCTCTTGCCGGGAAGGTGGCTGGTTGTCTGGAGCTGAAGATGGTGCCGCCCCAGAATCTCTGTGACTCTCTCACCCGTCCCAGAAACGGCTGGCACTCTGTATTCCACACGGTCACCCGTGCAGCCTGCCCTCCGCGGAGTCCCGGAGCCAAGAAGGCTCCCGCCGGCGCCTGTGCCACAAACCTCTCAGGCCAGGCAGACCCCCGTGCTCTCACCAGGAAGGTGGCCGGCTGTCTGGAGCTGAAGATGGCGCCGCCCAGAAGCTCTGCAACTCTCTCGCCCGTCCCAGAAACGGCTGGCACTCTGTATTCCACACGGTCACCCGTGCAGCCTGCCCTCCGCGGAGTCCCGGAGCCAAGAAGGCTCCCGCCGGCGCCTGTGCCACAAACCTCTCAGGCCAGGCAGACCCCCGTGCTCTCACCAGGAAGGTGGCCGGCTGTCTGGAGCTGAAGATGGCGCCGCCCAGAAGCTCTGCGACTCTCTCGCCCGTCCCAGAAACGGCTGGCACTCTGTATTCCACACGGTCACCCGTGCAGCCTGCCCTCCGCGGAGTCCCGGAGCCAAGAAGGCTCCCGCTGGCGCCTGTGCCACAAACCTCTCAGGCCAGGCAGACCCCCGTGCTCTCACCAGGAAGGTGGCCGGCTGTCTGGAGCTGAAGATGGCGCCGCCCAGAAGCTCTGCGACTCTCTCGCCCGTCCCAGAAACGGCTGGCACTCTGTATTCCACACGGTCACCCGTGCAGCCTGCCCTCCGCGGAGTCCCGGAGCCAAGAAGGCTCCCGCCGGCGCCTGTGCCACAAACCTCTCAGGCCAGGCAGACCCCCGTGCTCTCACCAGGAAGGTGGCCGGCTGTCTGGAGCTGAAGATGGCGCCGCCCAGAAGCTCTGCGACTCTCTCGCCCGTCCCAGAAACGGCTGGCACTCTGTATTCCACACGGTCACCCGTGCAGCCTGCCCTCCGCGGAGTCCCGGAGCCAAGAAGGCTCCCGCCGGCGCCTGTGCCACAAACCTCTCAGGCCAGGCAGACCCCCGTGCTCTCACCAGGAAGGTGGCCGGCTGTCTCTGGGGCTCTGGGATTTAACAGTGAAATAAACATTTCTTGCAGGGAGAGCCCAGCTTCCTGCTCTGAAGACTTGTGTTTGTGACATTCTGCTGTCCACCCAGTTTCTGCTGTTATCCTGCTTGCTTGCTTCTGGCGAGACTGGCAAGGTCTACCCTTTAACAGAGTTTCTATATATCCAGCTGAACTCTCTCCCACATTCCTACTCACCCCCCCCCCTTGTTAAAGATGTCTCCCTCTCAGGAACAAAAGATACAAAGTTTTCCATTTTTATTTCACTAGCTTGAAAAGTTCCAGCTAGTTTCTTTCCTGTCTGTCACTGACCATAATACCTAGCCCTGCAACAAACTTAAAACTGAAAAGGGGTGTGTGTGAGAGAGTGTGCATGTGTGTGAGAGGGCATGTATGAGTATTTATATATGACTGGGTGTGAGAGTTGTGTGTATATGTATGTGTGTATGTGAAAGTGTGTGTGTATAAGAGTGACTGTACATGAGTGTGTGTGTGTTGAGAGTGTGTGTGACAGAGTTGTGTGAGGGAGTGTATATATAGGTGTATATGAGTGTATGGAGGTGTGTATGTGGATGAGTGTGAGAGTGTGTGTATGTGTGGTGTGTGAGTGTGTAGGTGATCTATGTTTGCTGATACATTGTGATGGTTTGTATATGCTTGGTTCAAGGTATGGCCCTGTTGGAGTAGGTGTGGTCTTGTTGGAGTGGGTGTGTCACTGTGGGTGTGAGCTTTAAGACCCTAGTCCTAGCTGCCTGGAAGTCAGTATTCTACTAATAGCCTTCAGATGAAGATGTAGAACCCTCCTCAGCTCCTCCTTCATCATGCCTGCCTGGATCCTGCCATGTTCCTGCCTTGATGATTATGGACTGAACCTCTGAACCTGTAAGCCAGCCCCAGTTAAATGTTGTCCTTATAAGAGTTGCCTTGGTCATGGTGTCTGTTCACAGCAGTAAAACCCTAACTAAGACATACATCTTGCTTTCTAAAGTACCTCAACTAGATCCTTCATGTCAGCACAGTCACTTAACACTCTATGTAGCATGTTGTTTTAAGTCCTTTTCTAACCCAGCATGCCTTAGGTTTTTCTATATAACAGTGCTCAGGAGTTAGTAAACCCCCTTATAGGCACACACAGGTGATTGAATTGCTGCCTGAAGAAGGTTCTATCTATCTATCTATCTATCTATCTATCTATCTATCTATCTATCTATCTATCTATGGTGGGTTGTCTTGTACTTATTTCTTCTCCTTGGAAACTGAAATTTGAATTTTTTTCTCCATTATTCCTTAAATGTCTGTAGCCTTGTTTAAAAGGGGGGGGGGAGGCTTTTATTTTGTGCTGTAAATTCCTCAGGATTTCCTTACATTAGCTTTGGCTGGATCCTTGTTTAAAACATCTTCAGGGGGTAAATAATTTATTTAAAAGCTAGTCGAGAAAAGCACTTTAAAAAATTAAACCAAATCAGTAGATTTGAAAAGGGAACATAGAGGAGGAAGAGGGAGAGTCCCATATAGGAAACATAAATTCCGTTTATTTTCCAATCTAAACAGCTGGCCGATTTATTTGCTTCCTGGTTCTCACAGATGAAAATGACAATAATTTGAAACCAAGTATGCATTTTTATTTTAATTTTGCAAGCATTTATTTCTAAGGAAGACCATAAGGCGTTTGTATAATGGTGTGTACCAGGAGGCTGAACATGCAAACTTGGTGGTCCACACTTCCACAGTAAGTCCCTGAGCACAGAGATATTCTGATACTCCGAATCTAAGGCCCCTGAGCCTGCTGGGCTGATGTTCCTCACAGAACAGAGGATTCTGGGGGCTCTGAGGTGGCCTTGCCCTGATCTCCACAACGTCATATAGGAATGTTTATTAAGGCAGGTCAGACTTTGTTTCACTATTGACTTGATTTGTAACTTTTAAATACAGATAGTTATCAGCTTGGAAAGGTTCAAAGAACCACTTTTTAAAACTTCTCAGTGGTAGAAAATATAAACTGGACTTAACATTTTGGATTTTGCCAGTTTAGGTTTATAGATTTTAGGACCTCTCTGAGTGATTAGATTTGCTGTCAGTTTTGGGAACCAATGGTTTATCTGTTTTGTTTTTCATATGGTAGTGAGGATCAAGGCTAGGACCTTACTGATGTTAGGGAAAATGCTCTACTTCTCACCCAATGCCTAGTTTAAGGTGTAAATGTGGGGGAAAGTGATTTTATAGCTCTGTTGAACTGGTTGAAAACCTGCATTCAGACCCTATAGGTGGAACAACAATATGAACTAACCGCGTACCCTGGAGCTCCTATCTCTAGCTGCATATGTATCAAAAGATGGCCTAGTTGGCAATCACTGGAAAGAGAGGTCCATTGGTCATGCAAACTTTATATGCCCCAGTACAGGGGAAAGCCAGGGCCAAAAAATGGGAGTGGGTGGGTAGGGGAGTGGGGGGGGGGTAATGGGGGACTTTTGGGATAGCATTGGAAATGTAAATGAGGAAAATACTTAATAAAAAATATTATAAAAGAAAAAAAAGAAAACCTGCATTCAGGCATTTGTGCTTAACAGCTGCTTACAGAACTTCAGAAAGTTTATAAATCTCAAGAAGCAAATGAGGGAGCTCCTGGGGCAGGACATGTCTCATGGACTCCAGGTGAAGTATCCCCAGATGTGGAAGAAGACAGCTGTAATTGGGGCAATAGGCGCTCTCTGTTCCTCCCAGAATAGCACTGATACATTGTTCAGTCCATTTGGCATTCAATAAGAAAATAACATAGCCTGATGGATCAAGTGTGTGAGCGTGCGCGTGTGAGTATCCGTGTGTGCGTGTGTCCATCACAAAAGCGTCTTAAGGAAGGGTTTAATTTTGGCTCATGGTTCCTGGCTACAGTCGGCCCATCGTGGTCAGAAGCCGCGGCAGCAGGAGTGACAGGCAGCTGGCCACACTGCTTTGGAACTCAGCAAGCAAGGGGTGCACTCAGCTCACACTCTCGGACTTAATCTGTGTGGTGACCCAGCCTGTGGAGCGGCGTTTACATTCAGGGTGCTTCCTCAGTCAAACCTTTCTCAGTTAAAGTCCCCACAGACATGCAAAACGGTGAGCTTCCTTGCTGACTCCGAATCTTCTAGAGCAGTGGTTCCCAACCTTCCTAATGCTGCGACCCTTTAACCCTCACGTTGTGGTGACCCCCGGCCATAAAATTATTTCGCTGTTACTCCATAACTGTAATTTTGCTACTGTTTTGAATAGTAATGTAAATATCTGTTATGTTGGATCCGTGATTTGCAACTCTCGAAAAGGTTGCAACGCGTAGGTTGAGAACTACGGCTCTAATGTTAACAATGAAGACTAAACTTCACACTGGGTTATTTATGAAGAACAAAAATTCATCTCTTTCAGGTTCTGGAGGTTGGGGAACCAAGGTCAAGGAGGACTCTAGGTGTCATTATATGGTAGAATTGAAGCCCCTTTACCAGGGCACTAATCCACGCCGGGAAAGCCAGCCCTCAGTCCATGAGGTTTGGAAAGGACTGAACATTCAAACCACAGTATCCTTTTGCTTGGCAGAACCCCGAACATTACCAAATGGGTTCCCGAGGTTGCAGAGTGTAGACAAGCAAACAAACAGCTTCAGGACACGAACCTGTGAATCAGCCCAGGGCAGCCCACTGGGAGGCTTGTGAGCAGGCAGGTATGCTTTGTGCAGCACTGGTGCGGTGCCTGCACGCAGAGTCTTGGACAGAACACAAAGGGCCTTGGGCGGGACAGCGGTTCCATTCTGAGAGCCCGCACGCACTCTGTGAAAGGGCGTCCCACAGGTTATACTGTCCCACAGGTTACCTTTACTGGTAGCGTGTACCGCCTTCGCAGTTGATTCCCTTCCTGCAGCTGTCCTCTGCACCTACAGGGCACAGAACCTCCTAGTGACAATTAGCCTCGTTATCCACTGGTGACAACCAGTGCGCACATCCTCAGGACCGGAGTATGAGGCCCACAGTCTGTACGTGTAGGATAGGTTGCAGCCTCTTCAGGAACAGTCAGTCAGTGCTCTCTTACCATCAACCCGGAAGGCAAGAGCACCCCAGATTTTGCTTTACAAATACAGCCACACTAGGTATGCCTTCCTAGCCTGGCAGGAACGCAGAGACGATGTGCCTCGGGCCCCCAGGCCTGGGGTCTCTGTACATCCACGGGAGGTCTCTGAGGATGCACAAAGTCAGGCCAAGGTGCTGGTATGGAAGACAGGCCTGCTGTACACGTGGTTCTCTCTAATTCTAGGGCAGCTCTCCATCGCAGCCTGTGTGGATTTGGCCAAGACCCTCTGTCCTCCGAACTGCAGTTCTCCCCTGACCAGGAGGTGGCAGTGCGCCGGGCTCCAGGCGGGCATGCAGTGTGCTTGCTTGAGGATGTCAGAGCAGAAAGTCCCTCGGAACATGGGAAGGTTGGGGTCCTTGTTCCAGGCTCTAAGATGCAGCCGGTGCACATTCTATGGAGACGTGGCCAAGTGCCTTGCGGTTGCAGCCATGGCTGAACTCGGTGTTACCTACTTGCAGATATTTAAATAAAACTGGTCATTTGTTTCTTCAAGTGTATGGAAAATATCTTCATTATGCTTCCCAAGAGTATACCTGATTTTCATTACTGCAGTTTTAAAGTCGGACAGGTTACAGAGCCCCGACAGCAGGTTTTTGGTTTGAGTATTCCTTCCATTGAGACTAGGGTCTCTGGAGTTGGATAGCTGTGAGGTGATTTTATGTTTATGATGAAGTTGGAACTGTAGCAAATATCCAATGGAGTGACGGGATGATGGAGCTGACATAAAAATGTCTCTTCCTTTGTTGTAGTATGTGCGATACCCCTCCCCCGCCCCCCAAGGAACTAAAACCCATGGGGACAAGTCAGCTTCCTGGTCTGGCTGTTGGTGTCCAGGCCTCCCTGCATATTGGCTCCCCCCTTCTCGCTGTGAGACTTTCCCTGTCTGGAAGCTAAAGCTCACTGGCCTATGTTTTGTCTGCTCCACCGGGTCTTGAGAGCTTCTCATTCTCTCCTATCCACAGAGGAGATAAAGGGCTGTGTGTTAGGACATCCTCATGGTCAGCCTGCCTGGATTTAGGATCACCAGGAAAACGCTCCTTTTGAGGGGGTCTTGGCATTTCAAGGGACTTTAGGATATACCTCCCCTGAATGTGGGTGGTGCCGGTCCATGAGTTGGGCTGTTAGATGTAATTAAATACGAGGGGGGGGGGGAAGGAACATCAACAACAAGAAGAAACGTGATCAGCGCCCTCTCCATCTGGCTGCCTCGCTTTTCCACCTGAATGAGTTGGCCCCCTATAAACAGGAAGCTTAAAATTAACCCTCTTCATTGAAGTTACTTCTTGCCAGGTCTTTTCTCATAGCACAGAGACAAAAGCACTAGTATCCAGCACAGGGTATGCAGTGCTGGCTGAGGGAAAAGTATGCTTTTGCCACGGATGCAGATCTGGCTTTTAAGAGGACCTGTTTTGTGTAAGATTGGTTCACTCTGCATGCTCCTATAATTGGTTTAATAAAATGGACATGTGTAGAGACTGTATTACAAGATGCAAAGGTTGCAGCTGCTGGATCCGTTTTTTTTTTTTTTCCAGGACTATCACTGAAACCATATCTCCCAGTTTCAAGTTCGTGTTTCCCCAAGCTCTTTAGAACAGCAACTTAAATAGCAGGAGGACCTACGGGTGAAATGAGAGAGCTCGTGTATTTTCTAGAACCACGAAGCTTGGGAAATAATAAATGCGTGGAGGATTCAGTGTGTGACAATTCTTGTAGGGAAGGGGACTGTACCATGCTATGGCAGTTGACACTACAGGGTGCAGCAGAGGGGAGAAGGGGAAACAAGGCACGAACTGTTAGTGGCCAGCGGCAAAAGTATCATTTTCTATTTTCAAGCTGTGTGATCCTGAGGTAGTTAATTAACATTTCTGAGCCTGAATCTCTGCCTTGGTAAAAATGATTCTCATAGACGTCTTAAAATTATTAAGTGAGGACTGGAGAGATGGCTCAGTGGTTAAGAACACTGACTACTCTTCCAGAGGTCCTGAGTTCAATTCCCAGCAACCACATGGTGGCTCACAACCATCTGTAATAGAATTTGCTGCCCTCTTCTGGTATGTCTGAAGACAGCTACAGTATACTCATAGACATTAAAAAAACCAAAACTAAAACTAAAACAAAACAAAACAAACAAACAAACAAACAAAAAAAAACCCCATAAAACAAACCCCGATTACACAAGAACAAGAGCTTATGAGTACACATATGTTTAAACACTGTGTTCTTCCTGTCTGTCCCTCCACTCCTAGGAGATTCTGACTCAGGCCCAGGAAGAGTCTTCCTGAGACATGAGATGCATGTATTTATCACGCTGGTCCTTAGGGCCTGTCTTAAGAAATGCTATTCTGCGACAGTGGGAGATGCTTGGCCAGTTTTTATATCTTGAACTAGCTGGATACTAAAGTAGCCCTGAGCCTAGCCAGCTCTGAGCTTGGGTTCCTTAATATAATTTTTTAAAGTTAATTTTAAGTCAGCATGCAAAATGTTTCTGTTACATCCTCTGTCCACTCCAACGGCTCTTTGTATCACTATCCCGGCTCTACACCCTGGTTTCGGCAAGGTTTTCTAACCCTGTTGCAACCAGCCACCGTAACCTTCCCTTATGTCACTGTGTGTAATTGATGTATGATCTGAGAGTTAATATTGGTCATTAATACTGGGGGAAGCCATGTTTTTAATGGCCACGAGTACCACGTCAAAGCATCTCTCAGTGACGTAAGGTTGGGCATAGCTTTAAGTCTGCTGCTTTTAAATAACCTGACATTGTAGGAAGATGTGAAATTCATCTATGTCACTTGCATAGCTTGCTCACAATATACCTCACAGATATGCACAATTGTTACGTTAATCAAAATTTTGAAAAAATTAACAAGATAGAAATGTTAATTCTCCTTTTATGAACAATATACATTGTATACACATTTCAAATTATTCAATGGGCCCCATAATTCTGTACAATTAAAGAAACCTTTTTTTTTTTTTTTTTTTTTGAGACAGGGTTTCTCTGTATAGTCCTGGCTGTCCTGGAACCCACTCTGTAGACCAGGCTGGCCTCAAACTCAGAAATTCGCCTGCCTCTGCCTCCCAAGTGCTGGGATTAAAGGCATGCGCCACCACGCCCAGCTTAAGGTAACTTTTTAAAGGCTCTTTTAAATTGTGAGCACGAAGGAGTGAATGGCGCCATCTAGTGGGCTTCCAGATACATGTCTGGCTGCTCTGACTGCTCTTAGCTCTCAAAACCTCTGCATCAAAATGCCCCTCCCTTGCTTGTGAGTGGCACTTATTTCTAATGATGCTTTTCAGAATGATCCCATTCTGTTAACCCTGAACCCAGTCTTCTGATAGAATACAAATAAGCATCAATCAGCAAAGCAGTAACATATTTCTATTAAAGGAATCAGTCTGGGGGTAGGGTGGGGAGCTGGCGTTGCGGAGAGAGAGCTACTCAAACTTGGGGACCCGAGTAGGAACCTCCCGAACTTACAGAAAAAGCTGGATGTGGTCACAAGCACTTGTAACTTCAGCGCTGTGAGGGGCGGAGACAGGAGGATTGCTGGGGCCGCCTGGCTGGGAGCCCAGCTTCAGGACCCGTCTATATCGACTCCACAATGCAGGAGTTACAGGCACGTATAACCGTGCCTGTAAAATCATGCCTGCAAAATCATGCCTGCCTCTTACATGGGTGCTGGGGATTCGAACTTGGGTTCTCATGCTTGCAAAGTGAGTGTTCTTGTCCACTGGCTATCCTCCAGCCTGATTTAATCGTTTTAAAGACAGGATGTTACTACATAGCCCGAGGTGGCCTTGAACTTGTGATCACAGGATACACCCGTCTCAGTAGCCCAGCTAGTTTAATTTCTTGGAAGCATTAAGTAAGTCTGTGCCTTATGAGATACGTGCGACATCTGCCCTTTTCTGGGCTAAGACAATAGCCAATTGATATTATTCATTTATGGTTTTGGACTCTCCCTTCAAGGATGTGTAAGGCTACCGGAGGCCATCTTGTAGAAGGGAAGCTGAGTCCAAGCGTAGTAAGTACATGGAGGTATCCAAAAGGAGCTTTGCGAGCACGGTGTTTGCCAGTGTGCAGGACGATACTGCACAGGCAGATGCAGAGCTTCTAGGACTCTTCTGCCCTCATTTGTACAGGTTGAAGCTTCATAAACACACGGAGAATGAAATGTTTATTTTGTTTTAGTAACCCCTCTGTCTCATCTGGCAAGTGATAGCAGCCATCCTCCCGCCTCTGAGCTACATCTCCTGTAGACTTTCGTCGACCTGTGCAGATCTTGTCTGCTGGACTGAGACCTGAGGACCGAATGAATGCGGTGAATTACCATCTGATGTTTAAACAGCAGTTTTCCTGTTTCACTGTACTTTCATATGCGACCGTAACAAAGAAAGCAATGGAGGTTGTTTGAGTTCAGAAAAACGTGTCAATAAACACCGGTAAGAAATACTGAATACTGACAGAGCAGCCTTTCCCAGAACTCTCTCCGCACAGAGCAATTCAAACACAGTTGTCTGGCATGCGCTACAGATTATATCTGGGAAAGGTCGAAAGCAAGGCAGGAGGCCATGTCAGAGTCAGATTGGGTCCTGTAGCTGTGGTCTGGCATCCAACAAGAATAAACATGTCTTATAAATGAAATGTAAATGTTTCTCACAGGAGGCATGGACTCGTGTCCAAGAACCATCCAGGGAACAAAATGCCCTGATGTAAAGGTCCTCTGCCTTATTTCTTGTTGCTTCTCTCACAGATCTCCAAGGCATTGTTTACTATGCACCATTCTTTTTTTTTTTTCTCGCTTCCCATTTTTTTTCTTGTGACTTTGAGAATAAATCTCTCCCAAATGACACCTTTCTCCTTCAAACACTTCAGTTGTATATTTTACATATGTCATTTTTACACGACAGTCACAGCTCCCACCTGGAGTTTTGCAACACTGTCTGCATGTTACTTTTTTTTTTTTTTTAGAATATGCATGTTTTATTCTGAATAATTTTGCATAATAAAAATGAAAGTACAAAATAATTAAGACACACAATATTTTAACAAGCTGAAATAAATTATGAGAGGAAGGAGTAGAGACTTTTCTTATAAAAGTTTAAAATACCCTTCCACTTTCACTGATGAGACACAAAGCTCAAACCCTGAATTCTGGTAGCGAGATTCTAACAGAATCTATTATTTTCTTTTTTTTTAAATTAGGTATTTTCCTCATTTACATTTCCAATGCTATCCCAAAAGTCCCCCATACCCTCCCCCCCACCCCCTTACCCATTCACTCCCACTTTTTGGCCCTGGCATTCCCCTTTACTGGGGCATATAAAGTTTGCAAGTCCAATAGGCCTCTCTTTCCAGTGATGGCCGACTAGGCCATCTTTTGATACATATGCAGCTAGAGTCAAGAGCTCCAGGGTACTGGTTAGTTCATATTGTTGTTCCACCTATAGGGTTGCAATTCCCTTTAGCTCCTTGGGTATTTTCTCTAGCTCCTCCATTGGGGGCCCTGTGATCCATCCAATAGCTAACTGTGAGCATCCACTTATGTGTTTGCTAGGCCCCGGTGTAGTCTCACTAGAGACTGCTATATCAGGGTCCTATCAGCACAGTCTTGCTAGTGTATGCAATGGTGTCAGCGTTTGGAGGCTGATTATGGGATGGATCCCTGGATATGGCAGTCTCTAGATGGTCCATCCTTTTGTCTCAGCACCAAACTTTGTCTCTGTAACTCCTTCCATGGGTGTTTTGTTCCCAATTCTAAGAAGGGGCAAAGTGTCCACACTTTGGTCTTCATTCTTCTTGAGTTTCATGTGTTTTGCAAATTGTAACTTATATCTTGGGTATTCTAAGTTTCTGGGCTAATATCCACTTATCAGTGAGTACATATCATTTGAGTTCTTTTGTGATTGGGTTACCTCACTCAGGATAATGCACTCCAGGTCCAACCACTTGCCTAGGAATTTCATAAATTCATTCTTTTTAATAGCTGAGTAGTACTCCATTGTGTAAATGTACCACATTTTTTTGTATCCATTCCTCTGTTGAGGGGCATCTGGGTTCTTTCCAGCCTCTGGCTATTATAAATAAGGCTGCTATGAACATAGTGGAGCATGTTTCTTTCTTACTAGTTGGAACATCTTCTGGATATATGCCCAGGAGAGGTATTGCGGGATCCTCTGGTAGTACCATGTCCAATTTTCTGAGAAACCGCCAGACTAATTTCCAGAGTGGTTGTACAAGCTTGCAATCCCACTAACAATGGAGGAGTGTTCCTCTTTCTCCACATCCTCGTAAGCATCTGCTGTCGCCTGAATTTTTGATCTTAGCCATTCTGACTGGTGTGAGATGGAATCTCAGGGTTGTTTTGATTTGACTATGCACCATTCTTTTTACCATATTCTAACGCCCCCAATCTCATTTTTTTATATTTGGGCCTTTTAACTCTTTCCGTGCAGGTCCTCAGCAGACCTGCAATCGTTTCCTGCAAACTCTTGTCAGTTATACTGCTTTGCTATAGAATACTGGAAATTATTCCCACTATGTTACTTATTTCAGGACAGGTGCTGAGACATGTCCCTCCCCCACACTCTCTGTCTTTCTAAACTCTAGTGGTCACCGTTTATATTATTTGTTTGTAAGGACGACTTTGAGCTATCCAGTCACTCCTCTAGTAGTTTCAGACACAGTATATCACCGTAGAGATTTAAAAGGCACGGGCAGCTTCAATATTAACAGGATCACATTGAGATCTTGTTAATTGTCTAGGTTCATGGTCTGACTTAAACGCCTCTGGGTACTTGTGTTTATGATAG
This sequence comes from Mus musculus, assembly GCF_000001635.26. Lineage (NCBI taxonomy): Eukaryota > Metazoa > Chordata > Mammalia > Rodentia > Muridae > Mus > Mus musculus. The sequence goes on along the minus strand of NC_000069.6, from coordinate 68,713,902 downwards.
ACGCTAGGAAAAGTTGAATTCATTAAAAATTAAAAAGTGGAAATTTCAAGTTTAGGAATACTCAGCCATATACCAGGCAGCCACTAGGTGGCATGAGTGAGTCCTTAGCGTTGCTCTTCAATCTAGGCTCCAGATCCCAGAACAGTTTAAAAGAGAAACCTGTGGGGCATAGAAGACGGCAGTCCAAATGTTGGATGTTTATTATTGGTTGAGCATGGGATGAGGCAATGGGATCCTGCAGAAGGGCAGGATCTCCTTAAGTCACCAGCGAAGTTTGCGAAGGACCGGGACTCTTTTTTTTTTTTTTTTTTTTTTTTTTTTTTGGTTTCTTGAGACAGGGTTTCTCTGTATAGCCCTGGCTGTCCTGGAACTCACTTTTTCCTGCCTCTGCCTCCCCGAGTGCTGGGATTAAAGGCGTGTGCCACTACTCTCGGTTCAGGACTTTAACCTTCGCAGCAAGGGGCTTTTCTGCACCCCCGCAACGCAAGATCACAAAGGTGAAGGTGGAAAATGCAGTAAGTGGGTGATGTTTTCTGTGGACCAGTGCGATTGCGCCGGCAAGCACAGGTTCTTCCAAGAACATGTTACTGTTTCTGAGAGGTCAGTACGTGCAGCAGATGAGATAAAACACCTCTTCCATTTCCGGGTCTCTGATAAATGCTTCCTTCACCAGCACTGGGGAAGAGCACAGAAGAGACTGGACTTCTGTCCTCGATGTCGGCCACCGCTGTGACAGATGCCTTGTGTTGGAGCTTGCTTAAGCTCATGGAGCTGAACGAGGGCAAAGATGAATTGTCTGCCGTGTGCCGAATACTTTTCCTTTTGGGCCACATAAATTACTTTTGCTATCTACACTTTTTAATTTCAATTTAATTTTAATTTGACTTGCAAACAAATGAAAATCGGACTTTTCATTGTGCACATTATACCTGTCTTAGGGTTTCTACAGATTTGATGAAATACCATGGCCACAAGCAACTTGTCAAGGAAAGGGTTTATGTGATCCACATATCCTGAATTATGTAGCCCGCTGAAGGAAGCTAAGAGCTAAGGAAGGAACTCAAACTAGGCAGGAGCCAGGGAGGGGTGTTTCCTACTGGCTTGCTCCTTACTACTTGTCAGCCTGCTTTCTTATACAACCCCAGACTGCTAGCCCAGGGATGTTGCTACCCACCATGGGCAGGGCCCTCCTACTTCAATCACTAATTTAAAAAATACCCTACAGTCCTTTTGGACAGGAATAGCATGAGGACAAAATGTAGCTACTAGTGCCTCCCGGTTTCAAGGGTGGATCCATCAGGATTCGCCACCGTTGGATTTAGATTTAATAAGGCTTATAAGATTAGGATTTTAGTTGTTGTACCCAGAAATTGAGTTACCATTATTTCTGAAAACAAAACAAAACAAAACAAACCCGAAAAACCTTACAGGTCGATCTTATGTAGGCATTTTCTCAGTTGAGGCTCCTTCTCTGATGTGTCTCTAGCTTGTGTCAAGTCGACATAAAACTAGCCAGCACACTTCCCTAGCAATTATGTCATATAAAGGAATAAATTGTTCAGTCTTTAAAAACTGTTAAGAAGCAATGGACTAGGGGGGAGCCGGAAGAGAGAGACATCCAAACACCCACTCCAGGCTCTGCAATGGGTACCACTACAATGAGAGAATGGAGATGATGGAGAGAAAGCAGAGGCAAAGCTGAGTGGTCCCTGCACTGTAGAGAGAGGGAACTGGAGATGAGATGATGGTGTGGCACAGGAGGATGTGAGGTGTCTGAGCAACCACTGGGGTCATGGTGATATCTGGACCCCGGCTGCCTCCAAGGTCTGTGGCCCTACTACATCTGGGGTCTATGCTGCTATCTGAAGGGAGGGCATCCCCATATCAGTGGTCTTGGCTGCCACCTGAAGCCATAGTGACTTCCTGGCTCATGCTGCTGCTGGGAGCATGTCTAGACCCAGGGTCCTGTCACAGCCAGGGTCTATGTTGATGTTGGAGGCATGTGTTACCATCAAAGGCTGTGCAGATGTGCCCGGCCTGGGTTACTGTCTGAAACCATGTTGATGTCCAAGCATTGTGTTGAGTTGGCCTTGCCCCTTGCCTCTGGCGGGAGAGCTGTCTCTACCTCTCACCTGGACAGCATGGGAGAGTTGACTCTGGTAGCTCTGGGGTGGGAAATCTGGCCCCAGTGGAGTGAGTTAGGGAGAGGTGAGCCTGTTCCGTACTGGGTGCAGTACTAGGAAGAGCGGGCAGCCCCTTCCCTGAGGAGCACAGTAGAGCTGGCCCTGCCCCTCACCTGTGAGGTGGTGTGGGGGAGGGGGAGATGCACCTCACCTGTTGTTGAAAGTTTTAATCCCTATCCAGGGTTTCTACCCCGCCTTTGATTTATCAGTTCCAAAATAAAAGCACACACAGCCTCTCTATTTACAATAAAGCCTAAACAGCACAAGAGTTGGGCAGATATCTACCCTCTTTGCTATAGAATATACTTCCGTATTGATAACACAGAGTTATTACGTACTGTGTTTCATCTGAGCTGCTCTTAACTCCAATGGGCTGAATTTTCAGGACTTCCAACCCTTGGTGTCTTCCTCCTCCTCCTTCACCTTCTTTTCCCTTGGGTGGTTCTCCCAAGCCCAGAAATCCTAAATTCCTCCTAAGTCTTTTCTACCCAGCTATTGGCTGTCAGCACGTTTATGTTGGAGGTTGGTTCTAATGCTTTGATTCAATCAGGAATCTGCATGTCCCAACACTAAAGGTCCACTCAGGGTAGAAGAATGGGATGCAGGAGCGGCAGGAAATAAAGCCAACCAGCCATGTGAGACTGGAGTAGCAGAAGACTTAGGAGTGCCCAGCCTTTGAGGTAGCCAATGCATTTTTAAAATAAGCTAATGTATGCTTGTCTTTCATTCGAGGATCTGAAGATAGTTCCTTGGTGGCTGTGTTCGTGTGATCCGCTGGGAGCCAAAGCTGCGTAGCCAAAACTCACCACAACATCTTTATTTACCAATCAGGAATAATTTGGGATCAAGGTCACATGGTGTCGGGTGGGGCTACATGCAGATCCCCTCTGGGACAACCAGGTCTTGGGGCTCAATACTAGCATTAGAATACAAGCAGCATCAGGCCAACCTACTATACCCACTCACTTCCTGCAGGCAGATGAGCTTTCCCCCCAGGTTATGAGAACAAGGAGAACTGGCTCCACCACTCATTGGCTACAGTACTCAGAAGAGTGGGTCCTGCAGTAGAGCAGAACAGCTCCTGGTTTTGTAGGTACAGGAGAGCTGGTAGCTGACCAACTCAGCTCCCACCCAGGCCCAGATCCAGGGCTTTGAGTTGGACCATTCCAACATCCACCCCATCTACAAAATACTAGAATACTTGAAAGGCCAGTCCTGCAGATCCAAAGCTGCAGGCTCTCCGTGACACAGGGTAACAACAGGATATCCTAGAGGAGTCTCAGTGAGGATCCATTATTGATAGTATAGCAGAAGCCAGAGGCCTCAAACCAGGCCAGTGACTCATGGCAATGAACATTTGCAAGGAAAGTTGTTTGGGCAGAAGGGTCTACTGTGGGACACACCACAGCTTCCACAGTGAGAGTTATTTATTTATATTCTTTGTTTTATTTTAGGAGGGAGATTGCAAGGCAGATATGAAGGAATGGGGAGATGAGTGGGATTGGGACCCAAGATATGAAATTCACAGGAATCAATAAAAACTTTTTTAAAAAAGAAGCAATGAGCTTTTGGCTGTGTAGGAATGTCTTAAAGGTGGTTAACATGCACTTCTTAAATAAGGAGTTTGTTTTGTTATAAGTGAGTATAAAACTGTGAGGAAATATTAAATGCATCATCTATTCTTATGTAGAACGAAGGCTGAAATGCCCTGAGCAGATATGTAGTTAGTTACCCTGCCTAGGAAGCTGGGGAGAGTGGATTAAGATGGCTTTCGCCCAGCTGGAGCAGGAACATAGCAATACTGATGACATTAGACAGAAGCCACAATATGCACACTGAGATCACTGAATTTGAAGCAAGATGAGGGCAGAGTGCTGTTCTTGCCCAGTATTTTGATAACTGCTTGAAAGATGTCGTCTCTGCCCTGGAAGGTAAGCAGGAAATTATATGAATTAGTAGCTTACATGAAATCAACGTGAGTGTCGGGGAGCAATTTTTAATATGAAAAGTGTTGGCTGTTTGCTTACAAACTTCAGTTCAGAGGATTATGCAAATTCAGTGGTAAGTACGGGGTTACCACCGTTTAATAATGATGACTCATGCCGCAGTTAGAGGAAGGGCTGAAATTCCAGTTCAGGTGACCTAAACAAACGCTTACTTGTCTTCAAAGCCTCTGTCCCCATCTGCTCCAGGAGTGCAACATCCACTCAGACACAGGTGCTTGTCAAATTCTAGGCCGGAGACAAGTCTTAGTAAAAGGAAGATGAAGGCTGTCTGCAACTAGAGACCCAGCCAGTATAGACTGAGCCCGCCCATCTCCAGGCACTGAAGCAGTGCTCAGGGAGGCCACTGGGTGGCACCAGTGAAGCTTGCCCACACTGTAACAGAACACGGGAAACCAGTAAGGGCCACAATTGTCTGGACTCAAGCCAGACCATAGGGTTCATTCCTCTGTTTTTAAGATCCTCTCTCTCTGTCTCTCTGTGAGTCTCTGTCTCTGTTCCTTTTTCTCTCACTCTTTCTCTTGGTCACATTGCTACACTTGAGCTCAAAACAATTCAAACCTTTGATTATTTATAGTTTATATGATCAGAGCACCAAGTTGCTTCTCAGGGAACTCTACTTACACATTTTCTACTCTAAAAATGCAGACGTGTATAATTGTGCCGTTAGGGTACACTAGAAGTCCAAGCAGGTTTCAGGCCAGCGAGGTTACTCTGGAGGTTTTTGAGGTGACAGAGTTTAGAGTCACCTAGGAGACACACTTTGGCTGTGCCTGTGAAGGTGCTTCCCCTGGGGTTTAAGATGTGCTCAGCATCACCTCGATGGCTTTATTCGGTTGGGAAAGGAGAGATCTGAGCCCCAGGCTCCATCTCTCTCAGGTCCCTTACTGCCAACTATGCAGTACATAGAACTACAGAAGTTCACACAGAACTTCTTACACGGCTGTGTCATGCCCACCATGACAGACTGTTCCCCTGTATTCTGAAACTGTGATCCCCCTCACCCCAAATAATCCCTTCGCTCCTTAAATTGCATCTTGTCAGATATTTTCTCATAAGAAGAAAAGTAACAAAGTCAGAGCAATTGCCCAGCATGTTGGAAGAAGCAATCCCCAGAAACGGGAGTAGGGTGGGGGTGGGGGTGGGGGTGGGGGTGGGGGTGGGGGAACAAGCAAGCAAGTAACCAACCAACCAACCAACCAATCAAGCAACCAAACATCAAATGACTTCATTTCAGAATGCCATTCCAGGCCGGGCTGGTCTACTTCCTGAAAAGCCAAGCTCTTTTCCAGGACATCTCTGGAGGTCTGCTGCCCTCTGGCGTTTTCTCTGGAGAAATTCAAGCATCTTCTCAGAGGACCTTCGCGTATCATTCCCTCCCCCTGCTCTGGTAAAACTGCAAGGTCTGATTCTCAATTCAGGGTCATTTACTTTGGGAAGCGGGCGAATGTATAGCAGAGATACGTTTAGTTGAGGCACAACCAAGAAGACCGTATCTGATCTTTGTTTCTCTGTCTCTGGCCTGCCTCTGCCTCCCAGGGATGGAACAAGTGTCTTATCATTCAAGGATTCTCTCAGGAGAACAATGGATCCCACGAGGAGTTGGGAAGGTGTGTGGGGAGGAGGGTGGTGGATGTGGCCCCCTCCAGGGATTTTGTTGATGGAAATTAACATAATAGATATGTTTATTCAACTGTTTTAAAAAGAATCCACAAATTGTAGATGGAGAGAAATCACCCTTTAACCATGGTTACTGTTTTCTTTGCACTGTTATTTACTTACAAGTTATTGGGGGTGGGGGTAGAGTGGGGGGCGGGGGTAGGAAGTCAAAATCAGGGTCCTGTGTTTGCTACCTAAGTGATGTACTATTACGTTTCACTATCAATTCTATGAGTCACTTTTTAACTGTTTTATTTTGAAATTGTGTGTGTGTGTGTGTGTGTGTGTGTGTGTGTGTGTGTATGCAGGTGAATGTATGGCCAATGGAGTTCAGAAGAGGGCATCTCCTAGAGATACAGGTGACTGTGAGCCACCTGATGTGGGTACTGGGAACAGAACGTGTGTCCTCTGAAAGAGTAGTATAACTTTTTCACTTTTTAAAGCATCCTATTCTGCTCTTGCTGTCATCTTGGTTCTGTGGGCAGCAGGTGGTTTTGAACCCAGCTCTCTGGTGCCTGGACTGAGGCTCGGCGGATGTAGTCCAGGTAGAGAGGCTCACACAGATATTGTCACTGGTTTGGGACAACTGTATGTCCCTCCTTGTTCTTTTATTAGAAGAGTGAGCAGAGCCTCTCAGTTTCTGAGATGTTTTTATTTAAACCAAATATTTTACTATTAATTCCTGATCAGATGAGGAGGGGGACTCTTCTGTATCCTGAGCTTGCTGGGTTATATTGGTGCTTGGGTTCACAGGAAGCTTCCTCTTCACGTCTTCATGTAGAAGCATATTTCATGACACTCTCTAAGGACCCCTGTTTGATGATTGTGTCCCTATGAGAATGGTGGGGCTGGACATTTGCCCATGGTCTGGAGTTCCTGGGGTAGAGCAGTTGGTGCCTGCTGAAAGGCTTAACCCCAGGTTAGGGGACCTGAGATGCAGTGCTGGGATGGAGATTTCAGACATTTCCAGGCCTCCCTGATACACAGGTCTGAGGAGTTCTGACGATGGCTTTCCAGTTTCTGACGCTGTTGGGAGGCCCTGGGTGAATTCTGACTGCTGGCCAGACTTGCAGTTGTGCCCTGGAGTCCATAGATGGAGTTCTGTTCATTTTTGCCCCGTGTTGATGGACATTCCTTGGTTAGAGTTCCTTGAGCCAGTCACCCACCTTCATCCTGCATTAGCCCATTCACAGCCGGCTCCTGTCTCAGAAGGGCTGAACCCATTTGCTACAAGCTTGATTTTCAGCTGAGAAGACACTCCTTGCATTTATAGCAACATTAGTCTCCTCAGGCAAGCTTGGAAAGCTAAAAAGTAAAAGGTAAAAAGCCAAAAGGTTCTGTTACAGAAATAAGGACACGAGTGGCTTGAATCAATTCTGGGAGTTTTTGTCTTTGCCTTCGTTTCAAAACCTGTTTGAGTAAGAGTATTACTTCCGTTTCCGGTCTCTGTGGGAGACTACCCGACAGGAAGGACTTGAGAAAGCAGGGATTTGTTTGGCTCCTAGTTGGAGGGGATACAGTCCACAGGGCTGGGAGAGGTTGGAATAGCAGTGCCTGCGGCAGGGTCGGCAGTGTCACTCCACGGCTGCCTTAGAGGGCTCTAGCTGGTAGCTGGCTGAGCTGATGCCCTAAAAGCCTGAACCCGATGACCTATTTCTACCATCCAGTCCTCATCTCTTAAAATTTCACAACCTTTTAAAATCTTGTCAGTAGTTGGCGAACCAAGTGTTGGCACACCTAAGCTTTTGTGGGTGCATTTTATATATAAACCATGACAGAAAAGGAAACTTACCTGGCGCATGCACTGAAAAAGCTCTCAAAAATGGAGTCGCTGCGTAGGCAGTCACTGAGGAGAGAGGGTTTGGGGAGGTGCTGTTACCAGGACTCCATTGGGACCCCTGAGCTGCCTCTCTTGGGAGCAGTGTGGAATAGAATATGCGATGTTTGCTTGGTGCTATGGTTTGGACCTGAAATGTTGTTCGAAGACTCAGTCTTGGTTGCCTGCTGATGGTATTGGGGAGTGGTGAAAACTCTAGAAAGTGGGGCACATTTGGAGGACCGAGGTCACAGACACTTGGTCATCAGGATTATTTAGGAACCCTACACCACACCCCTTGCTCTTCTCCTCCTCTGTGAGGAAAACCACTTTGCTCCAGCTCTGCTCTCAGCCCTGGTTCTGCCTCTCTATAAAGGGGTGCAGGAGAAATGGAGCCATCCCCCCCTCCCGCCCCCTGCAACCTCGTGAATGCTAGAGAAATAGTTTAAAAACTGAGCTATCCGTCCAACCCAGGATGTGTTTCTGACTGATACATCTGAACAGGAAGGAAGTCACATTTACTACTGTGGTATATGCTCTGCCAGCAAGGAATTATTTTTAAAGTATGGTAACCACTTAACCACCCAACCAGATATTTAAATTATTAAAAGTCGTACTTATACACATTGTATGTTATAACATGTATAGCTATTTCGAAGGGAGCAAGCATATATTTTTTAATGTTTTGCCTTTGCTTTAGTAATTGGAACTAATTTATGAAGAATACTTTATTGGACTATACTTGGTTTAGAAAAGGAAATGAGAAACCTGGGGAAGCCCGTGGCACTTTCTTTCTTTTTAAATTTAAATTATTTTATTTATTCGCATTCCAGTTGTTGCCTCCCTCAGTCCCCCCTCCCACAGTTCCTCATCGAATTCCTTCTTCCTCTTGCCTCCCAGAGGGTGCTCCACTCAATCCTCCCCCTTTCCTGGGGCCTCTCTAAGATTAAACACATCTTCTCCCAGTGAGGCCAGGCAGTCCTCTGCTACATATGTGCCAGGGGTCTTGGACCAGCCCATGTATTCTCCTGGCTGGTGGATCAGTTTCTGAGTGCTCCCTGGGGTCTGGATTAGGTGACACTGCTGGTCTTCCTATGGGGTTGCCCTCCTTTTCGGATTTTTTAACCCTTCCCCTAATTCAACCATAGGAGTCCCCAACTTCAGTCCAATGGTTGGATGTAAGTATCTGTGTCTGTCTCAGCGGCTGGTAGGGCTTCTCAAAGAACAGCCATTCAGGCTCCTGTCTGTAAGCACATCATAGCATCAGGAATCGTGTCCAGCCTTGGTGGCCCCCCAGGAGATGGATCTCAAGTTGGGCCGGTCATTGGACCTCCTTTCCTTCAGTCTCTTCTCCCGTGGCACTTTCTTTTCACTCCTGTTGTTGAGTGCCAGGAGCTAGAGGCATGCACATTTATAAGTAATGTGACACTTTTTGTACTGGAAGTTTTCTGGGGGAAGTGAAGCAGTCCAGAAGCCTCGGTCACTGTGAGGACGGCATAGTCGTGGAGAGGAAATGCTCCTTTGATTTACTGTGACTTTGATATGGGCAGAGAAAGGTACTTTTCGGGTTTACTGGTACAAATGAGCATGTGCCACCTACCCACCAGGAGAACCGACATGCTTCCAGCCTCAGGCTCCTCTATAGAGTAATGTGAGCAAGCACACACAGCACTCAAAGCGTTAGCTGCTGGTGCACACACACACACACACACACACACACACACACATACACACACACACACACACATACACAACCCTCTCTTTCACACACACATGTATGCACACACACACACACATACACACATACTCACACATACACATACAAATACACACACGTACACACACCCTCTCTCTCATACACACAGGTATGCACACACAGAAACATAGACACACACACAAACACACATGTACACACACACACACACACACACACACACACACACACATACATACACAACCCTCTCTTTCTCACACACATGTATGCACACACTCACATACACACATACACACATACTCACACATACACATACAAATACAAATACACACATGTACACACACCCTCTCTCTCATACACACAGGTATGCACACACAGAAACATAGACACACACACAAACACACATGTACACACACACACACACACACACACACACACACAGAGTCACACACACTCACCTCTAAGGGCTGGCACTGTCATGCTTCGTGAGTAGGACATGCCTTAGCTTCATTTCTAATTGTTGCTGCCACGTCAGCACTCCTCTGTCTTCCCTGACCCTCTCTGTGGACTGACTATGCTTATCTCTTTCAGATGGAGACATTTTACTTTCATAATAGTCGGAAGCTGAAAAGAACCCAGATGTCCTTCAACAGAGGAATAGATACAGAAAATGTGGTGCATTTACATAATGGAGTACTACTCAGCTATTAAAAACAATGAATTCATGAAGTTCTTAGGCAAATGGATAGAACTAGAAAATATCATCCCGAGTGAGGTGACCCAATCGCAAAAGAACACACATGGTATGCACTCACTGATAAGTGGATATTAGCCCCAAAGCTCCAAATATCCAAGATACAATTTACAGACCACATGAAGCTCAAGAAGAAGGAAGACCAAAGTGTGTGTGCTTTGGTCCTTCTTAGAAGGAGAACAAAATGCTAACAGGAGCAAATATGGAGATAAGGTGTATACCTTAATATAAGTAATATTGGATATTAGCCCTCTATCAGACGTAGGTTTGGTAAAGATCTTTCCCAATCTTTTGGTTGCCTTTTTGTCCTATTGACAGTGTCCTTTGCCTTACAGAAGCTTTGCTATTTTATGAGGTCCCATTTGTCAATTCTTGATCTTAGATTATAAGCCACTGGTGTTCTATTCGGGACGTTTTCTCCTGTGCCCATGTGTTCGAGGCTCTTCCCCACTTCTCCTCTATAAGTTTCAGTGTATCTGGTTCTATGTGGAGTTCCTTGATCCACATGGACTTGAGCTTTGTACAAGGAGATAAGAATGGGTCGATTTACATTTTTCTACTTGCTGATCGCCAGTTGAACCAGCATCATTTGTTAAAAATGCTATCTTTTTTTCCCCACTGGATGGTTTTAGCTCCTTTGTCAAATATCAAGTGACCATAGGTGTGTGGGTTCATTTCTGGGTCTTCAGTTCTATTCCTTTGATCTTCCTGCCTGTTTCTGTACCAACACCATACAGTTTCTATCACAGTTGCTCTGCAGCACAGCTTGAGGTCAGGCATGGTGGTTCCCCAGAGGTTCTTTTATTGTTGAGAAGAGTTTTTGCTATCCTAGGTTTTTTTGTTTTCCCAAATGAATTTGCTAATTGCTCTTTCTAACTATGTGAAGAATTGATTTGGAATTTTGATGGGGATTGCATTGAATCTGTAGATTGCTTTCAGCAGGATGGCCATTTTTACTATATTAATTCATCCAATCCATGAGCATGAGAGATCTTTCCATCTTCTGAGGTCTTCTTCAATTTCTTTCTTCAGAGACTTGAAGTTCCTGTCATAGAGATCTTTCACTTGCTTGGTTAGAGTCACACCAAGGTATCTAATGAAACTTGATTTTTTATTTTATTATCTGTTCGTTTTATTTTATTTTGAGGTAGAGTCTTACTAAATACCCCGTTCTGGGTCCTCAAACTTTCAATCCTCCTGCCTCAATAGCCTAATGCTCTGACTATATGTATGCACCATATACTTGGTCCCTACATCGATATTTTAGTGTCAAATGTAAGGATACATAGATACCACTGAAGATTTTTTTTCACCAAATACATTTAAATGAATTTTTTGGTAAACATTTAATTACAAAACCTTTTGAGGGCCAGAAAGATGGCTCAGCAGGTAAGGAAGGATGCTCTTCTGACAGCCTGAGGTGGACCACCAGAACCTATGTGGTGGAAGGAGAGAACCAACTCTTAAAAGTTGTCCTCTGACTTTCACAAGTGTCCTATGCATGTGTGCAACACAATAAACAAATGTGATAACAATTATTAATGAAAAAAAATGGAGACAAATTCTTTGTTGCCAAGGTCAGGCTTCCCTCCACTTCTCTGCAGGGTCAAGTGATCCACCTTTGTCAGCCTCCTTAGTAACTGTGATTACACACAGTGTGTGTGTGTGTGTGTGTGTGTGTGTGTGTGTGTGTGTGTGTGTGTGTGTATGTGTGTGTGTGTATGTGTGTGTATGCTCGCGCACGCACGTGTGAATGCATGCATGCATGCATGTATGTATTCATTTCAGGTATAGACAATTAAAATCTTCAGAAGATGTAGTAGGACTTGTTGATTTTAAATTTTATATGTACCTTAGGTTAAATTATGAAGTCACAATGGTAGCTGGAAAGAAATGTTGACAGTAAAGGGACAATAGAAATGCCTGTTGACACAGCCAAAAGTGTCTATAGTGGACATGGGGCTGGTCTCACATTAAACCTATTTTCCCCATTTGTTTCTGCAATTTCACTTTCCCTTTGGAGACAGAGGACCCTTTGGCATGTCTTGAGTTTTCCAAATCTGCCTTTGCACATGTGACCAGGCCTCTTTCCCCAGTTCTGAGGAACCTCAGTAGGCAGATTCCACCCCCATGTTTTCCATGCCAATCCTCAGGTGGATCCTTCTCTGTGTCAGAGGCGGTCAGGCTTGTTTCCTTTTTAGCGGAGCATTTAGGTCAAGGGGACTCTATGGGCTGTGCCTGGGCATGGTTTAAACTGAGGGATTTGGTCTGAAAAGTTCAGGCCCTCAGTCTTTGTTCTTGGAGGGAGGGGCCTTGCCTTTTGCCTGAATTTTCCACAGGCAACCTTTACGGCTGACCACACTCTAGCTGAGTGCCCTGGAGGGTCCAGTGCCTTTGTCTGCTAAGCCATCTTATTGGCCCTGCCTGGTGGGACCAGTGATGGGTATCAAAGATATAACCCCAGAGCTTTAACAGTTTGATTTGGAGTGCCCATTAGGTACCCGCAGTGTCTTATTTCTTTACTGTATGTGTGCTTTTGAGACAGGTCTCCTTTGGCCCAGGCTGGTGTCAAACACTCTTGTAGTAAAAGCTAGCCTTGAACTTGTGATGCTTCTGCATCTACTGCCCAAGTGCTGGGTTTCCAGGCATGTGCTTCCACACCTGGCTCCATCCATGCCTCATTTAATCCTTACAGTAACTGTGAATTTTGTTTTACTCTCTTAAATTTCACCAATGAAGCAATCGCAGAGGGTTTAATTACTCTGAGTTGCCATCCCCAAAGATGAAATAACCCTGAAAATTTACTAAGATGTGCTGTGTACTGAGGGCCAGGCAAATCATTTTATTTAACCATCACTCTGATCCTTGGAGGCAAGTTTGAGTATTATCTTCATTTCTTGGAAGAGGGCACGGAGGGGTGGGGGAGCCATTAAAACACTTGGTCAGAGTACGTAACACTGCTGCATATATCTAGCAAGATGTGAGAACTAACTATGGATTGAGGAATGGAATTTGTCCTGAAGACCTCACTTGGGCCCATTGGGTTTGCTTTTGTTTTGTCTGAGATATGATCTTGGCCTAAAGCTTAGGCTGACTTTGAACTCATAGCCTTCCTGCTGTAGCCTCTCAAGTGTTAGGATTACAGGCATGTACTACCATGTCCACCTCCAGACATTATTTAAAGCACATCTCATATTGGTGCCTAGGACAAATGTACTGAGTGTGTTCCTCTACACGGACACAAGTCTGTGGAGGAGACCTTCTCTTGCTGGGCTTGACTCAAAGATGAGATAGACAGTGAGTGTCATTCTCTAGAAGGAGTAGCCAGCGACTCCACAGCCTATGAGAGTCACTGTGATCTGAGCTGCTCAAAGGAAAAAATAACCCTTCCTGAGACGGGCCCTGGCCCGAGGAGAGCCCCTACCTGGGGGGAGCCCCTGACTGGGAGGAGTCCCTACCTGAGGGGAGCCCCTGACTGGGTAGAGTCCCTGCCTGAGGGGAGCCCCTGACTGGGAAAAGCCTACAGTTACCCAGTTCTTTGGTGAATCTGGTCTCCAGCGACTTATCTGATGATGGGTAGAGAGTGAGAATTGGACAGTGAGTTTGTCACAGAGGAGAGGCCACAATTATTTTCCTCTGGACCCCTGGAGATGAATGGGGGACCTGGTGGGAAGAAACAGCTTAGAAAAGGTGCTTCTCTAAATAAAGGCCCGAGAGCCCTATTCTATTAGGAAGGAACATGGTTATCCCAGAACCAAATGATGTGGTATTCTGTTGTGGGACTCTTTAGATTCGCGTGGTTTAAAGAACTAGGAAGACAGAATTAATACTAAGACCAGAAGAAAGACACTTCTTAAACCAAAAGAAAGCAATTATACATGGGGTTTGGGAAAACGTTCTATATAATTTAGGCAAGTAGAGAGTTTTTCTGTTTGTAATTTAAAAAGGGCTTCCCTCTGAGAGCCCAAAGGGTCCCACGAATTGGAATAATTTAGAGAGCCTCACAGGACACGTTTTCCAATGAAGAGTGTGATAATGTATTTGTTTAATGCACAGCAGGTCATGGCCCGAGGTTGTCAGGGAGAAAGATTTCAGTTATGTTTTGTTTGAGATTCAAATGTTGAACAGAAATAGTCATGTAATCCTTAAAAACTGTAATTCACACAGCCACTTGAGTATTGAGGCCAGCCTGGTCTCCCCGCAAAAACAAGATTAAGGGGATTGGGAAATGAGTCAGAACACTTTGGCCATTTTTTTTTCATGTATCTATCTGTGGTATATGCTTGTGTAATGTGTTCAAATGTGTGGATGCATAGGTGTGTGCATGAGCGTGCACATGGGCGGGGAGGCCCAAGGCTGCTGTTGAGTGTCTTTCTTGATCTCTTGCTGCCTGTGTACTGAGGCCCAGTCTCTCTCTCAGACCGTCATCAGTCTGACCTCTCAACTCAGCCAGCTTGCTCCAGTAGTCCCCAGTTTGCCTGACGAACACTGGGGTTACAGGTTGAGTTCTGGGTACCTGAACTCTGCTTGTCACACTTGTAAGATGAACACTGCCCACTGAGCCATCCCCCAAGCCCCATTGTGGCCGTCTTTGCAAGATTATTTTGTTCAAATCAGAATTTTTTGTGCTGTTTTTAAGTTTGTGGTGTCAAATTGACACAAACTAGGGGCACCTAGGAAGACAGAAGCTCAACTGAAAAAAAAAATGTCATCAGATTTACCTGCAGGCAAGTCTGAGGGGGCATTTTCCTCATTAATGATTGATGCAGGAGGGCCCAGCACACTGTGGACAGTGCCAATCCTAGTCTGGTGGTCCTGGGTTGTATAAGAAAGCCAGCCAAGCAAGCCATGGAGAGCAAGCCAGTAAGCAGCACTCCTCCATCCTCTCTGGATCAGGTCCTGCCTCCAGGATTCTGCCCGATGTCCCTCAGTGATAGACTCTAAGCTGTAACATGGCATATGCCCCTCCCCCCAGTTTCATGGTGTTTGTTTATCAGCGCAATAGAGTGCAAACTAAGACAGTTTTCTTGCAGTGTGTCTCAGAGCACTTAAACACTCTAGTTAGCTGGGCAAAGTGAGAAATAGGTTTGGCCCCAGCATTCAGGAGGCAGAGGTCATCTGATCTCTGTTAGTCAGAAGCCAGCCTGGTCTCCACAGCGAGGTCCTGTTTAAGTAATTAAATAAATAATCTATAGATAGATAGATAGAGACTCCAAGAACATCTGTGAAGTGATAACATTACTTTATTAGAACCACAAAATAAGGTATGTTTCAAAATGTTTCAAATTCATCTGATAAGAAATATTATAATAAATAGAAAATAAATAAATATAAATAGGCTCATGTACTTTCATGAGTATAAAATATAGCAATAAATATTTTTAAATAAGGGGTGACTGAGTGTTTTCATAAACACTTTGGCACAAAAACAATAGCTTATCAGTTCTTGCTCTTCTGCTAACACATTGAGGGGAGGACGTCTTCGCCCCTTAACAATATTTTGATGAAAACTTACAAACAACTTGTATAGTGAATATGAGAGAAGCGATGGAGGGGACCATGCTGAGGTAGCTGTGCCACCTTTGGGGAGATGAGATGTGATGGGAGAACAGATTCCTGAAGGAGCTTAAGGCCCACCAGGCCAAGACCACCTGACTCTTATGAATCTTTCTTTGTTTCCTATCTGTGTGAGGAGGGCGCTGTGGCAGAGGGCCTTGAGCCTTTCAGGCGGAGCTCAGATAGCCCATCACCCTGTTGATGGTCACGACGCGGGTGCTGAAGGCGTGAAGCAGGATGCAGAGCTTCATTTTCACTCTGTAAGGGTCTGCTTCTCCCACAGGAGGTTTCTGGCGCAGAGTCTCGCCATTATGATTCAGAGACTAGAAAGAAACACCAAGCATAGCATATGCACAATTTAAAAATTAGAATGTTTGTCTGCAAAATGGGAGACAGTCAATGCAAAGTCCAGGGCCTGCAACCTAGCCCCTCATCACACTCCTAGACCCATTTCACATCTACTCCTGCTGTGTTCCTGCAGGAAAAGAGGGAAGAAATACTCTTTTGTGAGCATATACCTATGTTTTTAATGATCTCTGACAAGACCCCTAAATTTTCCAGAAAGAAATTGTCATTAGAGCTGATCTCTCAGAAGGTGTGAGTCTATGAGGTAGCACCTGCAGCAATAGCTAATTAATTTTTATAAATTATGTTAAGAAGTCCTGTTCTTTTAGAGGAGGGAGTTGGAGGGTAAGTAGGATCTATGGATTAGAGCTTATTATCAACAACAGACCTATCTCTGATAGAAACGCTATTTGTGGTAGATAAACAAGCCAGTACCGTGTTTCCCCACTCGATCCTTTGATTTCATAACATAGAATAAGAACTTAGGTTTCTGTGATGTTTAAGATTTTTGCTTGCTCCTCACAAAAATCTCAAGAGAGACATAGGCTATTTAAAGTCATCTTATTTTACAAACAGGCTGACAAGAGTTAACCCTGTCAGCATAGTTGGCTGGTCCCTGGTAGACCTCTTCCTACTATCCAAATCACCTGACTTCTGGCCTTGTTCATGCAATATCCATTACAAATCTCTACATGATAGGTTGTTTGACCTGCATAAACTTCACTGTCTTTCAAAGGAGTCATCTGGCAATATGTAATGTCCTGGGTGCTTTTATGTTAACTCTACACAAGCCTGTGGTCATTGAGAAAAACACCTCCAGCCAGATTGGCCAGTGGGCAAGCCTCTGGTGATTTTCTTGATTGACAGTTGATGTGGGAGGCACCAGCTCACCCTAGCCTGGTGGTCCTGGGTGCTATACAAAGCACACTGAGCAAGTCATGTGGAGCACTCCAGTCACCAGGAGTCCTCTCCAGCATCAGCTTCTGCCTCCACTTCCCTGGGTAATAGACTCACTACACTCTACAAGATGAAATAAACCCTTTCCTCCCCAACTTGCTTTCCGTCATGATATTTTATCTAAGACATAGAAACCCTGTGCAAGACAGTATGTATGAAATGAAAAACAATTGCTTTCCAGGCAGTGACTTCTGAACATATGTTCATCCCACGCCTTGGTTGCCAAGGTGCTTGTCTCTGGTGTGCACACTCCTGTGCTTTGTGTTACTGGTGGTACAGCAAAGTTCCCACGGATACCTAACACTGTAATTACCTAGATGTAAGACCACTTTTCATTTTGGTCACATTTTGGTTCAAAATAGATTATACTTGGACACCAGCCCCAAGTGCTTCCCCTAGTAATATTTGAATATGTGTGCAGCCCCTAGAATGTCCATCCTATACATTTTAAAAAGGACACGTGTATGTTTGCCTGTATTGTATGCACTCAAACATGTGCATATCTGTGCCTACACCATGCAGAAGCCAGAGAAGAGATCACGTGACTCTCCATCTTATTTCTTTGAGGCATGCTTTCTCCCTGAACCTGGAGATTTCATGGCTAAACTTGCAGCAAGAAAGCCTCCATAGGCCTCCTGTCTCCACTCTCTGGAGTTAGAGAGCAGTTCAGGACCACACCCTGTTTGTTACATAGGAGCCCCAGGCCAAACTCAAGTCCTCTTAATCATCGGACTGTCTCTCCAGTCCTAATCTTGAACCTTTAAGAAAAGAATGTATTTAAAACAACAATAAGCTGGGCAATGGTGGCGCACACCTTTAATCCCAGCACTTGGGAGGCAGAGGCAGGTGGAGTTCTGAGTTCGAGGCCAGCCTGATCTACAAAGTGAGTTCCAGGACAGCCAGGGCTATACAGAGAAACCCTGTCTCGGAAAAACCAAACCAAACCAAACCAAACCAAACCAAACCAAACAACAAAAAACCCTTTTGTAGGGAACCCTCGTTCATCCTCTTAAGCTTCAGTTTCCTCCTCTGTAGAGACCTTATTTGCTTGTTGTGGGGATGGTATGAGAAGAAGCATTTGAAAAGTGCCTGATTTGTATCATGAGTCAACAAGTAGAAGGCTGCTTGCATTTGCCCTTATTGTAGAGGCCCCCTCAAGGCTCTCTAAGCAAATGTAACCTTGCAAGGCCTTTCATGGTTGGGGGATGAGGGTGTGGGGTGGGGTGGGGGTGTTCAGGTCTCTCCCAACCCAAGCTGTGCTGATTTTATCATATCTAATAAAGGACCTCTCTTCACCATGGAAAAGGAGCGCTGGCTGATAGGAGGAAGGCTTACCTGCATCAGCTCATCGATGGCCACCAGCATGCCCTTGTCTAGAATGATCTGCTGATGGTTGTGATTCTGAAGTGCTGCGTTGATGGCCTGGAACTCTGTCTGGTACATCTTCAAGTCCTCATAGATGCTACCAAGGCACAGGGTCTAGAGCGCAGGACACAATGGGCAAGGAATCATTGAGATGGGCTGGAACTACAGGACCCTGCTGCATTTCAGAAAAGTGATGTGGCTTACCATCATCAAAGACGTCTTCTGTGGGGGCAGGCAGCTCCCTCTCTAGAGAAAGAATGACCAGGCATCAGTGTTATGAATCCGTCATGGGGAAGGAACCCTTAGAGTGCTTACTTACTGTTGTGGAAGAAGTCTCTCTAGTAGCCAGGCAACTCTCGTTCTAGAAGAAAATCATAAACCGAGGAGTTTGTCTTCGTCATCATCATCATCATCACCGCCATCATCACCATCATCACCATCACCTGTTTCTATTGTAGCACTGGCTGTCCTGGAACTTACTCTGTAGACCAGGCCGGCCTTGAACTCACAGAGATCCATCTGCCTCTGCCTATCAAGTGCTGAGATTAAAGGCATGCATACCCCCCACCCATTCACTCTTAATATAAATCTCTCTGATATTTTTTTCTCAAACTAACTTTTCATTCCAGTAAAAGAAACTTCACCATCATAACTGCTTTTGGGTGGCTATGTATAGGATTCCTGTGTGCACGTGTGTGCAGGTGCATGTACTCGTGGAAATCGGAGGATGATCTTTGGGGTCTTTCTCAGCCGCTCTCCTGACTTTCTTGTTTTCTGATACAGGTTCTCTCACTGGGCCTGCAGCTCATGGATTCGGCTAGACTAGCTGGCCCAGGTATCCTCCTGTCTCTGCATGTGAAACCATCACACCCAGCTCCTACATGGGTGCTGGGGATGGGAACTTAGGTCCCCAGGCTTGTGACATGAGCACTTCAATAAGTAAGCTTCACCCGCCACACCACCCCCTTTCTTTTTAAAGATGAAATCTTGCTGTGTATCCCTGACTGGCCTCTAACTTAACAGGAGCCGGCCTTCCTCTATCCATCAAGTGCTGGAATTAAAGGTCTATACCACCATAGCCACCTCCTAGTTACCGAGTATATCCTTCAGCTTGTAGAAGTATTTGTATGGTTGTTGACTTTTTTTTTTTTCTTCAAAACTCTCACGTTTGATAGCTACAAGTAAGTATCTGGAGACAGCTGAGGTTGGCTGCACGGCTCTTAATTGTGTTTTTTGTTGTTGTTGTTGTTGTTTTTTGGGTGGGGGTCCTCCATACCTTGTGTAGTTCCAGTGGTAAACAGGTCTTCAATGTGCTGGTTTGGTCCCGTGTGATGTCTTCATGATCGATGTCTTCAGCAGTGCAGGAATAATGTTTCAGTTTTTCTCTGGCCTGGGAAAAACATAAGGAGAAGCTGAGGTGAATCTCTCAGCAAGACAGCTGGTTCCCTCTGAGACCTGCATCGCAGTGGATCAGCAGAGCCTAGGCTGGCCACTCTGAACCGTCATCTCTTTGGCCTGTAGGAAACTCAGGCTCTTCATAAGCTAAGAAACCCAACCTCCCGCACGCTCTCCCTACTCTCCTCCCCCTTTGCCTAGGCTGTCCGCCAGCAGGGTATTTTTTTCACCATGTGAACACTGGGGTGCAGCAGGCTGTACTCATCAGCATCAGTGCCACACTGTGCTGCTTGCTTCTGGTGAGTCCTGTGGCTTTTCCTTTTTCCAAGCAGCTGTGCCCTGTGAATCTCTCTCTCCCTCTATTTTTTTTCAAGTTTAACTTCTAAAGAGGAAACTGTTAAAGTCACAGCTTGATGGCTGTAACAAACTTGCAAGCCCTAAATACTAGTTGAGCTTTAATTTACATACGCGGGGACTGTCTCTTATTCCCTGGTGTGCTGGAAAGCACCACTGAACAGAATTACACAACATATTAGGAAGTCAACAGCTCTCTGACTGAAGCCTGCGATGACTTTTCCATGCAGCTGTGGTCCTGGGGTGTGACAAAGGACAGACAGCAATGTGCCCCCGTGGATTCCGTGTTCAACTAGAGAGCAATAGTGACCCAAACGAAAACAAGGTCGAATTCTATTGTGTCTCGAAGCCCAGTGCTGGTATTTGGCAGCAGAGGAGTGAGGAGCGGCTAGTTAACTTTGAATACCTCATCCCCTCCACACCAAACCTCATCTTAGGAAAACAATCTCTCCCTTCTGCAGGGATTCCTTAGGGAACCTCTCGTAAGGTTTCTCCTTCATTTTAAGGTTTCATGGCCAAGAGTGTTCTGCCTGCATGGATGTCTGTGTGGCATGTGCTCAGTGCCCACAGAGGCACAGAGAAAACGACAGGTTCCCTATGATCAGAGTTACCATGATTGTGAGCCACCATGAGGGTGTGGAAACTCTGGACCTCTGGAAGAGCAGCCAGCTCTCTTAACCACAGAGCCATCTCTCCCTCCTGGGAACCCCACTCAATTAAGACTGAGCTTGGAGGAACAGCCAGCAGCACGTTATGCAAGACGGGAAGGAAAGAAAGAAAATTCACCAAGAAGGGCTTGTGGAGCGGAGCTTATGTTGGGATAGCCATAAGACAACAAGCTAGAAGATCCTCAAGAAAGATTTAAAAACAAAACAGGAAGACAGAGTTTCCCTCCTTCCCTCCTCTGTTCCCAGGTGCTTATGAACGCACGCTCTGTTGGGGGATAGAACCCGGGAGACCCATTCATAATTAAGCCAGAATTCTACTGGATCTCCAGCCCTAGCAGCTGCAGGATATCTCAAACACATTAGCATTTTGCTGTAGCTTTGTCCCCAAAGCGAGAGGAAACCGTGGCAATTTTACAACGGAAAAGGCTATTTTGCATTCAAACATGAAACCTGAGAAAAATGAGTGGAGCCGTGACTAAAACTGGATCACACTTGCCCCAGAAAACTGGAGGCTGGACCTGCTTGCTATCTGATGTCTGAGTCCTCCCTGACATGTGTCCATCCGACAAGGGACTGCATCACAGTGCTGGACACTGGTGAGCAGGGGGAGAGACAATCTAATTCATCTCTATGGCTTGTGAAGCACAGAGAGTGTACCTAGAGACTGTCTCCCTGTTCCACCTGCCCTGAAGCAGAAGCAGGGAGCACCTGACACTGTGTCACACAGGCAGGCAGGCTGGGAGGGACATTGCAAGTCCCCACTTTCCTCTGTGTAGACACAGCCTAAACCGATGCCGTTACAATTTATTACCATTCTTCCTTTCTCTAGAGACACAGTTTCCTTTAGATTATATTTAGAAGTCTTGAAACCCTCTACGGTTCCTGCCAGATACCATAAACTTCCCAGCAGATACCAGATAGGTTAGAAGTCATGTCAACAGCGGAACTTTGAAGCCAGAAGGACAGGAGAAACTCACCGTCTTCACCATGTCATCTGTGGTCTTCAGCAGGTTTCGGGACTGGCTAAGACACCTGGCAGGTCCAGAGACTGGAATGACCCTGGCCAAACTGAGGTGGTTTAGGAGGGCAAGGGTGGCCAAAAAGAGGAGGTCTGGAAGGGAAACAAAGGGCAGGTGGAGCTTGTCAACTTGGTTTTGACCTGCCTCTTTCTTCAGCCATTCTGGCAATTTTTTCCATCCATTCTGGGTACTGACCTCCCTCCACACATAATTTAAGCCCTTCCCCGGGGCTGACAGATGAAGCAAGACCTCCCAGATCTTGTTTGGGGACTGCCTGAGACCTGCATTTTCCTTACATTGGTTTCAAGGCTGGGCTTTAGTTCTCTTCTGTGAAACGGGCATAGCCGTAGCCCCCAGGGTTGTTCTATAATGAGACCATGCTCGGTGCAGCGCAATCTAGCACGACCATCTTTCCCCTCTTCCTTCCCTTGGCCTGCAGTTGCTGGCAGCCCTTTAGTCTCCCTTAATGGGTCCAGGGCTTCTGTCTGTTCTTTCTCAAGCCTTCTCCTCTCATCAAGTCACCCTGGTCCCGGCCCTCAGGTACTTACAGCGTGATTGACACATGCTGGACCGGCACTGAGAGGAGCTGCTGGATGCCGAGGGTGAGGCTGTTGGAACGCTGACCTTGGGAGACACATTTTTATAATTGTCTGGATAGCCGGCAGGACTTTCCCAGGACTGTGTCTCTTGCTTTCTCTCTCTGTCTCTACATCTCAAGGACAAGTGCGTCGATCGCCCCCAAGGCTGGTGGCGCTTTCGAATTAACTCTCGGAGTGCCCGTTTGAGGAGATTCGGGACCGTCCCACCGCCCACCACACTCAGAGCGAAAGCAAAACCGGCCTGCGAGTAGCCACTCTTGTCCCGGGACAGGTCTGTCCTGCCCCACTACCCCCTAGCCCTAACACGCTGCCCAGTGCCCCTTCTAAAGAAGCACAAGCTACCCACTCGTCTCTCCATCGTGGACACTGAGTCTGACTCAATGTATTTTGCGAATCTGTCCTACTTTGAAAGTATAAAGGAACAAAATAGATGTGGTGGCTATATATCGCTTAAAACTCAGTTCTGGCAGTTTTGATTTAGTGAGACGACTGCACAGCATCTTGGGGGAAAAGGGCCCAGAGAGAGCAAGGCCATCTCTCTGCAGGAGCCTAAGAGGCAGCAAAGGCTCCTGAAGCCTCCAGATCTGCAAGAAGGCATTGCCTGGCTGCCAGTGGGATGCATTCTGAGCTAGTTTTGGAAATGGGAATCAACACAGTAGGGAGGCAGAGGGCAGATGGGAACGGAGCGCGTTGCAAGTTGTGATACTGGTGGGGATATATCTGGTCATTGCCGAGAGATTGTGGACAACATCTTTAGCCTTTCTGGACTTTTACCATAGAGATATCCTTGGATGTGCACGGTGAGAAGATTTCAGCAGCAGTGTAGACGCCAGATGCAAGGGTCCAGCTCAGATCCAAGGGAGTAGGTGGCAGGATATGGCCAACCCATGGCTCCATTCAAGATGGAGAACAAAGGTGGCTGAAGGGATTCCCAGTGGGGTAACAGGCTAACACCTGATAACTCCCCAGGCTGATTGAGCGTAGTCCCAGCTCCTGCAAAGAAAGTGTGAGAGTTCGAAGCTTGCAATGACAAGCTGTAATTTGGAGGTTTGGGGTAGGAGATTCCTTGGAACTTAACTCCTTTCTACCCCAAGACAGCCTCACTGGGTGTGCAGAGAGAGGAGGCCCTGCTTGGTCATTGACTTGGAGCCTGCCATGTGTCTGGCTTCCCCCAGACCCATCCAGCTGTCAGAGCCCACCTCCTATTGAGGCAACCATCTCCATAACCACAAGCCTTTGGGAGCACGGGAGAGAAGAGCCGGTGCCTCTTCCTTCTGAAGTCCACTAAAGCCTGGACAGAAGAGATCAGTGAGCACTTACTCAGCAGGGTGGACCT
This sequence comes from Mus musculus, assembly GCF_000001635.26. NCBI lineage: Eukaryota > Metazoa > Chordata > Mammalia > Rodentia > Muridae > Mus > Mus musculus. The sequence continues at coordinate 68,690,179 of NC_000069.6, read as the reverse complement.
CTGTTGAAAAGGGCGAAGCCAAGCCAATAAGAAGGACACCATAGCAGCTCTGATCAGTGAGGTCCCTGTGGCTGTGAACTGGGGACAAGGGACAATGGATGATTAGAATTACTGATGTCGTAATAGTTTATGTAGAGCTGTGCTTGCCCAGGAGGTTACAATGAAGCTCATTTAAGGGAGCTGTTCCTTTCCTAGAGGGCAAACTCTTACAAAAAGGTAGTTCCTGCCATCCAGGTGAGTCCAGAGCCTCTGTTCAGTGTACATTCTTGGCCACCAGACACAGTCCCTAACCCATGCATTTAAAATACAACTTTAAAAAAATTCTTGTAGAATTCACACAAGCTACAATGTATTTTGATCATATTTGTCCCTCAGGCCTTCTCCAACGATCCTTCCCTCACTTCTGTCATGAGTTTAATTTGTCCTGTTTAAACACTCATAAATCAGGAGCAGAGTCAACTAACCAGGGGCCACAACTCCCCCCACCCCCCACCCCCCACCCCCCAAAAAAAGCCTGAATGTCCCTCCTGAAGAAGTCCTGAAATGTCATGCTCCATGTTGGAATCTTGCCTGGGTGAACCTGAAAACCTGACTCCTAGGACAGCTGCCTTGGGTTGGCAAGTGCACTGTTGCTGTATTCCAGAGAAACAGTATTTCTCCGCAGTCCTCCCTGACCTCTGCCCTTTACACCGTTTCCATGCCCTCTTCCTCATGGTCTATAAACCTTGCAGTGGAGGCTGGGATACAGATGTTTCGTTCCTGGGTGAGCACTCCATGGGTGAGCGGGAGGACTCACGCGTACTTGCTCTCTGTATACGTTTGCCAAACATTTCCTGATGGTTTTACTTTCCTCTGTAATGTTACTTTTCTTTAAGTTTGTTTGTTTATTTCTGATTTTTTGTTTTGTATTTTGTTTGTTTGTTTGCCTATTAGCCCTAACAGTATTTAGTACTGTATTAGAGATAGAGGTCAATGCTATAGGAAAGAAAAACGAATGAGAGATTTTAGTGCTGGAAACGAAAAGACAAGACCATCATTTTAACATAATTTGGTAGATGCTGAGCCAGTGATGAGTACAGCCTGTAATCCCAGCTATGTTTATGGCTGAGGCACAAGTTCAAGGCCTGCCTGGCTGCAGGGTGGCAGGCCATCCTGAGCAATGACATGAGAGCTTGTCTTAAAACTTTTTTTTTTAAAGAAATCTGGTGATATGGCCCATTGGCGGGGCATTTGCTTAGTGCAGGCAGCCTCCTGTGTGGTGCTGAGGGCTGATTTCAACGGTTGAGAGGGTTACTTATGACAGCCATAGTTTCAGTTTTGAGTGGGTGAGTTTATTAAGTTTAAAGCGAGTGAAAGTACAATAAATAAATAAATAAATAAATAAAAATAAACATCAAGTGGCAGTAGAAACAGGAAGAAGATAGGAATACATCATCAACTCATGAACTCATAATGTCCAGCAGAGACGACTGCAGTAGCCTGACCGAGAGAGCAGGGCCTTTCAAGCGTCCAGGAGAAACTGGGGAAGTTGAGGTGGTCACCTGGAGTTCCAGGTTGAGCTTTCTCACCAGGAATCCATAGCCTGATTAAATCAGCTTTGGAAAGTTCTTAGCTGTGAATTAGCTCTCCAAATAATGCCTATAGTTTCCAACCTGAGCTCATCTCAGGTTTCCATCGACAACCTCCTTGGATTCCAATCAGACACATAGACAGCCTCTTGAAACCTTCTACATGATTGATGATGCTCTTTTGGAATTTCCTCCTTCTTTCTAAGAACTGGGGTCAGGTGTTTCCACCTGCCTGTTTTCTACCAGTTCACTGTTCTAGGTCACTCTGACTTTCTTCACTTATGTCTCAACAATTGCTAGGTTCTGTTATTGAATGTTGCCTTTTTAGTTACTGTCTGCTTGTGGTTTTATTTTTTGGTACTAGAATTTCTACTTAGATTTTAAAACTATGTAGACTTTAGGTCCTTGAGGCATCCCCCATCTTGTATCCATTCTCCTTACCATGTTGACAGTCATTATGTTCTGAGTCTGATTATTCCAATGTCTAGATTACTTGTGTATGATCTGAATGTACATTTTGCTCTTGAACCTGTCTCTCTATAGCTGGTAATTTTCTATTGACTTGTAGACATCTCTCTGTGTCTGTCTGTCTCTCTCTGTCTCTGTTTCTCTGTTTCTCTCTCTGTCTCTCTGTCTCTCTGTCTCTGTCTCTGTCTCTGTCTCTCTCTCTCTCTCTCTCTCTCTCACACACACACACACACACACACACACACACACACACACACACACACACACAGTTTGTGTTCAGGGGTGTCAGCAGTCAGACCAAAACCAGAAACCCCCAGAATCCATGAGGGATCAAGCTGGCTTGAGGTTCCATTTCTAAAAGCTAGTCTTTACGTCTTTGTACTCATTTCTAGAATGAATTTCTACTGAAAGTACAAGG